>NC_062285.1:138978999-139282029 GCF_902655055.1 Lutra lutra
CTGGGACCCCGAGGATACAAAGCGCTGATAGCTCTGGCCCCAGACCATTTCTCAGGGTTGTGTTTGCCTTGAAAAGCTTCGAGGGATGAGGAACATCTCCTCCTAGATAAGGAGCCCACTGGCTCTGTTCACCATAGAAGTGGTGAGTTTCCCAGGCTGGGTGGCCCTCGGCTGTGATGTAATTTCTCTGCTTGTATGGCATCGAGGGGGCACATGGGACTCGGGGGTGGGGCAGGGGGACCCACACAAATGTACTCTCTACCCTGATCACTGTGCTGAGTACTGACATCCTTTGTCTCTGGCCCCGGGTTCCAGGATGTCCCGAGCACCTGGGAAACAGCAGCAGGCCAGCTGACGAGCTGCATGTAGGCGACATCTCTGACCCCACCGTATGTACTCACTGATCCCATCACCGCCAAATACCAAAGCCCAGAGAAAAGTTTAAAGTCACCTAACAAGCAAGAGGAAAGGCAAACTGACAGACGATAAGCAAAAAAAAAAATCATTTGCCTTAAAGTAAAAATGCCTGGTTGTGGGAGAACATGAATAGAGATAGAAGCAGCTCTGAAAGCAGACAGGGAGTGGCAGAAGGCTGGGGACCATGACCTTGATTGGCTCTGGTTTACTAAAACGACTGAGGCAGGGGACACTCTTGACAGGCCTTGGTTCTTCCCCAAGTTCCAACATGTAACTGCTCCTTGGGAGCTGTTACGAGAAGACAGCCCTCCCTTCCGTGGATCAAAGCCCCTACCCTTGTCGTGCGGCAGGATTTCCTCTGCAAATGGACCCACCAGCTAAAATAAGACTCCAAATAAATACACCTGAAATAGACCTGTGAGGTTATTTCTAGAAGTCCTAGAAAATTGTCCTACACATGATTCAATTTCTAGTGGGTAGGAGTCTTCATATGCATATCACGCATGATTCAAAACAGGATCCCTGGGGCAAAGTTTCCACAGCATCGGCAGAACAAATGGAGCAGAACTCCAGAAGAGTCCAGACTGTCAAAACTATTTTTTTTTTTTTTTTTTTTGGTATGAACCCGCCAAAGTTAGGTCATGCTCTCAGGATACAAGCTCAACAACACTGCGAACATCCACGACCAAGGTTCGTCCCCGCCCTGCCTCAGGGCAAGGCCTTGGCTAGAGTAGTTGGAGAATCTTCAGATCTTGTCCTAGAATCACCTTTAATCCGAGGGTACCATGTGCAGAATGATCCCCACTGTGAACTGAGAGCACCCAGCATTTTTTCTGCTTGTCATTGAACTAATTATGGTAACTGGTTCCTTTATCCTTCTCATATTACCGCCGGGCAACTCCTACCCTTCCTGATGGAGAAACTCATCTCTCTGTGTCTGTACTTCAGACGTGCTCGTATCCAAAACAGATCTTTTGGACATTCCACACCAAGCCCTAACTCAATTGTTGATTGATGGCATGTATCTTAAAAATGAAGAGACTTAAAAATTCATGTGGAAACTCAAGGTAAGTCCAAGAATAGCCAGATCAATCCTGAACACAAAAAACTACGCTGGAAGACTCTCACTTCGTGACTGAAATACTCACTGTAAAGCTACGTTAATCAAGACAGTGGGATACAGGCATCAGGACAAATGGATCAAAGGAAAAGAGAGCCCAGAAATAAACCCACATATTTATGGCCGATGGATTTCAAGAGGATGGCAGGATAATTCAACGGGGAAAAAAAATGGTGTTTTCAACAAATGACACTGTGACAACTGGCTTCCCACAGGCAAAACAATGAAGGTGGACCCCTGTCTCACACCATATACAAATTAATTTGCAATGGATCCAAAGTACAAGAGCTAAAGTGTAAGTTTCCCCAAGTATCAGACCTAAAACTCTTACAAAGTTCTCAGAAGAAAACAGCTGTAAATCTTTGCGACCCTGGATTAGGCAGTGGTTTCTTTCTTTCTTTCTTTCTTTCTTTTTTTTTAAGATTTTATTTATTTATTTGACAGACAGAGATCACAAGTAGGCAGAGAGGCAGGCAGAGAGAGAGGAAGGGAAGCAGGTTCCCCGCTGAGCAGAGAGCCCGATGTGGGGCTCGATCCCAGGACCCTGAGACCATGACCTGAGCTGAAGGCAGAGGCTTTAACCCACTGAGCAACCCAGGAGCCCCTAGGCAGTGGTTTCTTAAAAATGACACCCAAACCACAAGCAGCCAAACAAAAAAAAATTGGTAAATTGGACTTTATGAGAATTAAAAACCTTTAGGCTTCAAAAGACACCATCAAGAAAATGAAAAAACAGCTCATAGAATGGGGGAAATCCCTTGGAAATCATATATCCAATAAGAAACTTGTGTCTAGACTATATGAAGAACTTTAAGAACTTTTATAACTGAATAATAAAAACAGGTAACACAATTAAAAAACGGGCAAAAGATCTGAATAGACATTTCCTGAAAGAAGATCTACAAATACTCAACAAGCACAGGGGAAAGTACTCAACACCACTGGCCATCAGGGAAATACAAACCCAAACCATCATGAGAACCCATTTCATACCCCCCACGATGGCTGTAATCCAAAAGTCAGAAAACAGCAAGGGTGGGCGAGGACGTGGAGAAATCCCACATGGCTGGCGGGACATCAAAGGGCACAGGCTCTTTGGAAAAGCAGATGGTTCCTCAAAAGTGAAAGCCAGTGTAAGTGCACGACCCAGCAACTGCACCTGGCACACACCTGAGCAAACGGCACCTAATGGGACCATTCATAGTCCCATGTTCTTATGACATGCCCCAAGCTGGAAACCCACACATCCATCAACTGATGAGCAGACAACCAAGATGTGGTGTAAGCAGACAGTGGGCTATCATTTGGCTGTCAAGAGGAATGAAGCAGTGACATGCACTCTGACATGGGGGAACCTTGAAAATACAACACTAAATGGAATAATAATGCCCCATGTTGTAGGAGTCCACTTACGCCAAGTGTCCAGAACAGGGAAATCCATGGAGACGAAGTAGATGATGGTTGCCTAAGGCTGGGGGTAGAGGGAAAATGAGGAGTGACTGCTATGGGCTTAGGGTTTCTTTCTGGAGTAACGAAAATGCTCTGAAATTCATTGTGGTCGCACAGTTCTGGGATTATATGAAACACCACTGAACTGCTCATGGGGGGGTAGGTGTAGGACATGGGAATTACAGCTCAGTGAAGCCACTACTAAAAACGAAAAACAAAAGGAGGCAAGACAACACTCGGTTGGATTTACAAGAACTGTCCAGGCTGGAATCAAGTCCCCCTGACTGGCCGAACCTCTGACCATCTCTAGGGCACGCTCGGTTGCTCAGGATCAAGGGTAGCTCTGTGTACCGACCACTGCAGCGTTCAGCTTCGTGGTGGTACGCAAACGGAGGTTTACTGCCCGTAACTGCGGCTCAGAGGCCACAGCACGAGGGACAGAAGTCAGAGGCCCTGTTTCCCGGATCATCATGCCGCGTGGGCTGTGCTGACCGTGATCCCTAGGCAAGGACTTCCAACAGACAGCACAGAGACACGGACCCGTGGAAGAGGCATGTGGATTCCGCCGCAGACACACTGCGTTTGCCTTCCCACTATGAGGAGGAGCCAAGGGGAGCAGTCGCGGTGCAAGCCCCCTGAGGATGGTATCCCAGTGAAGCCAGGACGGCCCCCTGGACCCACCAGACCACCTCACATGGGTGTGTGCGAATGTTTCCTTCAAGACCACTCATTCAGGGGGTGGGGACAAGCTGGCTGTGGTGTCAGACGATGGGGTGAGACTCTCCCGGGCCAGCGGAGGAGGTGAGCGGTTCAAGGCTCACCTGTAGTCGGCAGAACCCTGGGTGCCATGTGAAGACGAAAACAAGCCCTAAGGGACCCTCTGGGTATCTCCAGATGGATTTCTTTTTTTTTAAGATTTTATTTATTTATTTGACAGACAGAGATCACAAGTACACAGAGAAGCAGGCAGAGAGAGAGTGGGGGAAGCAGACTTCCCACTGAGCAGAGAACCCGATGCGGGCTCGATCCCAGGATCCTGAGATCATGACCTGAGCCGAAGGCAGAGGCTTTAACCACTGAGCCACCCAGGCGCCCCTCCAGATGGATTTTATGGGTGATAAATTGTGCACTCATAATAGCAGATTTACTTTCTGGATGAATCGAAGCAGTCACTTGGGAAAAATGCTGCGCGTATAGGAGCTAAACTACTACTAGGTCTTGCGTCCCTTATCTGGGATGACTCAACTTACTTAGTCACATGCAGCACCTTTTACTGGGAGGGTTACTCATAGATCACTCAGAAGTTCCACTGTCCTTCTACCCATATCCCTTGGGAACACAGAAGTGGATTTTTCAGAACTTACTAGGAAGTCACAACTTACAGACCGTTGACTGCCGTCCTCGACAGAACCCCGGAAGCGGATAGCGCACCTAACCAACCATTTCCCAAGATTCTCAGGACGGGCAGAAGGTGATACACTGGGACGACTCTCACCCAAGGCCACTGGAATAATTCTCCCTGATGTTTGCAACTACTGACTTCCACGCGCTCCCTGGCAGACCCCTGTTCTCGGTTCTTGGGCTCATGCTCTCCCACCTTATGTGTTTAAGGTCACGCACCACTGATCGGCTCCATTATGCTTCCCTCTCCAATAACTGGCCTGGATCTGGGCCTTGCTAGTGAGAATCACCATTTGAATTCTTTAAATCAGTCCTCCCATGTATTGCTAGGGAAATGGATATTGAACAGCGATATAAACGTCACACAAACCTTATTAACACGACACTGGCTGTGGACAAACACAGGAATGAAGGAGAATGCCCATGGGCTGGGGGAGGCAGATTCAGTTATCTTGCAGCGTAGTGGGCTGGTTCTCACAACGACACCACAGACAAAATCCCTACAGCTCCACTGGGGTAGATCCCATGTGTTATATGGGATCTGGCTCGTCAAAGTCCCCTGGGACCACAGCTGACAGTTCTGGGGGGCTACTAGTCTGTTCTAGGTGCATGGCTTCCCCAACCCCTCAGTGAACGAGGCCTTCTTGCAAACGATCTGAGGACAGAATTCCCTTCTGAGGGACACATATGAGCAGATCATGGAGGCTGTTGGTCCCACCCCTAGGAACGGGGCAGCTCCAGCTATCATCAGGAAGGTGTCCCTTGCTGTGTGCTATAAGACAGCCGATGGTGTGGGGTGGGGGACATCCGGGAACAGGTGGACTTCCTAGGACAAGCGCTCAGGGGAACAGTGAGACCTTGGATTTTCTTCTGACCAATCAGGGGGGTCGTCACTGCCAGCCCTTCCCTTTGGACCTGGATTCACAGCAGAGGTGAGGGGAGACAATCCACATTGAGGTTACAAGGGAAAGCAACCTACACGCTGATGGCAGACTGAGGGAGTTGGTGGAAACAGTCTTCTTGGTCAGCCCTGGGAACTCTTGGGTCCTGGGTCTGGAGGGCCTTTCAGAACCTTTTTTTTTTTTTTTTTAAGATTTTATTTATTTATTTGACAGACAAAGATCACAAATAGGCAGAAAGGCAGGCAGAGAGAGAGGAGGAAGCAGGCTCCCCGCCGAGCAGAGAGCCCGACGTGGGGCTCGATCCCAGGACTCTGGGATCATGACCTGAGCTGAAGGCAGAGGCTTAACCCACTGAGCCACCCAGGTGCCCCCTTCCAGAGCCTTCTAAGAATGCTCTAAGTCATCCTGTCTGTCTCAGTCTTCCCACATCTAGTACCCAGAATGTTAACTGCTCTATGTAGTCACCAAGGTCCTAGCAGATGACTTGGGAGAAACGGGATAAAATCACACTGACTGACAGTGACCAACAATCAGACTCTTGGTGCAGGGTCAGTGGCCGTGTGAGGACCCAGACAAGGCCTAGTGGCCGCTCCTGAAGCTCTGACGAGGGAGGGATGACCGATAAGGTGCTGAGGACAAAAGCGCCCCTTCCCCATATGCCCAGAGAAAGCCTGCTGGTCCGACAGCTTTGGTAACAAGTCTACACGAGACCCAGCACAACCTCATTGATCGGCAGACACGCTTCTGAAAGCCAATCCATCCATGACTTTCCAGGCTCGGAAAGTCAGCTAATAGAAGGCAGATTCACTCAGTGCAGGCTCCTAAGACGGGTCAACCCATTCAGCCTTAGTACCCAGCATTAGCCACGCTCCTGGGATGCGCCCCACTTAAAGCTGCCTCTCCATCATGGACAGGCTCCTTCCTGCAACTCAGGACGAGACCAGTGGTGGGCTTTGCTGACCAGGACTGCCTGAGCAGCCCAGCAGTCCTTACTGAAGTAAGCAATACTTTCAGCATAAATTTTATATCAGATGCTAAGTGATGGGATCCATTCTTCAATACTTTCACTCATTCATTCCACAAGTATTTACTGGGTGCCTATGCTTGCCAGGCTCTGTCCTAGGTGCTGGGGATACAGCAGGGAATGAGACCGGCAAAAGTCTCCGCTCCACTGTGGAGAGCAGGCATATGCTGTGTCTAGCCGCCTGAAGTACTATGGGAGAAAAGAAAATGAGGAGGCAGGGCATGCTGGGTGGGGTGCAGGGAAGGCCTCCCAGAGCAGACAGCGACAGGGGTGAGGAGCCCTCCAGGCCAAGAGGGGAGCACCGGCGTGGCCATATCCGTTGGGGGTGGGCAGCAGCCTCAAGGGCACCGAGGTGGGCGGGCGGGCGGGTGAGGGAGAGGGAGAAGGCCATCAGGCCAGGGTCCAGCAGCCTTTGGGCCATTCTAAGAACTCTGGCTTTGCTTCCACATGAAGAGGAGTCATGGAAGGCTCTGAGCAGAGAGAGACACATTCTGAGTCAGATTCAGCTCTTGGGGGTGCCTGGGTGACTCAGTCGGTTAAATGTCTGACTCCTGATCTCAGCTCAGGTCTGGATCTCAGGGGCGTGAGTTCAAGCCCTGTGTTGGGCTCCATGCTGGGCATGGAGAAAAAAAAAGTTTAAAAAATAAAATTGAAGGCTGGCTCTGGCTGTCCTGGGGATGTTAGGGCATGGCAGGGCAAGGATCTAAGAGCCATTTCAGGGCCGTGATCACAGCATCCATAGCAGGCCCGGCATGCGGTGGGTGACCATGTGTTTGTAGAACCAGGGAATGTGGGGGCTGTCCAGAACTTGGCCTGGAGCTGCACCAAGTTCTCCGGAGCCCACAGCAGAGGACACAGGAACCCTGGGCTCACTGGGAGCTCCCTTCCTCTTCCCCTTCTGGATCTTGTGGGGCCGGTGGCCTGGGCAGGTGGTGGGGCTGTGGAGACCCAGGGGCTCTGCTCTAGACCTTGATGCCATAGCAGTCCGAGCAGCCACCTCCTTTCCTCCCCCAGGTTCCAGGGCAGGACCAGGGACAGACGGGGGAGCCGAGGCCTCTGTGCCCTCTGAGCTTCCAGCTCCTCCTAAGCCCACAGCTCTGGCCACACTGACCCTCAAATCCTCACCTCTGTGTCCCCCTCCCCCTGAAGGTCCATTTCTGTGCCTCTGGAGGACACCCAGAGTGCTCTCCCAATGATGTCCCCTCTTCTTCGGCAAGCCCTCCTTCCCGTTAGCCCCTCTCAGCAGCAGAGATTCCCTGCCAAGATCACCTCTCCCTGCAATGGTCACCCCAGGCTCACCCCTCCCAGAGAGGTCACTGCCCTTCCCATCCGGGCACCTGGTGGGAGCGGGGGGGCTAGCACCCAGGCCCTTCTTAAGGGGTCCCAGCGATCGCCCACCCCAGGGCACTCACCCACACAGTCCTTCCTGTTCCAGTGGAGCCGCCTCCCCGGGGGGCAGATGCATTCGTAGCTGCCCTTGGTGTTGACGCAGCCCTGGTCGCAGCTCCCGTTGTTCATGCTGCACTCGTCCACATCTGGAAGCGCAGGCGGGAGGAAGGGCATCAGGGCCGGAGGCTGGCTGGCAGGGCAGGGCCACCCAGGACAAGAGGGCCAAGACTCCCCTGACCCTGCGGGCAGCTGGCCACACATGAGATGCAGACAGGTGGCCGCACCCGTCACACGCAGGAGCGCTCATCCCCGAGGCTGATGGACACAGACGGCAGCCCCTCCCCATCCCCCAGCGGTTTGCAGAACTCCTGCAGCTGCATCCGAACTGGGAGGAGGGCAAAAGGCAGCACAGAATTCAAGTGGCAAGCAGATCTTGTGAGGCAGGAGTTGCGAGTTCTCTCTTGCTGGGGCTTTGGACAGGCCGTTTCCCTCTGTGCAACGCGCCCTGGGGTGAGAGAAGCCACCTCCAACCCTTCCCTCGCTGGCCACCAGGGAGCCAGAGCACCCGCTGGAGAATGGGAGACGGACTGGGCCAGGCTCATGCAGGGATGCTGGGCTCTCAGGTTCTGGGCAGCCTGCAGTTTGGGAGCGGCAGGCCCAGTGGAGCCAGTGCCCAGGTTTTGGGGTCCTTCCAGAAGAATCTGTAACCCACTCCAGGAGCCCCTTCCCCCGAACACCAGCTGTGCTCCATCACTTCATGTCTCACCCTATCTGACCTCCACGGCTGCCCAGCAGAGGGAGTGTGGTCACAGGAAATAACACTCTAGGACCTCGGGGCCATTCTTGGCTCCCCCACTTTTCACCTGCCAGGCCCACACACCTCCAAGTCCCATCATCTGTAGCTAAACACTTCTAGAAACTTCCCCTTCTCTGCACACTTCCCACCCTGCCCGAGCTCAGTGGCTTTGACTCCCATGCCTGAGTGGTCTCTCGACTGGTGCCCTGGGTTCCACTCTCCTAAACATGTGGCAGCTAGAGTGATCTCATGACCTGAACATGCCCACATCACACCTCTACTTAAGCCCTCCTTCACATTAGGAAGAAAACCCAAGTCACCTGCAGGCCTCACAGCCCTGCTTCCTCTGTCTGCACTGCGCACCACATTCTCCCTCCCTCCCGGGGCTCTCCCTGCTGCTTCTGGGTCCCTCTGTGCTACCTCAGTGCCTTTGCATATGCTGATCCTTCTGGCATCCTTTCCCTCATCTTGATCTAGAAGATCCTCCTTTAGGAACTCCAACCCCCTCCCTACCCCCCGTCTCCATTTGCAGCCTTTCTCTGTCATCACCCTCTCCCACTGGGACGAATCCTCTGTGGGATTCTGTGTAGTGGCCATTCCCCGTTCTGGACTGAGGTTCCCTTGCAGCTGCCATTTCTGGGGGCCTATGCCCACAACCTGGCCTGAGGCCTGCCACCTAGCAGATACTTGCCACTCCCCACCCCCGTCTTCCCACCTTTGCTCTCAGCTGAGCCCCTCTGCCCACCAGAACCTGGCCTTGCTTTAAAGTCTCTTCCAGGCCCTCTGGAGTCAAGGTCGGGTTCAGGGTGTGGGGTGGGTGCAGCAGAGGTGGCCATGCAGCCAGGCGCGTGCCTCAGGGGGGAGGTGGCCCTGGCGGGCGGGCTGCAGACCTCCGCAGTGGGTCGTCCCATAGAGTGTGTAGCCGCGGTGACACAGGCACTGGAAGCTGCCCGGGGAGTTGATGCAGATATGGTCGCAGGTCCGCTCGAAGGAGCACTCGTCGATGTCTGTGTGGCCACAAGGAGACAAAGTGCAGGGAGGAGTTTCAGGGTGCGGTGGGTGGGCAAGGCCTGTCACTCACGCAGTCTCTCAACACACAGCTGCACACAGACAGTCCCTGAGCCCTGAGGCTCGGGGCACAAGCCAAGTGAATGTCGGCCTTCCGGTCATGGCCCGGTTTTCCAGTCTGTCTCCAAGAACCTTATGTTTCTGGGTTAGAAGCCATTTCCCATCTCTTCGGGAGGAGGGCAGACTGGAAATACTCTGGATACAAGGTCTGACGAATTTTTGTCATTTTAATATCTCACATTCTATTGTGATCAGGAGTATTTATTTATTTATTTATTTAAAAGATTTTATTTATTTATTTGACAGAGAGAGATAACAAGTAGACGGAGAGGAAGGCAGAGAGAGAGAGAGAGAGAGGGAAGCAGGCTTCTTGCTGAGCAGAGAGCCTGATGTGGGACTCGATCCCAGGACCCTGAGATCATGACCTGAGCCGAAGGCAGCGGCTTAACCCACTGAGCCACCCAGGCGCCCCCAGGACGAGTATTTAATCTACAACTGCAGGAAACTGAGAGGGGCTTGCTTGAGGAGACAAGTGAACTGGGACACAAAACCAGGCCTTGGGAGCCTGACCACAGTGTGTTTTCTAGCCGCTCCAAGAGGTCTCTTGAGAAAACAAGGAAAACAGCTCAAAGAGAAAATGTATGGGGGGGGGGTGATATGCTACCCATGAGGGATAACAAGAAAGCCTTGATGGTATATGAAATTTGATTCTGAGCTTCCTGGCAGCTAGGGTAAAAAAGGAAAAAGGGTCACAGAGTGCTGTTACGGGAAAGGAGGAAATGAACAGCATGCTCATAGAAGACAAGTCTGTCCTGGCCATAAATTCTGAGGAAAATGGCTCTCATGGGACAGCTGATGGGGGCTCCCAAGGGCAAAACAGCCACTGACCCACCTTTCCATGGGCACCGTTGTTGGAGGTCATTCTTTGAATATATTAGCTTATAGGACTATACACATTGATGATATACGCGTGTTTGTAATAATTCTAGCACAAGGAAGGAATCACACTGGGGTGCTCAAAGGAGGATGTGATCCCTCCCAGCAGGGGAATCTGGGAGGATCTCCTGGTACTGGTGGCACCTGGACTAGACTTTGACGGTAAGACTAGCTTGGAAGTAAGGAATGGAAGTAGGGGAAGGGCACTCTGAGCAAAGGCCAGGAGGGGGCAGCACGGGGCCTCCAGGGAGTGGAGAAGGCTGGCTGGAGCCCAGAAGCAAAAACGTCATGGCCCCCTCCTCAGCGGTGGCCCTCTGGTCCCACGGGGCAGCTAGGGGTATAAAGTCAAGGGCTCCCTTAGCCCTCCACAGAACTTGGCGAGGCAGTTGGAGAAACTAAGTCAAAGTGCAGAGGAGTCTGGAGACGTGACGTGCTCCCAACGGCCCCAGGTGCTAAGGGGAGGACAGAGCCAGGAGACCCACAAGGGAGGAAGAGGCCAAGTCAGGAGGAGGCTTGGGTCACAGGAAGCATCCAGGACAGGCTGGCCCCAGAACCCCCTCACCGGTCTTCTGCTCTTGCCTTCCTCGGTGTCCTTGGGAGAGCACATCCCTTGTCCCTGAGGGCCAGTCCTGAGCGGCACAGATATGACGAATCGGCCATGTGCCGTCTGCCACCCCTCTGGGAAAATGCCTATCACCAGTGTCTCCTCCCCCAGGAAGCCTTCCCTGACCTCTCTTCCCACTGCCCATCCTCTGGGCTCTCACTGCATCCTGGATGACTCCTGGCTTCCGGCCCAGACCTCACACAATGCCTCTAAGGCGCCCAGGAACCCTAAGGACTGCGGGAGAGCGCCTGCAGTGTGCCACGCCGTCCACCAGGTGGCAGCAGCCCACCTCCGGAGCCTCTGGGGGTGGGGGGCGCCACCAGGAAGGACAGGGTGCTGGAGCGGACGAGCTCTGCCACCGGCTCACTGTGGCACTGCCCCCTGCCGCCCTCCCTGCACATGCACGCGCGCGCGCGCGCGCACACACACACACGCTGATGCGCCTCCAGGCCTTAGTTTCGCATCCATAAAAGGGGCGAGTTGGACTAGGTGACTTGAGGAGAAGGTGGAAAGGCCAGTGGGGGCTGGCTCACCCCGCCCTTGCCCCCCCACCCCCACAGGCGCCCGCGCAGGCCCGGAAAGGGGTGGGGCTCACCTTGGCACGTCCGCTCGTCGGTCAGCAGCTTGTAACCCTTCCGGCAGCCGCACTCGAAGCTGCCCACGGTGTTGCGGCAGAAGTGGTCGCAGCCCCCGTTGTTGGCCAGGCACTCGTTGATGTCTGCGGGGCACCCAGCGGGCAGGGCGAGGCGAGTGGGCTGGGCTGCCAGGTGGTGGGGCCCCTGCCTCCACGACTCCCTGCGCCCGCTGGCGCCCCGGCCTCCTCCGGTCCCCGCATCCCCATCGGAGTGGCCCAGGGGCCTGACTCCCAGCAGCGGGGGGCAGGGCGGGAGGCTGAGTTACACTGCCACCTGCGATTTTGTGAGCGGCGGCATTGGTGGCAAAGAGGGGAGGGAAGTGATGGCTGCTGTGCGGGACAAGACGACAGGGATGGGATCGGGACGACACTCGGGGAGGCGGTGCAGCCTGGAGCGGGCTGGCTGCTTCCCCATGGCTGTGACCTGGGGTGAGCTACTGGGCCCCGGAGCCTTGGCTCCCCCGCCTTGGAAGAACACCATGAGGAGCCGACGAACTAGTGGTCCGGGGGTGCTTGTGCTGAGTGAGCTCTCAGTCCGCAATCTGTGGGATTACTGCCCATTTTGTGATGGGAGACAGAGGCTTGGGAAGGTGACCGGTGTTCCCTCTAATGCCGCTTGTTGGTCTGAGCAGTTTCTAACAGGCTGTGGCTGGACCCTGGGAGGTCGCCAGGCCTAGCCCCATGCAATAAATGGCCCCTCCCAAGCAGCCTGGCCAGGAGGCCTCTGCTTGCATATCTCTAGTGATGGGGGGCTTTCTCCCTCACAGCATGGCCTGCTGCGGATGCATCACAAACGTCCCCCCGACTCACTCGTGAGTTCCTTCCTGCCCCGCCTCGGCCTGCTTCTCTGGGCTTTGCTCTCTGGGCTCCAGGCCAGCCTGGCAGACTGTGTCTTCAGAGACCTGTCCCTGAGGTGCTTCTTCTGACTCCACCGTTCCTCCTGGGCCCCGACCCCAAGGCTCCCCATGCTGACACGACCCAGCACGTACTAGCAGAGCTTTCGGAACGGCGTTCTCACCCTGATTTGGAGGCGCGGGGAGGAAGCGAAGGAAACCAGAAACGACTCCTCCGAGGTGGTCATTGGCCATGTCTCAGCAGAGCTGCTGACTTGAACCCCTACCCCCCCTGCGCCTGCCCTGAGTGTGAGGACCTGGGCGCTCTGTCCTGTGCAACTGGCACCGCCGTACGAGCAAGGCCCACCTGCCTGCCTTGTGCTGAGCCCCACGGAGGGGACTCTGTCCCACCCCGGTGACTCCAGATGGTGGATGGCGCCTCACTTCTTCTTCCGCAAACCAAACAAGCTAGACCCGACATCTGCAGGACAGTCCTAAAGCGGTGTGCCCAAAGAATGCTCCCCAACAGCAAAACCAACCCCAGCTGTGGTCCTGAGCAAGGCTGAGGCGCCCCGTGCGCAGTCCTCAGAGCCTCTGGGAGGGGATGTGGCCTAGCCCAGGACCACAGCAACCAGAGTGGCTTTCCTGGGGAGCCCCTGCGTGACCAGGCGCTGCGGGGTGCCAGGGCACCCAGCGGGCATGCTGCTGCATCTCCTTGCCCTTGGTTGTCCTCCTCCCCACCACAGGCACTTCTACCCCAAAGACCCACTCTGTTTGCATGTTCTGGAGACTTTGGCACCAGGAAGGTGGCAAAGGAAGGGAACCCCAGATAGTCCCCAATGAGGGGGGCCTGTGGGTTATCAGATCTGCCCCTGAATCCTGGCTGTGCCGCTGCCTGGTGACTGTACCCCACTGAATACAATAGGTGCTCTATATGTGCTCACCAGGGTGATCACGAAAAACAATAATTTCTCAAGTCCGGGAATTCTGCACACGTGTATGTTCCAGGAACAAAAATGCCTAAGGGTGAGCCCAGACCCCACAGCAGGCAGTCAGACCTTGTGGTGCTCATAGTACCTACTGGGCACTAGCTCATGCTGGTGCCCAGGCCAAGCACTTTCTGTCGAAGTCTTGTATGATCTTCAAAACACCTGGGGGACCAGATCCCCCATTCTACAGAGGGGATCACAGCTACACGTAGCAACCAAATTGGGGCCCAGCTCCAGCTGTCTCCAAAGACAGGCTCTCTAGAGCACCATGCCAGCCCCACAGCCTCCAGAGAGTGGACATTAAGTTCAGTTGAGGGCCTGTCCTGGGTGGAGGCTTAGGCATCTCTGTCATCCTCTCTCCTTGGGAATTATAGGAAGACGGGGAAATTTCTAGCTAAAAGCCTCTGGCAGGAGAACGGAGACCTGTCTTAGCTCTGTCCCAGCCAGCTGTGTGATCCTGGGCAGGGAAACGTGCCTCTCTGAGCCTCATGTTCCCCATCTGTGAACTGGGCTGGGAATAGCTGCCTCTCACAGACTAAATGTGCGGAGGGGGTCTGCCTCCTCAGGAATGCCTCAGGCCTTCTGGAACCCCCAATGCTGTCCTCATCCCCATCTGGGCCCATCAGTCGAGGGGCTCTCACGACAACCAGACAGGCCAGGGGACGCATGCTTGCTTGAGGCCAGGCTGGTGTGGCGGCAGCCTGGGGGTAGGAGTGGGAGAAGCACCCCTCAGCTCTAGCCAGGGTACAGTCACACAGCCCCTGGACCTTCATTCTGATGGGAGCCTGGGGTGTGGCCTCTGCCCCTCTCTCCCCTTCTTGCCCTTCTAAGGCTCCTCTCTTTCCTCACTGTGCTCACACTGGTCCTGATCCCGTAAGACAGCCGGCAGACCCCTACCTGTTTACAAGTCTCCCGTGGCCCCTGGGCATCCCAGGATGAAGGGCCAGCCCCTTTCTGTAGGCTCTTCCCTGGGCATCCTGGGCCTGGGTGTCCTGCCTTCCCCTTTCTGTGCGCTTGGCTTCTGCCTCCGCAGCCCAGACTCCGGCGGCCTTACCCAGGGCGGCCCCCACATGGCCTGTCCCTGGAAACAGCTGCCTCCCTGGGAAGCCTTCCCTGACATCCCCTCCAGAGTTGGCTGTCCCCTTGTCATGGACACAGATGGGGGAGCTGGCTCCTGTCTGGGGCCCCCGTACCCAGTATGCGGCCTGCACTGTGTGACTGCCCACAGCGTTCACTGAGGGGATAAAGAATGAAGGAGTTGGAGTGGCTGAAAGTAGGGTCAGGGGAGGGAAGTGGGGGTGGGAGCTATAGGAACACACAGAAGGACAATGGTTCCTGCTCCCTTCTGCCCATCCCACTGTGGGGGCACAGCACGGCACCCCAGGGGCCATGTGGAGCGCTTCCGGGCGGGCATGGGCTGGAGTTGCCCTAGAGCAGCCCTGTGGGGAGGGCGTGCTGCTGGGCAGAGGGCAGGTGAGGGAGAAGAGGAAACAGATGGTGGGTGGGAGTTCTCCCAGACCCTTCTGGAAGGTGTTGGGAGGAGGGGCCAGTGTCTCTGAAGAAATCCAGGTTCCAGCTCTGGGAGTCAAGGCCCCAGACCTCCCCCCTCTCAGACGGGCCGATCAGCAAGGTGCCCCCGTCCCAATGTCAAGCAGGTGCAGCAACTAACAGGGGGCCTTGAGGCTGGACCCCTGCACTATCCACACTCTCGAAACAGAGCTTAGGACACACCCCCGATTGCGCCACGGCTCCTGTGTTTCAGGCTGAATTACCCCCACTTTCCCATGTATGTCTCCACCTGCCGTGTGACCCTGTGGACCCCGGGCCTTCAACTCCGGATTTTCCAGGACCTTTGTTACCTTCACCCTCAAGCCATTGGTCTTGCTTCACAGTGGCTTGTGGCTTCCAGAATACGCTGAACCTTTGAAATCACTCCTTTGATGTCCCTCCTGGGCCCTTGCCAGGACCAGGGCTGTACGCCCACTGCGGAGCCGAAGCCTTGGGGCCGGGAATTCCCAGCTGGGCTGGTCCTGCCAAGTGCCTGGGCTCTGACCTGCGTCTCTCCAGTCGGCCCCAGGGAGCTCGGACTGTGTGCGCGAGGCTCTGAGACACCAAGCCTGGAGGTCAGCCTTCATTTTCCAGTGTTCTCTGATTTGAAGACATGATGCAGTTTTTGACTAGTCCCATAATCCTTAAATTCTACCTCCAAGATTCCAGATATCCGGATATCAAGGACAGTATCTCATCTCTACTACTGTGGCCAGCACCTGGGTCAAGCCATGTCATCTCCAGCCTGGGTGAAGACAGCGGCCACCTCCCTGCTCTTCCAGACTCTGCCCAGAGAACCCCGTCCAAGCTGTGGTCAGGGACTGGCTCAAAATGGAAACTCGAGCTGGTGCTTTCCCTGCCCGGGAGTGTCTGGGGGGCTTGCCAAGGTTTGGAAGAATGAAAGGCCCAGCCCCCCAGCACACAGCCCCTATACCATCTGGCCTGGCCTCCCCCACGTCTCACATACCTGGGCATCCTGGACCCCTTTGGGTCCTTGCACCCTGGGCCACGGTGCTGCTGGAAAGGCCGCCAGGATGAATGCCGCTCCCCACGGCCTCCCAGCCCCGGCGCAGGGCGGGCTCCAGTCCTTGCCTGCTGCCAGGCTCTACGTCTCCATCCAGCACCAAGCAGTCAGTGACACGTGTATAGCTCGTGATTTTAAAAACTGAGAAACTGTCTTCTGCATCCAATAGAGGATCTCCAGGGACAGGGAAGCTCTGGTTCATTCACCTGTCTCCCCAGCCCCTGCACACGGGGGGAGCCAGGAAACCCCATCTGGTGCAGCAGTGAATGAGACCTGCCTGCAGGGCAGACAGGGGAGGGGGTCTGGCTGAGGGCAAAGGGCTGAGCAGGGGCAGCCCTTGTTAAAGGGCTGGAGTGGTTCAGGAGGAGCTGCGGGAAACAGGGTGGGGGGCTCATCAGGGTGGACCTCCAGCTGTGGGGAGCTCCCCTCGGCACCACCCGTCCCCCAGACATGAGGTGGAGGTGGGGCGGGGACAGGTGCCCCCCAGCCTCCCAAAGCCCGGGCGGGGGCAGCACAGTCCCCCACAGGTGCTCTGCTGGGGCATGGCTGTGGCACGGAGAGCTGGGCTTCTGGTGCCAGCCTGGCCTCAGGTCAGGGACTGAGCTGTGCCCGCCCCTGCAGTCCCGTGCCTGAGAGGGAGGCAATGTGGTCCAACTTTACCCTCTTCTGCTCCAGCGCTGAGGGCACGGGGCCAGGCCTGTTGTGTCGCTGCCAGCTGTGGGGACGCCTGGGCCTGCAGGGAGCCCTGGCCCGTCCCCCTGGCATTGAGTCCACGTGTTGCGGCTCGGCTCCAAGTGGGCCGAGGAGGGACTACAGAAGGGCTTTATTTTCAAATAAACAGGTGGGAGGACTGTTATTTCTGTCAATAACCCCTAGTTTCTTCCCAGCAGAGCAGCTAGGAAGGGGAAGTCATATGCTATCTATTTTTACAGGCTTGAAAATAGCCCCCCTCGGACTATTTAAAACCTACGGAAGCCTCCGCTGTCCGCATCTTCACCCACCGGACTCAGGGAGTTCAAGCCCCTCTGCCCTTCCGCTCGCTCCCCTCCAGCCTGGCCGGCTCCCTGGCAAGGTGGGAGGCAGGGGCCCATGGCTGGGGGGGGGGGACTCGCAGGGCCAGCCTGGCACAAGGGGCTGCCCCTCCCTCCCTTGCAGGGGCACTGGCGGTCCCCTCTACTCCCTGCCCAGTGGCCGGGGCTGCGGGGTGGCCCTTCAGTCTCCAGAGTCCTGACAGCTCTGGCTTCTCTGCTCCCCTTGCTGCTTGTTTCCTGAAGGGGCCCTAACCCCCCTGGCCCCCGGAGGCACGCAGGAACTCTGTGGGGGTGAGCCAGGGAACCAGCAGGAACGGAGGAAGGCCTACCTGCTCTCTTCCAGAGGCTGGGAGACTGGCCCGTTCCCACAGGCTTCCCCTCATCCTCCCAGAGCCTCATTTCTAATTGCAAATGGAGGTTCTTCTGCCTCCCCAGTTCCCAGTTGACAGCCCCCCCCGTGTCACTCCTCCAGCGACATGGACACACAGCGTCCGCATTTTTCTATCGGTGGGAAGAAGACAATCCCATCCCGGTACAAGGAGACGGGTCCTTCCCAAACCTCCCGGGGTCGTGCTGTTGCCCCAGCTCTGCCGGATTCTACCTCGAGGTTGAGGATGAAGAGATGGCCGACGCCCACCTCTGCCCCACCCCCCACCCAGGGCCACAGTGAATCACTGTGGGCCCAGGAGTTCCTGCAGTGAAGACACCGCTAGCCTAGCACAGCGGGCAGCCCTTTCCTTGGACAGCAGGACCCTAACTTGAAACCTGGGTAGTGCCCTGGCGTGGACCCTCCCTCTTGTCGGTCTCTCCAGCAGAAGTACGGCTGACCCCGGACTCCCCCCTGCCATCCCAGGCAGCCATGGTCACACGTGCAGCGCGAGCATGCAGCCCCCACCCCTGCCTGAGTGGCTCTGAGCTGACCTTTGCACGTCTTCCCGTCGGGCTGCAGCGTGAATCCCACGGGGCAGCTGCACCGCACGCCAGTGGCCGTGTCCCTGCAGGTCCGGTCACAGCCTCCATTGTTTACCGCACACGTCTCTGGGGGGGGGGGGAGGGGGAGAGACAGAGATGTTCAGTGTCCTCCGACAGAAGCCACCTCCTTTCTCCACCGGGGGGGGGGAGGACCAACTGAGACAGGAGACCTGAATTGGAGTTCTGGCTGATCCCCTCTAGCTGTGGGCTTCCCCAAGCCTCAGGCTCCTCATGTGTAAAATGGGAGAATGGCACCATTCCTGTGGACCTGCCGGTGAAGCCCACTGCGATGATGATGGTGGGTGGGTCAAGGTCTGAACGCTCCAGAGGGTTGTGCTGGCATAAAGGTCATTGCCAACAGGTCCGAGCTCCTGAGATCAACGTGGCTGGTATCTAACTGCCTAGGGCTAGCTTCTTAAACCCTTGTCCTGCCCGGACTTGGATTCCAAACCCAGACTCGCAGTCCCTGGGGCTCCCAAACTGGTCTCAGCATGGACTGGCTTGTGGTCCTGGCTGTGGAGTTTCCGGGGGGGGGGGTTCCCCGAGCCCGCACACCATCCATCACCTTGATGAGACACTCAGCTCAACATCTGTTCTCACTGAGCCGTAAGCTAAAGGCGTCTGGTTTTTGTCCACTTGAAGCTTGTCTAGTGTTTTTTTTTCCCCTTGCAAATTCAAAGGGCCTGGAATGGCTGGGGCAGAGCCTAGGTCACCGAACCCGTCGTGTGGTGAGAATGATCCTCCCCAGGCCTGGAGAAGGGACTGGCAGAGCTGGGTCACCAGGGTGCAGGTGGCCTGCACACGGAGGAGCCCATTTCTGGGCCTCTGGGCCTTTCGACCTGGGTTTCTTCCGGAGCAGCTGTGTGCTTTGATCTTGTGGGAACTGTGCCTGAATGGGCTTCTCTTTTCTCTTCGTTGTTGGGAACTAAGGAGTCAAGGCCACATCTTTTAAAACCCAAAACTCTTCGCCTGCCTACGTTGGCTTCCTCTGGGCACCTGGCCCCGTGGACCTTTTCCCTGAAGGTTCCCCCTAATTGGTTTATTGTCTGTCCTTCTTGGCTGTCTGTATTCCCAGAGGTGTGATCACTGAATACATACCCCAGTAGCCAGGAGTCCCTGCTGCTCATTATACCAAATTCATGATACCTTTGCTTTGAACTTCAATTTGTGTGCGTGCGTGTGCGTGCGAGGGTTGGGTGGCAGGGCGGGGGGGGGGGGTTAAATCTGGCTTTCCCTTCTGTGTGTACATCTGCATCTCTGTGATCCTGCCGGGTGGGGGTGGGGCATAGCAGGTGTCGTCCTGAGTGTTCTGGACACAAGGGCTAGGGGTGGCAGAGGGCCCCCAACCCTTCTTCCCGAGGCTGAAGTCTTCACCATGATAGGATGAGTTGCAACTACTTGTGAACGGCAAGTCTCCCTGCCTCTGACTCCTCCTGGCCTGTCTCTTTGTGTGTCTCCACGAATCTAAGACCCCCCAGCTGGGTGTGCACAGTTCTGTGAGTTTACCTGCCTGTGTATGCGCTGGCCCAGTGGCGTGGAGGTCTCTCATGGGCTGGTGTCACCAGGCCCAGCTCAAAGACCACCTCTGCAAGGAGCTTCCCAGGCCTGAGGTGCAGAAAGAAGGCCACCGCCCTTCCCTGTACTAGGGTGGCCTTTGTTAGCGGGAGCTGGGCTCTGCCTGGAGTCTGGCCTGCCCGGGCCCTCTCATCTCCCCACCGGCCTATTTACTGGGACAGCGGAGGCGGGCAGGGCAGGGTGTGAGCTTTGCCCTGTTGCTCACGGACCGACCCAGGTAGGCTACCCCCCGGGCTGGACCGCGGCACCCGCACCTGGCAGGTGAGGATAGCAAACATTCCCTCCAGGGCCGGAGGTGAGGATCAAATGGGTTCCCTGCTCGAAGCGCTTGGTCTGGGTCCTGGCATGTATGTAGTAGCTGCTCCACAAATGGCAGCTGCCCCTCCTGGGTTTCTAACCAGAGAGGAAATCCCGCCTCCCAGCCCCACATCAAAGAGCCAAGGCGGGCTCCAGGTGCCTTTTCAGCCTTTCATGTGGGGAGCCCCTCTGAGGACCTGCCTGCTCCCCAGGGACAGGGAAGTAAGGCTCAGGCCCTGGAGAACTGGGACTGGAACATAGCTATGACCTTACTCGGGGACAGTGACGGCGACTGGGCCTCTCTGTGGGGAGGTGGGGTGCGGCTGTGTCCCTGAGAGATGGACCTGGCCAAATGGGCTCCTGTTGGCCCTTCACATCCCTGGGGTTCTGGGGGGACTCAGAACTTGGCCTTCCAGCACTGATGGGACTCAGCACACACAGGTCAGGCGGAGGCCAGGAGGGGGCTGGGGTCCGCGTGGAGAGTCATCCACTCTCTAGCTTCTCCCCTGCACGGTCCACACGTTTCATCTCCTGTGTTGCCCTAGACAACGTCTGGGGCCTAAACTTCACGTTCTGAGTGAGGGGCGAGGGGCCCCCCAGGGAAGGCCCTGTGGGCTGTTATGGGTGCTGACACCATCACTCCACAGCACTTGGTTATGGCGGGTCCCTTGTTCCAGTCCCAGCACAGCCCTCTAAGCCTCAAGTCCCCCAGACTCTCAGCAGCTCCCTCCCCTTCCACCTCCCTGGCAAGTAATCAGCCCAGGGTTGTGCGTTAAGTGGCAGAGCTGGTGGGACCTGCTGGGTCCGACTCCGACCCACCTGACGGCCTGAAATCTCTAGTCCCAGCTTCGGACCCTACAGCGCCGGCAGGCACCGCTCTCCACATTCCACCCTGACGCCTCCTGTTCCAGCGCTCCGGCCTCTGAGCACACCGCCCCCTGGGGCCCCCAGGCCTGGTCTTGGTACTTCTTTAGCATCTGATGCCAGTCCCTGCCCTTAGCAGCTGCCGTTCTGGGCCCGACGACCAGAGTCTGCCTTTGTGACATTCACAGCCTTGCCAACCGTCCCTGTCTTCCCGGCCACTGCCTCCCTCTGGGTAGCCGGTGCCTCCAGGCTCGTGCAATAACGCTAAGAGCCAATACTTGCTGAGGCCAGGGCCTGCGCTGGGTGGGGGGGCAGTGCACCGAGCAACCAGCCTCCAGCCTGTTCTCTATGCTGCCCACGCCACTGCTCCTGCCAGGCCCCTAGCATCCCCTCAACAGCACAGGGTAGGTGGCTGTGTCCTTCTGAGGACAGCAGATGTCCACGGCACCATGTGAGATGCACAGAAAGAAGGATGACAAAGTCTCCCCAGTCCTTTGGGCTCAAGTCAGGTTCGGGGAGTGAAGTCTACAGTTACAGGATGCACCGGCCTGGGTGGCACTGGGAGCTTTGTGCCTGGGAGTTTCCAATCGGAGGCTGCTGGGAGCTGCTGAGGGAGCTCCTTGCCTTGGGTGGCCATTAGCCTGGGACCCTCGCCCTGGACCGCTCTCTCTGATGGCCTCCAAAAGCAGCCTCACCTCCCTGCTTCCCAAGACTAGAGGCACCCAGGCCTGGCACTGGGTCACCACTGTCTCAGATGCAGACACCAGGCAGCCTGTCCTCTCCTCTGACTGCAGGATCCCCCAAATGGTGGATGTCTGTCCACCACCACCACTGTCCAGTGGTGCTGTCTCGGCACTCAGGGTCGGGGTGCACATGGGGTGCCACTGCCGCCCTGTGAGGCCGCACCCCATCCAGGAGCACGTGCGCCAAGGGAGGCCGGAATCCAGGTGCCAGGCCTTCAGGGGTGCGAGGGGGAAGAGGGCAAAGCCAAACCCTCAGATTGCTGTCCCAGGGAACTGAAGACTTTCTTTCTGGACTCCGAGAGCCCTCTAGTCTCTCCCAAAGAGCTACTGGGTCTTTCCAGAGCCTCTCCTCTCCCACTGGGGGGAAAAGGGGAACAACCCCCCCACCCAGGACACAGTCCTCTACAGCCGACAAAGATCTTCTCATCTATTGGCCTCGCATCAGCCCCAGAAGTTGGCTTCTTCTGCAGGCAGAGAAACAGAGGCTCAGGGAAGTTCAGGGACTTGTCCAGGCAGGATCAACTACCCATTGTGACATCCCATGCAAAGTAAAAATGAAGGGCCCTCGCTCAAATATTGAAGATTTCAAGACAGAGGCAACCAGACACTCAACCAATTGGGGGCCCTTCTGAGAGTAGGGCCTGGGGCAAGTGTATGGGTCACACATCCGTGAAGCCAGCCCCGTGTCTCAGGTCTCTCCATTACTTAGAGAAGCCAATATTTGGACCCAAGGTTGGGGGCCTCCCGCCGGATGAGTGAGCCAGACCAGGCCAGAGAGCCAGGTGTGGTCGGGGGCCCTCCAAGCAGCTGGCAGCGGGGCAGTGGAGATGGGCATTCATGGTGCCTGGTCTCCTTCCCAGCAAAGGGGGCCAACTCTTACCCTACGCGGCCAGGCTGGAGGCAGGGGAAGCTGGGCACGGGGTAGGGGTTAAAGCAGGAAGGGGCCTGGGAGTAAACCCCTTTTCGGCAGGTAGAAAAACCCTGCATGTGTCACAGGCCGGTCTTTGGTCTTTTCCCCACAGAGGCAGAGCAGATGTGAGCAGATGTGAGCGGGGAGGCCAGGCCTGGGCTGGGACGGCGGGCTGCTCTTTGAGTTGGAGCTGCCTGCTTGCTCTGCCCTAGGTCGAGGCCAAGGTCCGGGAAGGCCTGTGGACAGTCTCAGTCGCACAAGCACAGGGGCTGACAGAGGAGCTGTGGGGTCAGAAAACGGGGTCGCACACCTGGCCCCGGGGCCTCAGGCAAGCCCGTCGACTCCTGGAGTCTGGGCTTCCTGACATGTGACATGGAAGTGATGGCATTTACCACGGAGTTTGTGCAAGGCCCAGACAAGTACGGACATCATGGTGCTTTGTAAATTGTCCCAACAGTGACCACAGGCTTGGTCCTGGACCTCCGCATGCAGAGTCTTAGCACCGAGTCTGTCGCAGCTTCATCTGAGCTCCTGCTCTGGTGGCGCAGATATGCCTTAGAGAGTCCTCGGGCGTCTGGAGACCTCAGCTTGGTGGAGCAGCAGATGGGTTTCCTGCTCTGTCTGAACACCAGTTTGGGAAAGCTGACTCCTGGGCAGCTGAGACAGAGGAGCAGATCTAGAGATGCATCTGACACTGACCCAGGCCTCAGGGCAGACAGAACGGGGCCTGGACTCTACTGGCCCAGGAGTCCAGGCCCCACCACCCCCAGCTCACCCCATCGCATCCAAGCATGGGCTCCACAGATGGCTCCCTTGGCCCAGGCCCGTGTGCCCCTCAAGACTCAGAAGGCCCCTCTGAGTTCTCCTGAGCCCCGCTGGCTCTCCCAGGCCCCAGGCTTCTGTTCGGGTGGTTGTCTCCCCCAGAGACCACTCACTCCCCAGGAAGAGCTGTGTCACAGGGACCCCATGCCCAGCACAGGACCGGTTTCTGCTGAAAGAACAAGCCCCTGGAGGAACGAGGTGGGGCGAGGTGACCAAGCCCCGGCCCTATGCTGGGCACGGCAGGGGGAGGGAGCCCGATGAGCCCACCAGCACAGAGGACCTTCGAGTGTGGCCGCACCAGCCAGAGGCACAGGCACTGGGTGAGGAGGACGCTCACATGGGCTGACGGCAGGCTGAGCAGCGTCCCCTGGCTGAGAGCACCCTGAGGAGAACTGGACGTGGGTCCAGAGGCCCAAATGCCACACTTAGTTCCCGATGCGCTGGAGGACTTTAGGCAAAGGATCCTCTGGTCCCTGGGCTGTGGCTCTCCCCGTGTTGTGACTGGGAATCCCAGAAATCCCAGGCTTGTCTCCAGGGGACGGGTCAGGCCCTGCTCCAGAGGCTCTGATTGGTGGCTGAGCTGTGAGCCCCAGGACCCACAGAGACCCTGTTGGCCCAGACATCTGCCCTGTCCCCTGCAGGCCACACCCTGGTGGCAGGAGGAGCCCAAAGCTCTTGCTGCCACCTGTCCAGGCCTCAGTCAGGGCTGGCCCACCTGCCCTTCTGCCACTAAGACCAAGGGAAGCCCGCTGGGAAGAGGGGTTAGGCCCTGGCTCTCCCTGCCCAGCCGTGGAATCTCTGCCTTTGTGCTCTCCTCTCTCAGCTGATTCCTGAGCCGTCCGTGGCTCCTATCACTTTGGGATAAAAGCCATGCTCCCTGGCAGAGGTCTGCACACTGGCCGGGCTCTTCTTCACGGCCCACCTCTTTGTGCCGGCCCCACTGACCTGTGGGGCCCGTAGTGGGCCTTGCCAGCAACAGATGACCCTCTGGCACAGTGAGCCTGCTGGTTTTCTCGAAGTCCCCTGGGCAGGTGACAAGGGTCGGGCCCCCAGCCCCTCTGCAGGGAGTGGGGAGCAGGACTCATCCCTGTCTGCCGCCTGCCACCCCTGCTCCTGACCTCACTGCCTCCGTCCTCTGCCCAGTGACCCTGCTCGGCCTCGGCTGGCGGATGCCCACTCCTGAGAGCCGTCGGCAGAGAGTGGCTCTTGCCCGTGCGGGGGGAGGCACCATGAGGGCTGGGTGCTGGGTGACTTTGCCCTGGGGGCACCTGGGGCTCTGAGGGAAGCTGGGCCCTGGGGGACACCCTGGGGAAGCAGGCGCGGGGAGCCAGGGTGACAGGATGGCAGCCTCAACAGGGAAGGGGCCCAGGCCGGGTCCCAGGGGAAGGGGGAGAGGAGGCCTGGGGAGCCCCGCTTGCCACCCAGCACTGT
Organism: Lutra lutra; assembly: GCF_902655055.1. Lineage (NCBI taxonomy): Eukaryota > Metazoa > Chordata > Mammalia > Carnivora > Mustelidae > Lutra > Lutra lutra. Next base: position 139,003,779 of record NC_062285.1, read on the forward strand.
TCTCTGTCACATCTGAGGCCAGAGGACCCCTTGGCCCGTGGTTCTCAAAGGGCCAGGCCGACCTTGAGGTAACCTGTGGGTTCTGGATGCTGCCTCTGCAGCCCATAGTGGGTGACCATGCGACCCAACCTGAGCCCTGTGCTGACTCCAGCCCAGCTGTGTGGAGGAAACAGGCCCTCAGGCCCGCATCGCCCCACCAGCTCCATCTACCTGGGACTTGGCCCTGCTGAGGGCAGTTTGCTGTCAGTGTCAGTGGAACTGTCTTCTGGAGGCACTGGGCAGGCCTGTGATCTCAGGGGTGACACCCTCTCACGGGCCTGCCTGCTGGGTGGGATTTCCATACCAGTGCTCAGAGAGCAGGACCCTTCTGGATCTGAGGGATGGTGCCTGGCAGTCTGTGGCAACAGGCGTGGGGGCCGCAGGCAGAGAAGAGGCTGACCAGGAGTGAGACGAGCAGACCTTGGGGAAGTTTCTTCACCCAGAGCCACAGCAGCGAGACTTCTCCTGGCTTCTGGCTCCTGCCTTCGCTCTGGCTACTAAGGGGAGGGGCGCTGCGAGCACACAAAGAGGGGCTCACGTGCACCCTCTTGTCGGAGGCCATCCCAGGAAGGAGAGCGTGAGATCGTGACGCCCATTCTATAGCAGCCTCATGAAGGCCCAGTTGGTGACCCTTCCTCGGCACTGCCTTGCCCCTCCCACCACGTGGGACCTTCTCAGAACACCCACCACCAGTAGCGAACGCCCTCTGAGCCCTCACATGCCAGGCGCAAGTCCCCTGCCCACCGTTCTCTGGAGGGAGTGTAGGGTGGCATCGTGCGCAGAGCAGGCCCATGTGACACATCCCTGAGCCTCAGTCACCTCATCTGTGGCCTGAAGGGCACCCTTGCAAGTTGCTGGCAACTTTTCCATGTCCAGGTAGCCAAAGACTCAGCCCAGACGCTGCTCAACAGAGGCGAACCTTGTTCCACATTCCCGATGGCTGCCGGGATTCAGGGAAAGTTAGGGCAGAGGATAGCCTGGGGCTGAGGGAGGCAATGCCCAGCATCCATGCGCCCCTCTTCCCCCTCTGACCTGGGGACTTCCTGGGGCCAGGGAAGCTGGCACATGGATCCTGCCTTCCCTCTCCGAGTCCTGGCCTGTGAGCTGGGCAGACCTCACGGAAGGGTCCAGATTGCAGGTGCCCGGCTGGCTGCTGAAAGGCCCTCGTTCACCTCGCTGGCTCTTTTGGCCTCCTCTCCTACGGCACCACCACCTCCAACCTGATTGCGGTCAGGCGGGCCCCAGGCTTCTCATCTCAGGGCCTGGGCCCAGCATTCCAAGGCCCCTAGGAAAGCACCAATGGCCTGGGCAGGGGAAGGCAGTAAGAAAGAACGGAATATGACGGGGCAGTGCCTTGTGCCCTACGTAAGCCAGGCGCCCCTCATCGAACATCTCATCCGAGCTGCTTCAGAGTACAGACTACAGCACCCCCTTCCAGCAAAAGAGAAAACCAAAGCTCAGAGACGTGAGGTGCCCCCGGCCTGGAGACGATGCTGGTCACCGGGGAAGTCAGGACAGAGCCCAGGTCTGGCCGCAGAGCCTGGGCCTGGACAACAAACTGGAAAGAATCAGTCAGCAAAACTCCAATCACGTACCTCTGAGAACAAACGCACGTTCTTCAAACAAAGGTACCGCCTGAGGAGCCACCCGGACCCACCCCAGCTTCCTTGGGACAGACTCGGGAGTCTCACTGCGGGAAGCCCTGAGCTCTGGCTACTCCTTGGTTGAGAGGCAGCTGCCGACGCCTGGTCTGCAGCCAGCACCGGGCCTGCCCTTGGCAGAGCCAGCCAGCCACCCTGGAGGCGAGGGGAGCCAGCAGGAGCAAGCAGCAGCCAGGAAGGCTGGGCGGTCGCCGGCCCAGGTGGCTGGGGCACGAGGGGAGCCGTGGGTGGCTGAATGGCGCTCCTGGTCACTTCCGCTGTTTCTGCACACGGGGCTCCTCGGAAGAGCGCAGATGAACCAAAGACTGTATGGGTAAAATAAAGGTGCCCTGGACTCTGTGGCTTGGAGTTTAAGTTCCAGGACCCTCCTGAGTGTGGCAGGGCAAGGAACCATGTCAACCAGTACACGCATCAGGAATTGGGCCATCAGGTGGCAGAGGGCATGGGGGTCACATCCTGCTGGGCTCTGGGGCCCATTTGGACCAAATCCTGAGGGGCCAAAACACCTAGGGAAGGGTGAAGGCAGGACAGGGAGGGGGCTGGGGACAGGGTGTGGAGGCCCAGGAGGAGCACGTGGGGGTCAAGTGTATCTAGCTGCCGGTGGGATGCGGTGGCATGAGGAGCCGTTGGGGGCAGGCAGCCACCTACCTGAGGGGCTCCCCTCAGACAGGCTATGTTGGTGGGGAGCTCTGGTGGCGGTTCAGGGCGGGGGCTGGCTGTGGGGGTGTGCGGGCTTCAGGGCTAAGTCAGAGGGAGGTTTGGGGGGCTGCTGGCTGCACAAACCAGGAGGCATTTTGCACAAAGCCTGGGAGCTGGGCCAACCACTGAGAGTTGCTCTGACTGGGGAAGCACTTGCCCAGGCACCAATGTCCCAACCGACCCTTGTCACAGCCCCAGAGGCTGGGGAAACACAAGGTGCTTTTAAGTTCTGACAGGGGAAGGGACTTACCAAGGCCATCCAGGGGGAGGGAGCAGCACGGCAGGCCAGGTGTCCCCATGCCCAGTTTTCTGGTTCACGCATGGTCTCCCCCAGGGAAGCCATGAACATGTGCCTCCAAAGAGCCACGTGACCCTGGCTCACCCCTCAGCCCCCCTGAGCTGGGCCAGCTCTGCCAGGAGATGAGGATGGTATCTCCCTCAGTTTTGGGGGGTCACCCCAGCTGCCTACCTGAGCACATCCCTCTCTCTCTGTAACACCGTTCTGTGCTCCTTGCCCTCTGTCTCCAGCCGCACGAGCACCCTGAGCCCAGCCCCAGCCATGCCACCATGCACCGGCTTCACGCCGTAGGATTCTCTACCAGCCGCTGTGCCTCCAACACCCCTGCCTGTGCGAGTTCTGAACCCCAACCACTGGGCCTGAGCCCATGCTTCCTGCTCGGTTCGCTCTGACCCCACCACTCAGGGACAGCAGCAGGGACCCCACCCCACATCTGCAGGAACTGGGGGAGGGCTTGCCTGCACTGACCTGTCTGCAGAGAGGCAGGGCGCACAAGACCCGTAACTGTCCCCCAGCCTCATTCTGGGGGCTGAGAGAAGGGTGTTCAGAAGTATGCCTTGTGTTAGCTGTGCCCCCCCGACGGGACAGCTCCCCTGGTTTTTACACTTCATGAGATGAGCACATAGCCTGGCTAGAAGCAGATTCACACTGCATCTGAGGCCCAGAGAGAGGGGAAAGCACTAAGGCCTCAGGCTCCAAAAGAAGCCGAGGGGCTTACAGGTGAGCGCTCTGGGCCTCTCCGGGACAGGAGTAGGACCGGTCCCTCCAGCCAGGCTTGGGCTTTGGCATCAGGAACCCTGGGTCTGGCCAGAAGCACTGTGAGGCTGGGGTGAGTTATGCCCCTCTAAGCCGCAGCTTCCATCTGGGCCAGCCGGTGCTGCCCGTTCTTGTCTGCCCAGCCCCGTCGGCACCCTCCCGCCACCCTCCACTCTCCCCTGGACTGCTCAGCCGGGTCACCATGACCCACCTCCTCCTTCCACCAGCCCTTAGGGCATATGCGGGGTGTGTGTGTGTGGGGGGCGCTAAACCGAGGGCAGGACCACAGCCCGGGGCTCCGGCTGGCCAAGGAGCAGTCACGCTTGGCAGAAGATCTCGGAGAGGGACCAAGTCTAGCTGCGCTGCTTCTCCCTGCACGAGAGCCCAGCGCCTGGAGCTTGGCCCAAGGTCTGCCCAGCCTTCTCCTCTGGCCGGCCTCCTGCTAAGCACCTGGCCTGGGAAACTGCCCCGTCTCATCCCCTCCCTCGTCTCAGATCCCCACTGCCAGGCTTGCCCAGGGTTCCAGATCCGCGTCTGCCCCCTTTCTCTCCCAGCTGGACACCTGCCTGTGGGCACGGTGAGCAGCGAGGCCCCACTCAACCCCAGGCATGTCCTCCAGGAAGCCTTTGTTCGTGCTCTGTGCCGACCGGTCTTCCTCGTGCTCCTGCTCTGGGCCAGGCCCTGTGCTGTGCTCCCGGGGGCTGTCAGAGCTGGCAGACTTGACCTCTGCCCCAAGCTGGGAGCCCCAGGCTTTGGATAAAAGAGGGTGTCGGTGGAGAAAGGGTAAGAAGTGGGGATGGGGTGGCAACGAAAGTCTGGTTGCGTGGGGACAAGCCTTTGCCAGGTAGAACCGTGTCAGATGGCCCCTGGTGAAAAGTGGTGGGTGGCGTGGCCCAGATGGGAAGCTGCACGTGCAGGGCTTCTAGGAGGGGACTTCCAGGAGGTGACTGATGGGTGGGCCTGGAACCAGCGTGGGGGCCGTGTGGTGGCCTGGGGGAGGAAATCGGGAGAGGCCCAGGGATCCTGGAGATGATGGCTGTAGAGAAGAGGTGAGGTTGGGGGACAGAGGAGCGGGGAGCTGGGCAGGAGTGTGAATGTGTGTGACATCAGCTGGACCTCTCAGGGGGTTGTATGGTTAGATGGGGTTGGGGAAAGCACAGGGCTCAGTCTGCAACCCCCAAGTGTCAGCCTTGAGCACAACTGCCCTGCTTTGCCTGGTCCTCCCAGGCCTTTCAGGGCTCCAGCCCCTGGGCCACCTTCCTGGAGCTCTCTCAGCAGCTCCCCTGTCTGCCAGGCCCCTCCGCGTGTTCACACCACCCCCTGGGAGCCCTGCTAGGTGAGAGGGTTATGGGATCATGCTGATGCAGGAAGGGAAGCCTGGCTCGAAGGGACGATGGGGACGGGCCGCTGTGGGAATGGAGGGAGCCAGCTCCTGATACTTTTTTGGGCCTCCGTGTCCTCAACTGTAGAATGGGAATTGCTTTAGCGCCAAGCCTCAGGGTGGCTGGGAGATGAGTGAAGGCTGGGACAGAGCAAGGCCCAGAGAAGCTGGGGTTCTCGGCTAACCATTGCTGTATGCACCGGACCTGGAGCACCTGGTTCCCCTGGGCTCAGAGGGACCCCTAAGTGGCAGTGAAGACACATTCCAGTTGGGAGGGCTGATGCTACTCAGCTCCTGACTTAGGGCCCTGGGCATGGGAGTCCACAGACCTCAGACCCTGGCGCAGATCACGGTGAGGAGGAAGAGTCCTCCAGAATGAGCGGGCTGATGTGCACGGAGGCTGCTGAGGAAGGGGTGGGTACCTGCTCTGGGGGCGCCTGCCGAGGCTGTAACCCTGGGGTGGGGGGGGGCTTCCTGCGTGGACCTGTGCATCCCATGCTGCCAGCCGCCTCTGTGCCCACCCCTGTGCCCGGAGATCAGTGCACCAATCGGTGGAAGTGAAGAGGGAGGACAGGGGCTCTGCCTCTGGAGCTCACAGCAGCCAGCGTGGGAGTTTCCTCCCAGACCAAGTCTGAACCATTTGTGGTCAATAGTAACAGTCCCCTGAAATGTCCTTTTCTTAGTCCTCCATGATATTACGTGGCAAAATGGACTCAGCAGATATGACTAAATTAAGACCCTTAAGATGGGTGCTTGTCCCGGATGATCTGAGTGGGCCCACAGGGCACAAGATTCCTTAAAGGTGGAGAAGGAAGGTCAGAGAAAGCGAGCCTGATGGGAACAGGGTCAGACAGATACAATGCGGTCGGCTCTGAAGACAGGAAGGGGCCTAAAACCAAGGAATATGGGTACTTCTAGAAGCTTCTAGAGCTTCCAGAAAAAATGCAGCCCTTGCTGACACACTGACTTTAGCCCAGTGAGTCCCAGGTCCAACTTCTGACCTATGGAAGCTGGTGTGCTGCTGTTGCTGTAAGGCACTAAGACTGCGGGACCCTGTAAGCAGCAACAGAAGGCTGACAAGGCACCCATCCCATGCACACTGCGGGACTGACTGAACACCTGGGTTGGCAAGAATGACCCAGGGTGTCTCATCAGTCTTGCTAGGACTGGGGTCCCAGGAGCCCATGGTAAACTTAGCTGGGTACTCGGTTTCTGCACAAGTCAGCCAGATACTTGAAATTTATCACTCCAACCCTCATACCCAAATATTTTAACCGATTTTAATGTAAATCAAACATCTGTCACATATTTTGAGCCTCTTTAAAGAAAACATAACTGCCCCCGTTCTTAGCCTGTGCTCAGTGACTGGCGTTAATTATAAATAGCACTTGCTGGGTACAGCTGAGACCCCAAGGCTGGGGCAGGGCCACTTAGCCCCGAATGGCCCCCGGCTGCTCTGCTACAGGCCACCACCCTCTCTGTGACACGGAACAGGGGGTGTCACCCTGGGCCTGCAGAAGCAGTCTGTCGCTGATGTGGTCACCAGAGGAGGGAGGTTTTTTCCTGCCTGTGGGGCCGAATGGGTTCTAAAGGGATGTGTGAGGGGATCTCTATAATGAGAGGTGGGAATTCAGGGCAGGCCAACTATCATCCTTTTCCCTAGCTCCTTCCGAGCCCCCCAATTGGCTCCCCTAACACTGCCTCCCAAACCTGGAGCGAGGGTACCTGTGTTCTCAGCTCATTCCTTCTCATCTCCCTGACCCCGCTCCAGGCTAACACCCGCCGACTGTAATTAGAAAAAGCAAGTCCACAGCTTCTCTCTGCACCTTGCCATCACCTGCTTGACGAGAGCTCAGCTCAGCCCTCTTCTGCCATCACCCTCCTGCTGGGGGGTGTACAGGGCCTCTGGGGACCCAGTACATGCCCCTGCTCTGCTCTGGAGCTCCGGTCTTGGGCAGCAGTACCCACCTCTCCCAGTAAGTGAGGCCCTCAGATCACCAACAGCTCTTAGGTTCCCACCACCCACCTCCAGCCACCTTTCTGACTCACACCTTCCAGGATGGTAGTAGGCAAACCTGTCTGCTGGGGCCTTCAAGCCCACTCCTTGGCCATATCTAGCCCTTCCCAGGCCAACCCAGACAGCACAAGTCAACAGGACAGCCCTGTCCCGAGAACTTGTAGAGAGGGAGCTTCCAGACAAACCTTGTCCCATCTGCCTGTTACCAGAGGTGAATCTTCCAGACTCTCTGAACCTTAGTGTTCTTGTTTGAGAAACATGGCTATGGCCTGTCCTGCCCAGAATGGACCACAGGCTGCACAGAGCACCAGCAGCCAGCCCAGATCTCCTTTGCTCCTCCAAGCCCCACTGGGGGAGATGGCCTTCAAGCTTAGTCCCTAACACGGAAGGTCATATTCCTTCCATGGCCGCACTTACATCTCCCTTTTCCCTGGGTGCCTGGACTCATTTGAAGTTCATATGAGGACCATAAAAGTAGGTGACCTCTCCAGGACTCTGTGGCTCTGACTTCCATGGTCCTGTGACCCTAACACAGCCATGAACTTAGGGCTTAGCTAGGCTGTGCAGGGTAGTATGTGACCGTGGGCAACCCAGGGTACCCCAAAGACCCTGTTTCCTCCTCCAGGACATAGGAAATGTACCACTTGGCCCCACAGCTCCCAAGGCTGCTATAGCCTATCAGACTGCCACAAAGAAGGTTGTGACGATCCTAAACCACCCTACAGCTGTGCTCCAGAGGCCTGGGCAGCTGGCACCATCCAGGGCCCAGCAAGCACAGAACTACGGAACTAAGGAGCAGACTTGCTCTGTGAGCAAGCAGCCATCTCCCCCTCCTTTTCTTTCCTCACCCTGCCGAGGGTCAGCCACAACCGCAGGCCTCCCAAGCCACCCTGAGCAGTACCAGGGGTTTTTGGGCAAGACTCCCTAGAATCTGGATCCAGCCCAGGGTCAGTGTCTGGAGTGTAGCCCACATCACACCTGCCTCTGCTCCTTGCGCAGAGGCAAGCGGGTGCCTGAAGTTCAGGGAAAAGTGGGCCAAGGCTGCCCACTTGCACCCACCTCAGGCTGGATCGTTCACCGAGTCAGGAGCCTGGGGACCAGAAGGTTGAATGAACCTTGTTTTACCCGGGGCCTGCCAGATGGCCTGAACAGGCCGGTCCTCTCTGGGTAGCAGATTTCCCAACTACAAAGCCAGTGCTGAACCCAGCTGTCTTTCTCGCCCTGGATGTGGCTTCTCTCCGGAAGGAGATGGAGAGTCGCCCTGCTGCGTGAATCCCTGCTCTACGCTGGCGGCCCCCGTCGCTTCTGGGCGTCCCTGTTGCCTTGCTGATCCTGCTTATGTACTGCGAGTGGAGGAACGCAGAGCAAACGTGTCCCCTGCAGAGGCCACTGTGCACTGGCTCTGGGCCCCTCACCACACACACGCGCACACACACACGTGTTTGATGAAGGGCGTAAACGTTAACAGAGAAAACGTCAGTTCCCACCGGGACTGGATCCCCCCACTCACACGCGGCACGTGTGACCACACGCACGTGGGCACTCTGCAGACAGTCCCCCCCCCACGCACACCCCGTGCGCCGGCACGCACACACGCACGCACCTCCCGCGCGCCAGCACGCACGCACGCAAACACGCACACCCGCGCGCCGGCACTCACGCACGGCCCGACACAGCAGCACGCGCATGCGCACACACGCGGACAAAGGCGCGAGCACAACAAAGGAAGTGGAAGAAAAGTGTTACCCATGAGGAGCCGCCGTTTCACCCGCTTGTCCACATCAGCTACTGACGTGGCATTGAACTGAGAGCGCTCAATTGCAGCCTCATCCTTCTCTAAAACACAAGTAAGGGACAAACACGGAGCCGGTGGTTAATGACAGCCCACTTCCCGCGGCCCAAGACAGTCAGCCTCTCGGCGTGGCGCACACACAGCCAACGCAGCATGCCGGGCCGGGCGTCCGCGCCGAGGGGCGAATCCCGGCAGCCTCCAAGGTGGCGTGTTCGGGGCAGGAGGCGGCAGGGGTGGGGGATGCAGAGCGGGGGACGACCACACAAGGGCAGAGGTGGGACCCAGGGCCCCGCCGCAAACACACAGAGGCGGCGGCTGAGGTCAGAGTGGACAGACCCAGCTGCGGGGGTGGGGGGGGGGGTACAAAAGCACACACACCCCCTCAGCGCACATGGAGGCAGAAGTGATTGCAGATGCCCCCTGCTCAGGCGGGGGAGGCAGGCACAGGACAAGGCACATGACAAAGGGACAGGGCCACGAGGTCCGGTGATGGCTGTGCCTGGACAGCAGACGCCCTGTGTCAAGGCGGGAAAGTGTGTCAAACACTCATGCAAAGTTAAGAACAAAACATAACAGAGGAATGAACATAGACACCACAATGGATCCAGTCGAACAGACAGAAAGAACAGGGGCTCGATTTGGGCAGCGCTGGTTGCCTGCTTGTCTATAGAGGACTAGAGCAAGACATTCAAGTGCTTGACGAGGGGCTGCACAGATGGGTCAGTCATTTTAGGAGCGTGCGGAGAGGCAGGTGGGTGGCCGGGGAGCATTCTGGCCGCTGGGCAAGACGCTTGGCCAAGATGCTGCTCGTGGAGGAGCACGTGAGGTTAGCTGTTTGGTGGCCCTCTGCTCAGCGGGACACACGTGGAGACATTTGCTCTGGAGAGGGGAACCTAAGCAGCAGTGAGCAGAGACAGAAGGAAGGTTCTCCTGGCCAGCAGAGGGCAATGGCCCAGGAGCTGGGTCTGGAAGAGGGTTTCTAGGGGCAGGGGAGGGAGGAGGGGGTGAGGGAGGTTACATTAGAAAGTAGATCCAAGCAGGGACCTTCACATGCAGCAAACACTAAAAGATTTAAAAAAAAAAAAAAAAGAAAGGATGAGTCAGGTGGACAAAGACAAGATGTGTTAGACGAGGTTGGGTGTGTCTGGCCAGCAGCTGTCTGCACTGGTCCCGTGGCCGGCAGAGCCAGCCGCACTGCAGACACAAACAGGGAGGGAGACCCAGCAGACGAGACAGGAAGGGGCCGCTGGGCCTCAGAGGCCCCCGGCAGGACAGAGGAGACAGGGAGAGAGGTGGGAGAGGAGGTTCTAGATGGGATCAGGCTGCAATAGAGACACTGGTCTGAGACCAGGTTTTGCTTTGAAAAAAAAAATTTTTTTTTTTTTGGTTGTTTGGTTTGGTTTGGCTTTTGGCTCTGAAAATAATTAATGAACGTCAGTTATCAGACAAGACAGGCAATCAGGGACCATCACCAGAAAAGCAGGAGGAATGAGATAAAATGAAACCAAAACGGCCATCTGAGAGGAGACCACATAGAGGAAGGGGAGAACCACTCGGGCAGCAGCTCCCGGGATGATAGCTGGGACTAGGGTGAGACGCTGGTGGCCTGCCCGCACCCTGGGACCCCCACCCGGCTCTCTGAAGTACCAGGGAGTAGTCACAGGGACAGAATGCGACAGCAAACTCTGGCTTCACGGATTTGCTTGCTTGCCACCCCTTTTTTGTTACTTCAAAGTCCCTCCAGAAATATCTTCAGAGTCAGTAATAAGCGATGGGGTTCCCCATTAAAAAGAATACATATGGTCACTGCCTGTGGGCTTCTGAAGTTGCCCGACATTGAAGAGAAAGCAGAGGATGACAAAGTTGGTTGGGTACCAACTTTGAAATTCTTCTTTTTCTCAGTTGAAAGATATGCGGGGAAAGACGCTACTATTAATTATGGCATGAGGAAACCACAGAAAGTCTAGCTTCCTCCTGCAAATATGGACCAGGAGGAAGGAGGTGACCAAACTCAAATTGAGACTCCATGAGACAGGAGGTGACAGAAGGGGCATCGCTGAGAAGAGACTCTAGCTGGGAGAAGAAGTCTGGCAAGAACCCCATTAGCTCAGGAGCGGAAAGCAGTTAAGAACACCCAGAACCCCTTGGGATTCTTCCATCCAGTCTCCCCTGGTGTAGACAGTGAAGACTTAAAGCTGCTTTCTGAGAAAACCTCCTGGTTTTCCAGGCTGGCGGTCAGCTCATGTTGCTAATGGGGCTGATATGCAGGTTAAATGAATGTGCCACGTGTCCCCAAATCAGGGGAAGAAACCTGTATGCTTTAAAACAGAAGGTGCCCTCCTGAGGCACCCACCCCCGACCACCCCCACGTTGAGTATGAGGACCCACAGAAAACCCACAGTGACACAAAGCAGAGGTGCTTGGTCCCGGGTGACTGGGTGGCCCTTGATAAGTCTCTCCAGAAGGCTTCCCCTGGGGACATCTGCCAGCCCCATCAGTACTGTGGGGTGCCTCCTGTTCTTGTTCCCTTAAGCTTCCTTCTTGGAAACTGGGACATGGTGGGGTGGTGCTGGGGTGCCGGCCAACTTCAGGGCCACAGGGTGCACCCTGGCGTGGGGGCAGAGTGGCACGAGGCAGAGGTGTGTACTTACCAATGCACGTCCGCCCGTCTGAGTGGAGGGCGTACTTCTGGTGGCAGCCACACATGGGGCCCGTGTCTGTGTCCTCGCAGCTGTGCTGGCAGCCTCCGTTCCCGTAGTTACAGGTTACTAGTTAGGCCCAAAGTGTACATACGTGTGTATAAAAGGAATGACAACAAAGACGGTTAGTTCATCGGTGTTGGTTGGTTCTCTCAAGGGATGGGGAGCAAAGTGATGGCTTAAGGCAATCAGTGAAAAGAGGCGCACATTTCCCCGGACTGCAGCCCCCGCAGGGCCTTGAATGGAATGGCTCGCTCTCCTGATGGGACCTGGGGTGACACGAGGACAGACCTGGGCCGTGTGGGCTTCAAACAGGGCTGGCACCAGCTGACAGACTCAGATGGTGTCAGGTGAGGAAAGGGACAGGAGAGATCATTTTCTCCTTCCTCAGTCCCAGAGACACTTAGAAACTGTCTCGATGGGACAAATGTCTGTTAATGGCAGGCATCCTCCACAAGGTGGGGGAGGGTGGTGGCAGGCCCGTGCTGACGGGGACACTTATTCAGTTCTTGCCCAGCTTGCTCTCCTCTGCCCGGGACTTGGGCATGTGGAAAGATGTCCCCGCAGAAGTCTAGTCGGTCCTAGTCCCAGCAGCCATCTCAGCCTCTGTCCCCTCACAGCCTGGGTCCTCCCAAGGCAATGTCCGCACAGGCGGAATCTGTGCAAATTAATGTCAGTTCACGTGCACTTTGGAAAATGACCTTTTATTTAAACGTGTTACATTGTTTGTTTGCAGGGTCTGCGGCCTGGAGGAGCTGGAGCCCTGCAGCCCAGAATCCTGAAATGTTTTACAGCATCAGCAACCTGGGGTGGCTGGAAGGGAGCTGAACAGAAAGGAGCCAGTCTGAAGTGGGAAAAATTATAAATGCAAGTTACTTTAAAACAAGACTTTTTGTTACCACATCTCAGGACGAGCGGTATTGCCGAAGGGGATCCCAGCTCTCTGTAAAGCAGCCCTGCTCTACTCCCTCACAAGACAGCCCTAAAGTTGCTCGAAGATGCAAAAATCAGCCTCGGACCGGCCAAGCCAAGAGTTCCGATTTGGCAGTTGGGGTTAATGATGCTCCATCAGGTTGACGCATGGCAGGGCTGGTGCCAGAGGGAAGCCATGGGCGGCAGCTCCCAGAGATGGATCCCAAGCATTCCAGAACTGCGTCCCGCAGCTGCCTCTCCCAGGTAGTGCTCTCCCCAGGGGCACAGCACACAGCCTCTGGGGTGTCCGTCCCCGAGTGATGGTGGCGGCCCTGTCAGCCTGGACACGTGCCGTCTCCCTGCCAGCTAAGGAGGACACAGAGTGGTTCTGCTCAGTGTCCCAGACGCTGTCCTCACGACCAGAGAGAGGCTCTAGTGGGCTGCCTCTTCCAAGGGGAACGAATGTCCCGTTAGCAGGAGGGGCCCGACTTCCGGGATGACCTTTCAAGGACCCGCGGAACTGCTCCAGCTCCCTGGCCCTTTCTCCAGAGGAGCATCTCTTCTCTCAGTTTTCCCGGGAGCCCAGCGACCTGCAGTCACATTCTCTCATCTCTGAAACAGCTCGTCTCTCTGCCTGGGAAGAGCCCCAGGGAAGCCACGGGTATAGACCGGCAGGGATCTCAGGTGAGGGCAGAGCCCTGGGAATAGCCCTACCTTGGCCCGGACATCACATGCCTTTCCAGACTGAGGAGAGCCCCGCTTCAGACCGGGCAGGGGTGGAACACTGCAGCCAGTTCTTTCCAAGCTCTGGGCTCCCGGCCGTGGGCCATGTCCTACAGGTGACTCTAAGGAGGATGGAGGGCTGTCTGAGGCAACCTGAGGGAGGGCCATGCTTAAGGTCCATGCCCCCGGCTGGGGTTTGTGCATCTCATGGACCCCAAGGGCCGGGCTCGTGAGCACCTAGAGCCTACAGCTTGTACATGGTAACAGTACGGGTGCTGTGCGCTCTGCGATAACCAAGAAAGGACGGAGAGAACCCCTTCCAACCCTGGAGTGGGTCCTGGACTCTGGAGAGATGAAGGAGTTTGGTGCAGGGGCCCTGTGGTCCCGCTGGTCCACAGAGGCTGGCTAGGCCAGGCCCCCGCCCCCACCCCAAATCCAAATCTAGAATTTCCTAGACTCAAACTGGCCTCCAGGGCTAGAGGCAGAGCTTTGAGCTAATGTCACATGAACTCAGCATGCGGACGGACAGCACAGCAGGGGCCAAAGCTGACAGGATTGCCAGCCAGCTGTGCAGGTCTTTCCCAGGAGGGCTGCAGGGTGCTCGCCCACTCCTTGGCCCCAAGGCTGGTATCCGATTCTGTACACAGCTGGATGACACCCAGCCCCCGAGCCGAGAGGCTCGGGCTGCTGTTAATTTCACCAGCAAACATTCAGGGCAAGGGCTTAGCTCTTCTCTGTCGGGGGTGGTGGGGGGCTTTGCCACTCACAGCACTGCCTTATCCCTGACCTCTCAGATCAGGATGGCCCCTTGGGAGATGTTCTCTGAGCAAAGCGTCCCCTTGCCGTGCTCATCCCAGACGGATCAGATCAGTTCCAGCCACTGCCTGTGGCCTACGGCTCTCTCCCCAGCACCCAGTGCAGGGCCTGGCCAGTCTTGCTGAGTGAAGGAATGCTCTTTACTTGTGGCTGAGCCTTTCAACAAGCATTGGCCGTTGTCTGGAGGACTGGGAAAGCTGGAGCTTTTCGCTTTCTGTTCTGCCGAGGGGCAGCAGGTTTCTTTGTAGCAACAGGAATCATCTGATGTAGAGGACGGGAGAGCCTGGCTGGAGTCCCAGGGCTGGAGCTGGGCGCCTGCCCGTGGTGACCGTGTACACGTTAATCTGTGTGATCCCACGGGAAAGCTCAGGAACAAAGAGGAAGGCTGCTCACATCTCAGAATATACCTGGCCAGAAGGGAGCATCTTCACGTGGGGGAGTGGACAGATCAGGAGTGGGGGCTGGAGCATGGTCTCCGTGGAGACAGGGGCAGTGTCTAGTGCATGTGGATCCCCGAGACCTTGCTGACTGAGGAGGGCATGGGTTGGGAAAGGTGTAGTTCGCGCGAGAGGAAGCTGATGACAACCGAGACAGACTAAAGATGACAAGCCGGTGAGGGCCAGTTGTTTCTTGTCCACAGAACGAAGGCTGGAAAGCAAAGCCCTTTTCTTTGCGAGAGCTGGGCAGCTCAGTCTCCCATTTCCAGGGCAAGTTTGGGTCTGCTTCTCTACTGGGAGCTGGATTTCCATTTCTCTGTATCAGAAAGTAGGCCTGGAATGAAGTCCTTGTCTCTGGCCAGACGTGGGCCAGGCTCACACCGGTCTCTCTCAGCTCTTGGTACACACAAGCCAACCCGGTGCCAACACAGGCCGCCCAGCTGCCCAGTGAGCACAGGCTGCCCCAACCCTCCCCACACAGCTGCTGGGAGCTGGGTCTGAAGCTCTCAAGGACTATGAGTGTATTCAGCCCTAGTCCTACTTCATTTGCCGTCTCCCATTGCTCCTGGGGAGCTGGGGGACCACATTAAGAGGCTGCCTAACACCCAAGCCCTGCCGCCGGACCTCCAGCCTGATCGTGGACGGCACCTTTGGCCAGAGGCCTCATTCAACCCAGATCTCACAGGACATCAGCATTTACGGCAGGCCCTGCAGGGGCAGACTGCAAAGTTGATCTTTGATCCTGGAATTAAGGTCAACACAGGCTAGGCTGGGACTCCCCCTGGACTCCCAATCCAGCTCCTCTCCTCCTTTCCCACCCTGTTCCACCAAGGGCTGCCCTGTTCCACTAAGAAGCCCAAGCTTGTAGGCCTCTGTGCACAGCCCGCCATACCCACTGGAGAGCTCAGGCTCAGGGCCTGTGGGGCTCTGGGGCTGGGGTTACAGCAAGCACCATGGGGCTCTTTAGTAGGGTCCTGCGCTGGGGGTGTTGGTGGTGCTATGCTGGGGCACATAACACCGTGTCTGGAGTTCACAGCCCCTGTCCCTCATGCCTCCCCACGCTTCTTTGGGGACCTTATCCTTCTTTCCACCCCGAGGTGCTGAGAGCCCTCCCTGGGCAACGTCCAGCAGACTGGACAGACCCCCCCCCCCATCCCTCATAAAGCAATGGCAGGAGACGCGTGGGGATGTCTGACCCATTTGCCTCCATCTACCTACGTGTGCAGTCCTTCTGGTTTTGGGCAAGGTCAAAGCCGGGCCTGCAGTCACAGGCCACCCCACCTTTGGGCGTCTCCCGGCAGATGTGGGCACAGCCGTGGTCTTTGTTCATGCAGTTCATACCCTCTGGGAAGAGACAGACGGGAGAGGACCAGGGGACCGGGGGAGGGAAGAGAGAAAACATTTTAGGCTGAAGAGAGGCGGCCCATAAAATGTCGCCATCAGACGCAGCGCTCCAGGGCTACTCCTCGCTAGTCCCCGCCCGCCCCCCAACACACGCCAGGGTGAATGCCTAGCCATCCACGAGGGGAAGCAAGGAGAAACCACAGACACCGTGCCCCGGTCTCGAACCAGGGCTCACTCTGCGAACAGCACTGTGAAGGCCTCCAGGGAACCCACGAAGAAGCGTCCCTGCCTGGGTCAGGTCACAGAACCGGGTATGGCTCAGGGGTTTAGACTGTTTCTTCATTAGGGCGGGTGGGTGGGTGCGGGGGCGCGGCACCTTTCCATCTGCCCGGGGACGGCACGTGCCCCACTGGGGCAGGCGGAGACTTTGGTTTTAGTCTGGACCCAGGGCGGGCGCTGATGGGTCAGGGGCTGGGTGGGTGGGCAGCAGCCCTAAGCAAACGGGCCCTGGCGGGCTGGATCTTGTTCCCCGGGAGGCCTGTCCATCCCGCATGGCCACCTCTCACTGCGTCCCTGCGCAAGTCAGAGGCTGCCGCCCTGGTCTGCTGGACCTCCGGGCTCGTCCTCAGCAGCCCCACAGCCGTGCCTTGAACGACTTGCCATTCATCTCCCCTCAGCTGCCCGAGGGGACCTCTCTCTGTCCCTGGTCACTGTAGGGCTCCTGGGACCCATGGAACCCTCACTCCCAAATGCAGAGCCCTGCACGAGCTGCTGCTGGCCTCCAGCTTCACTGCGCATCCCATGCCCCACGGAGCCTGTTCCCAGTCCAGAAGCACACGTGTCCCCAATTCCAGAATCTCAGCCCAGGGTTCCTGCTGTTTGGCAGGTTTCTTTTTAAAGGAAAATGTCTGCCAACCTCAGATACCTTGTTCTGTGAAGCCTCACCTGAAAGGGCAGCCGGCAGCAGGGTTCCTTGCTGGCTGGGAGGCCTCAGAAGGGGGAGAAGGCCCCACAGTGCCAGGGCTGGGCCCTCCACTGCCTGCTAGTGTCCCCGCCCTCTGGCTGCAGCGGCTGAGTCACCTGGAGCCCCGTCCCTCTTGCCCTTGCTTTGGCCCTTCCAGCTTGTTCTCTGGGCCGGACTCAGAAGCCGTGTCCCTCACAAGGCTGGCTTTTTCCTGTCTCATCTCCTCCCAGGTTCCCCGAAACTCTACTGTAGTGCCAAATCCTAGGCAGCGGCAAAGTTCTCAGCACGTTCTGGGCCCCTCGCCCCTATAAAGGCAAGCACGCCCTTCAGAGGCGGGAACACAGGGTTAAGACACCTGTCCAAAGGCCAATGGGGCACTGAGAGGCACCACCAGGACTTGGACCAGTACCTCAGGCTATAAACCTCTGTCTTGCTCCTGCCCTAGAGGCCTTGTGCAGTGCCGGGCTGGGGTTGCCCTGGGTTTCCAGAGCAGGCACTGGGCACCATGAACATTGAGTCTCCAGAGGCCTGGCCTCTACTCAGTGCATGCTGAAGATTATAACGAAATGTGCTCTGAGGGCTCTGGGATGACAGGGACAACGAGGGTCCCCTGGGTGGGAACCAGTCACCCCTAGTTCCTGGGACCCCCACCCTCCCATCCCCCATCTCAGGAGACTTGATCTGCCCTCCCCAACTGCCTGGAGTGGCTCAGACCCCTTTCAGATGACCCCAGTTGATGTTTATCTTCCTAGTGATTTGTGAGGAGTTTCCAGAATTTATGAGGTCATCAGGGGTCAAGTGAGAGGTTGTAGGTCACAAGTCCATCAGGAGGCTAAAGGCAGATGAAAGGAAGAGCTGCTGTCTGCCCACACGGCGCCCTGAGACCTTACTTCCATGTCCGGTCCGAGAGAAGCCAGCCCCGGACAGAGGGGAGGAAGCCACAGACGGGGACACACAGCAGCCTCCTTTCCTCAAGGTGGCTGCCCTGCGGGCCGGGACCAGCTCCGTCTTGACCCTGTCCGCTGTAAGCGCGGGTGTGGGACAACGGAGATCTGACATACACTTAAGAACACACACACCCCAGCAGCTACAACGAATATTTTTTAAAAAGTCTGAATTGAAATGAAACAAAGAAATGGCCTTGAGGGAAACCTGCCCTGTGCTGGGTGCGCTGACCTCTTCGCTCAACCGGATTTCCCCCTTCCCCAGATCACACCGCTGGACCGACGCAGGGTGGGACCAACTACCCAACAGCTGAGCGAACGAGCGCTCCGGTGCCGGGGCTCCTCGCTGGAAGCTTCTGGTGCGTGTGGAGGGACGCCCCCTCCTCTCCCGGAAACCACAGCAGCACATGCCCACCTTTCAGGGCGGCGTGGGAGACACAGCGGGCAGCGGAACGATGGGTGGGATGGGGACGGTCTGGGGCTGGTGTGGCATTTCTGGGGTGTGGGTGCTCCACCGCGACCCAACGCCAAGCTCCGGGGAGAAGTCCCCAAAGGGGGCACCGGGGGCCCTTGTGGGCCGCAAGAGCCAACCTCACACGGAAAGTATGGCTCTCTGAGGTCACAGGCTTAAGTCAGGCAGCTGGGGGTAGGAGTCCGGCCTCCTTACTAGTTGTGTGTCTCAGAGAAAATCGCTTCTTTGGTAAGGTGGCCATGATCATCTCTGCCTCACAGACAAGGCAGGGTGGTTATTCTGACACTAGATCTTTCCATGGGGGCGCTGACTGCAGAAGGCTGGTGCCTTCTCCTGTGGAGCCAGAGAAAGCACAGCTCCTCGTGGGAACCTTGGCTAGGCTGGGCAGCCCCTCCTCAGGTACACTTTCGGTTGAGGGGCTTTCCGGGGCCACGGAGACATATGCAGCCTCTCATCAGATCTCCCGAGAGAGGCTCGCTCAGAGACTTGCTGCTCTGAGGCGCCGGCCAGCAGGTGGCCACCAAGTGGCCTCCCGGGCCATCATCATGGCTGTGTTAATGGTGGGCTGAGTCCGGCATCACCCTTCACTCCCCGCTTAAGTGGCCCTTCTGGCTCCCCAGTGCCCACAAATGTACAAGGACTTGTTGTTCCTGCCTCTTTGCAGTCTTGTCTCCTGCCACAGACGACTCAAACTCTACCGCCCACATTTCCGCACTGCCCACTGAACGTCCCCGGGAGTGCCCCATCTACGCCCCTGCCTGGGCCTCTTCAAACCCCACCAGTTCCACGGGGCTTCCTGACTGCTCCCATGTCACCCCCATGCTGCTGCCCTGCCTTGATCTCCCAGGGCCGCCCTGTGGCTGGTCCAGGCGATCGATGCCACTCACACACATCTGTGCTTTCCTCCTAAACTGGGAAGGGCTCAAGGGGCCCTGTTTAAGCTCAGGCTTATATGTGATGAGGAAAGGAAGATTGAATTTCCATTCCCAGCCAAAGAAACACAACTTACGAGAAGCGCTGCTAATCATCACTAACCATAAATTTGTCACTGGGGAGCTGATGTGGCCCTGAACGTTGGATGCTAAACAGAGCCCAAGGCTTTAGAAGTCACTCAGCTTTCTCCCACTCCATGGACTGGCCATGAGGCAGTCTTTCTTCCTGAGAATCTAGACTTTTAATAATGAGCCAAGATGTTGATGTTTTGCTGACAAAGGATAATTCGGGGTGGAGGGTAATCCAGTGTTCTAGTCCAAGTCGATCTGGAAGCAAGCAGTGGAAACCCGGAGCCGGGAGGGTGGGCCTCCGGCCTTGAGTGTGTCCACGTCAGTGGGAGAGGCGGGCAAGGCCCCCCATCTTCTACGGAAAGAACGGAGTGAGGTCACATGACTCACTGAGGCTCTCCCCGCCCACCACCCCCAGGCTCTGGAGCACAGGGCCCTCCTTCTAAAGCCGAGGGCAGGGCCAGCGCTAGGTCCCCGGTGGCCGGTGGAGAGGGCTATGGGACCCCTTTATATTTCTGACAATTACAGAGGAGCCTGAAGAGTTTCTGTTCAGGTGTTGACATGCTATAGCTACTCATGTTTACTACAGCAGAAATTCAATGGGGGAAGCTTACATTTAATAATTTATAACAATAGAAATTTAAAAATGTATTACATTGTTAACATTAATTTTTTAAAATTAGAAACTGCATTTTCCAAAACAAGGGCAGAGCTGGCTGAGAGGAGAGTCCTTGCAGAGGAGAAGGGAGTGAGGGTGGGCGCTGATTCCTGACCCTGCTGTTTGAATCTCTGGGAGTGAGGCTGGGCCTCAAGCCACGTGTCCCCCCTCCCCGCATTCTCCAGGCTCTTGTCACTTCTTGTCTCCACTGGATTAAGGGGGTGTCTCAGTTGGCTGCGCCTGCCGCAGCCTGGACGCTACAGGAAGTGATCAACCCGTGGTGGCACTCCAGAAGGCGCTGGCTCTGTAGGGTCAAATGCCACCGTGTCCCTCCTCCAAGAAGCCTTCCTCGGTCCCCCAGCCCAGTCAACAGCCTTCTGGACGCCTGTGCTCCCCTCACTCACAGCACTGACATGGTGGCCATGTTTCTCCTCCCTGGTCTTCCTGTGACTCTCTGACCAGCCCCTGAGGGCAGGCTGAGCTCTGAGCCTCTCAGTCCTCACTGTCCAGATAGGTCCTGCCAGGGACGGGATTCTCTGTGTCCTCACCGTGAAGGGAGGGAAATGGAATAAGCTTTCCCCTCCTCCACGAGGGGCTGGGACACAGGTCTGGCCCTCACACGCCAGCAGCCACCATGCTGGGAGACAGGCTGTCAAGGAGCAGGCCGCCACCAACTGCTGGCCTCACTGAGCCTGGAGCTCTCTCAGCCTGACAGCTTCTGGAGGCAGCTCCTCCGAGCTGGTGGCCATCAGGGTGTCACCCTCACATCGGCAACCATCGCAGAGATGGTCGCAGCTGCCCAGCCTGAGGGGCCGAGGACCAGGGTTTGCTCTGTGCTGGTAGTTCAGCTCCTCACCCGCTGGAGACACAGAAGCCACATTACCTTCCCCTGGGTGCTGGGGCCCACTGGCTGCTGCGGGCCGCGAGAAGATGTGTGCCACGGTGGGGCAGAGCCGCAGACTGTCAGGGCTGGGTGGAGCCTTGCAGTCCTGCCATCCATCTTGCAGATGGGCAAAAGGAGGTCCCGAGATGGGACGTGTCTGTCTCAGACCATACGGCAGGACTCCAGTCCCGGCTGCTGGGCTCCCAGCCATCTTCTCCCACCCTGGGGTCCTGCACTACGCGTGTGGGACCCAGTAGGCTGACTGGCAGCAAGCTCTTCCTGGGGTGAACAGAACGGGGAGCCTGGCACAGAGAGTAGTCAGTGGCAGCTGCCACTACTAACTGTCTTCAGAATTACGAACCTATTAACGTTCAAGGCCAGTGCAGATGCTTCTTCCTCCATGAAGCTCTCTGCGCAGCCCCTCAACAAAGCACATAACCAACCCCTGGCTCCTATGATCTTGTAGCTGCTGCCCCTGAGCACAAGCGGGGAGCCTCAGCTCACCTACAGAGCCATCAGGTGACTCTGCCTGTGTCACCCCTCTAGCCTTTGGGAACAGTGCGAGGGTCCCCCCAGGAGCCTGGCCCTCCCACCCTTCACCTGCTTGTCCTCTGCACCCCGCTCTCCCTCGGCACCCTTGCTGGCCCTCCCACCTGCTGCAGGAGCACAGCGGCCTCTGGCAGGCCTGGCCCCCCGACACATAACTGGCTCTCAGCAGAGCAAGGGGACGGATCCATGGGCCACCCTACGACAGCCATGCCACTGGCCGGCACTGAGAGACGTCTCTGCCACAAATGCGCTTTCTCTGGACTCCCCTCGCCAGCTGCCTGATGCCCTCATTCTTCCAGTGTAGCTCAAGACCGGACCCTGCAGACCAAGTCTCCTGGCTCTCTGTCTCTCCCTTTCAAATGGCAAAGTGCGGATGGGGTGGGAGGCAGGGTCCACTCTGTATGTCCCCCTGTGCTCGTCTACCTGCCATCACCTCTCCCACCAGCCAGAAAGCTCCTGCGGGCAGGGAAGGTGTCCTGTTGGTGCTAGGTCCTGCTGCAGGGCCTCCACAGGGCCAGGCTAGCTGCTGAGCCGGGAAGGTGGCCAGTCCCAGTGCTCACCACCATCAAGGCACCCTGAGGAAGGGTGTGCCCCTCCCAAGAGGGGTAGGGGCCGGAACCCGCCTGTGTTGTACCTGACTGAGCCTCTGGTCAGAGACCTTCTTCTCTGGGTCTCTCTTTTCTTTCTTTCTGTCTTTCTTTCTTTCTTTCTGTCTGTCTGTCTTTCTTACTTGTCATCTTTCCTTCTTTGTCCTTCTTTCTTTCTGTCTTTCTGTCTTTCTTCCTTTCTTTCTGTCTTTCTGTTTTTCTTTCTTTCTGTCTTCCTTCCTTCCTTCCTTTCTGTCTGTCTTTCTTTTTCTCTTTCTTTCTTTCTTTTTGTCTTTCTGTCTTTGTCTGTCTTTCTGTCTTTCTTTCTCTCTCTCTCTTTCTTTTTTTTTTTTAAAGATTATTTATTTATTTATTTGACAGAGAGAAATCACAAGTAGGCAGAGAGGCAGGCAGAGAGAGAGGAGGAAGCAGGCTCCCTGCCGAGCAGAAAGCCCGATGCGGGGCTCGAACCCAGGACCTGGGATCATGACCTGAGCCGAAGGCAGCGGCTTAACCCACTGAGCCACCCAGGCGCCCCTCTTTCTTTCTTTTTAAAGATTTTACTTATTTGACAGACAGAGATCACAAGTAGGCAGAGAGGAAGGCAGAATGAGGAGGAAGCAGGCTCCTCGCTGAGCAGAGAGCCCAATGTGGGGCTTGATCCCAGGACCCTGAGATCATGACCTGAGCCAAAGGCAGAGGCTTTAACTCACTGAATCACCCAGGCGCCCCGGGTCTCTGTTTTCTTAACTGGGAGATGGGCTGTCATATCCTTTACCCCCAGGGGTTGCCGTGAAACTCAAACAAGAGAACTATGTAATGTGTGTGGCACAGTCTGGGTCCCTGACTCATCCTACCTGGCACTACAGGCAAACCCTTGCTAAGCCGCCTCTCCAACCCCCGTGGGGGAAATTCAAGGGACCTCTTTATCCTTGCCTGGGTCCTTAGTGCCCAGCACAGGGCCTCAAAGAAATACTAGGAGAGCAAAGGTAGGAGAGAAGGAGGGAAAAAGAGAAGAGAGACAAAGGTTGCCCAGCCTCCGCACACCTCACAGAGAATTGTGAGAGCATTCTGCGGCATTCGCAGCTGTGTGTTCTACGAAACAGCCCCTCAGGGACCCCGCAGCATACATTAAAGGCTCTGAGAAGCCCTGTAGGCACTGGTGGGACAGGCCCCTGCCTCTCCTCTAACACAGCCCCACTCTAGGATGAGCCAGGTCAGTTCCTCATCACCTGGCAGACGAGCTTGTGGTGGCCCAGGGACCGAGGCAGTGGAGGCCTGGGCAGGGGATGGGGCCCCGGAGTCTGCTGTGGCTCCCTCGGCCTCAATCCCGGGGACAGAGAAGGTAGCACTCCCTGTGCCCTCTTCTGGGAGAGCTATCCTGCGGACAGTGAGCTAACAGGCAGCACGGCCAGCATGGCTACTGCCAAGGGTCCTTGAATTTGGCAGGGGAGCACCGAGGCACATGAAGCACTGGATACCAAGCACTTCTGCTCCAGGGGATGGGCCGTGAAGGGGCTTCAGGGTCCTTGGTTCTACCCGCTCTGCTTCCACCCCACCCCAGCTCCTCTGAGGGGGCCAGACCCCTCTGGCCAGCTCTGGCTGGCACATGGTCTCCACCGACGCCAGTCCTCAGGCTCCTTCAGAGCAGGGGCCAAGCCCAGGCCTGGGCACAGATTGGGTTTCTGTGAGCCTGAGGAACCCAGGGGCCCCAGCCCAAACTCTGTCCTCCCATGGCTCCTGCTTTGTACCACATCTGCTCTTGGGGGTCGAACAACAAGATGGCTGTCCCAGGGCCATGTGCGGCCTCCCCTGGCCTAGTTCCCTGTCCTGATATGGGGAGTGACACAGTGCCAAGTTCAGCAGAAAGCCTTGTTTACCTCCGTGCCTAGAGGGGAAATAAGATTGAATTTCAGAGTTGTTTCCAGAAATCCTGGTCCTCGGGGGCTTGGTGCCAGGCAGGCCAGGCTGCTCGCCAGGTCGAATCTAATTCGATCTAACCCATCCAAATCCAATTATGTTCTGCGAACTCGGACAGAGTGTCTCCTTGTGCCCAGGACCGGGCAGGGGGCAATGAGGAGGCAGATGCTGCGCTGCCAGGACACTGGGTGCAATTTCAGATTCTGCCACTTGCCCTGTGACCCTGGGCAATCACTTCCCACTGAGCCTTAGTTTCCCCGCCGTGTCACAGTGGCTTGTCGAGGCCCTGTCTCCCACGTGCTCACTCAAGCCGCCTTCCCCTTCTTGGGCCAGTGAGGCTACGGACGCAGGTGAGAGCTCCAGGGATGGCACCCGTGGCCAGGGGAGCCACGGAAAGGTTGTAAATAGGGGTGTGCTTATGTGGCAGGAAGATCTGTGGATGCGGCAGGCAAGGGCAGCCGCCCCGACAAGGCTGCAGGCCAGAAGCACGTGGGAGGCTACTGCCATCACCCTGAAAGGGACAAAAGAACCTGGAGGGAGGGCAGTGGCTCTGGGGAAGGGAGGAAGGCTGGGTTTGGGATGCAATTAGGAGCCCCTTTCTCTGACTTTTCCAGAACACATGGTGTAGGGAACTTGGGCTTTAACAATCCTTTCATCTAACTTAACCCTCATCACAGGCCTGAGAAGCGAGTATCACCATGTCCATTTCACAGACAAGCAAACGGAGGCGGGATCTGGGCGGGAAAGCGGCCAGGGCCACACCATGCCTGAGAAGCAGGGCCAGGTCCCCAGCCTAGCCTTTTGCTCCCCAGAGCCCAGGACTTCCTCGCCATGTCCCCCTACCCCCCATTCTTGCCTACTCTGGGTCCTGGGACAGGCTCTGGCCGCTTTCTATCATTTTTGGAGACTCCATGAGAGTATGCACAGAGGTAAACGACGGCAGAATCTGCCTGCCCCAAACCATGTGCACCTTGCGTCTTCGGCAAAGCAAAGTTCACGGATGCATCTAAAGCAGGGCAGGGGGAGGTGGGCCCAATCTGTTTGTACTTCGGAGCTGGCCCTTTCTCCTCGCCCTGGCCCAGGATAACAAAGCTGGAATGTGTGCCTCCCAAGGGTCGTCGCTATGGCGACTTCATCAATAACATCATTTTCCGCATCCATGTCCCTTAACCACAGGGGAAAGGAAGGCAAGCTGGGAACGGCAGAGCAGGGAGAAAAGAACACTTAGCCTGCTCCACCCTTCCCCCCACCTCAGCAGGAAGGGATTTTCCTCCCCTGCAACCTCATCAATAGAAAATTATGGAGCCCAGAAAGAGGCTGGAGCCTTGGGGGCGGTGGGGAGAGGCTGCTGCCTTCCCCAGTCCAGACTTGGCAAGCCGACCAAGCGAGGCAGGCAAAAACAAACATGGGCTCCCACACGCTCTGAAGAGGGATGAAGTAAAGAGGGAAAGGTCTTGCCATGGGGGAGAGGCACGGGAGCGTTGGCAGGGGCAGGTCTGCTGGAGGGGTCATGGGCGACAGCCACGGCCCAGGTGCCGAGCTGTCTCACCGTGGGATTCTCCCCACTTATCAGAGGAGGGTACTGAGGTACAGAGAGCTTACAGCTGATGTGAGGTCACGGGGGCTTGGATGTAGGGGCTCCAGCCAGAAACTCTCTGCGGGCTGATGTCAACCACAGCTACTGTTAGCGAGCACTTACTGTATTTTTTTTTTTAAAGAACTTTTGATTTATTTATTTGACAGAGAGAGAAACCGCAAGTAGGCAGAGAGGCAGGCAGAGAGAGAGGGGGAAGCAGGCTCCCTGCCATGCAGACAGCCTGATGTGGGCCTTGATTCCAGGACCCTGAGACCATGACCTGACTGAAGGCAGAGCCTTAACCCACTGAGCCACCCAGGCGCCTGTGAGCACTTACAGTATACTAATCCCTTCACAAGAATCATCGCCTGTAAGCCTCACGGGCACTTCTCAGAGTAGACATGGTTATCCCCACTTCGCAAGTGAGGAGAATAGGGTGAAAAAAAGCTTGGTGACTTGCCCAAGGGACACAGAGTGGACAGGCGAACATAGGTTTCATGGAACCTGTGCTCCCAGGGCACTTCCAGAAGGTGACAGACAGTCAGGTTGAGGGGAGGGCCAGGGAAGCCCGGGTTCATCCCCTTTGGTTCCTTAACTTTCCCCACGGCGATATGGTGCACCGGAATGACCCAGCTCCTGTCCCCCCTGCCTGTGTCCACATGTCCACATCCTGTCTCTCCAAGGCAGCTCAAATGCCAGCTGCTCCAAGCAGCTGAGCTCTCACCCTGACCCTCCCTCCAATCTCTGCGTTCCTTAGACCCTTTGCCGGAGGCTCGCCAAGGGCCAGAGCATACCTGTTCATTTCCGACTGCCCAGGGCCCAGCCCCAAGCCTGGCACAGAGACAAACGACTAGACTGCAGGTCTTTGTAATGTCACCCTGCACAGCAAGTAGCTTTCTCCTCATTTTCAGAGTTCACAGAGGTTAAGCAATTTACCCATGGCCACTTAGGTAGGACGTGACACAGAGGTGAGACTTGAACCTGTTCCCTGTGACTCAAAAACCTGCCCTTCACAAGCTGCAAAGGGAACTTTCTAGAGCATAAATCTGACTGTGTCTTCCCACTGCTAAAAACACATCGATGTCCTCCTAGTGCCTCAAACGCAGTGCCCACAGGATTAGGCTGAGTTCTCAGTATGGTACTTGAGGTCCTCCTGACCCCACATGGCCTGCGGTGGCCCTAGGTAACAGTGACTCTGTCAGCCTGTACGTCCTGCCCTCCCTTCTCACCTTGGTGCTTTTAGGGATGTGGTTCCTGGGATACACTCCCTCCTCCTGTGAATGGCAGCCCCGATTATAGTTACTTGAGATTGTGTCTGAGTGTCACCTCTTCTAGGAAGCCTTCCTTGTCTCCATCTTCCTTCAAGGTCCCTGGGCTGCATTTGGGGATTGGCCTGGGCCTCCGAAGCCCGTGCACTTCCCTCTCTCAGAGTACCTACCACCCTAACTCTAACTGCTGGGCCTGCCAGGCTCCCCTCTGCCTGCCCCAGACTAGGGGCTCCTAGAAGAGGCAGGGCCCGAGGCCAAGTCACCTCTTTACCCTGATGCTCTGCACGGGGCCTAGCCCAGACTGAAGGCCTGAGAAATGTTCTGTGCCGGTGAGGGGCCTGGGCTTGGCCACTCTGGGCTTTTGACTCTTCATCAGAACAGGGGCCAATGCTCAGGCAGGAGTACATCTGTCTGCAGGCCCAGACCTGGCAGTGGCCTACGGTTACAGTGCCGGCTCGGACCTTGCACACCTACCTGCCCGGTTCTCCCTGGGCACCCTAATCACACTCCGACAGTATCTGCGCTTGGATGGTGCTCTGGGAGCCTCTCATGACAAGGCCTGGGCTCGAGTGAGGACACAGGGCTCTCCCTCTTGCCTTCTGTCCCTGGAATTACATCATCCTGGGCAATGCCCGGCCTGGCCAAGGTGCCAGCAGCTGGCTGCCCCAGACCAGACCCCTGGGGTGACCCGGAGCCCAGCCTGCTGCAGGCTGTATCTCTGGGGACAGCCCCGCTCGGGGAGTAGGAGTAATGAGGACTGTGGGCTTCCACTTACCCTGAGCTCCTCAGGGCCAGACCCCATCCTAGGCCCCTTGCATGCGTCCCTGACCGTCTCTTGCGACTCTGAGCGCTAGGTCCTGTCAGCAGTGCCACCTGACAGGGGACAATGCTGAGGCTCAGAGAGAGATCTCCCAACCTGAGTCGTGGAGCAGGGACTGGAGCCCCTTTGGCCAGCAGGCTGAAGGCGGTCCCAGCCCCTCACCTCACAGCCTACCTACTGCCCCCTGGGATGCCCTGGGCTGCCTCAGGGGCCCTCAGGGGACGCAGCTCCTTTCCTCCACCTTGCCCGCATCTCACTGCCTTTGTCAACCTGACCTTCCTCACTGCTCCCCCAACCCCACACTTCCAGGCAGGACCCCTCAGCCCTCTCACCGCTGCCCCTCCTTCAGGCTCAGTAGCCCCCATCAGGGCCCCAAGAGGACTGGCCCTTCCAAGCTGGCCTCCTCTGGTGCAGCCATGAAAGTCCAACCCTTCTGTGACTGGACTCCCAGCACCTTCCATGCTCATCTGCTCACTGGCCTACTTGCTGTCTCTTTCTACAAATATTGAGGTGGGGCCTCTCCACAGGGCCGGCCTGCTTCTCGTCTGTGCCTTTCACCAGCGCTGCCCTCCGAGGGGCCGAACACCATCGAGCCCCTCGTGGGCGTCCAGCGTGCACCTCAGGGCGGTGGGTTTGAAGCACGTTGCTGACAGACAAGGGCCATGGCTCCGCAGTGAAGCTGGTCTGCTCTGAACGACACGCATGTGAACAGCCAGAGCGGACTGGGTTTCTGCAGAGCTAACACTGGAAGGGGCCTTGGAGACCATCTAGACGAAGACTCGCCTTTTCTGTTGAGGAGGGTGAAGCTGCCGGGACGGTGACCTGCCCTGGCTCCCGCAGCTGTCAGCGTGGGGGTCACACAGAACCTTTTGACGCTCAATCCCCTGGGACTCCCGACGCCCCAGCTCTCAAGTTCAGCATTCTAGTTGCCACATCAGTGGTGGCTCACGAGGCGCAGCAGGCTTGGGGCTGTCCACCAGCCTGTAAGGCGTGTATGCATTCTGTAAGCCTTTGCAAAGTGCCACCGGCGTGAGGCTCTGTGTGGAAGCCAAGAGCAAGGCCGGTGGGCTGCCGACCTGCAGCTGACACTAAGTCCCTTGTCACAGCTGCTCCCTAGGTGGCAGGCCCTGTGTACACGGACATATGGACAGACGGCTGAATGGACTGCTGAGACAGTGGCTGGCTCCTGGCATCCCAGGTGATGCCGGCCTTCCTTCGGCCCCCACCCCGGGGCCGGACCAGTCCTGACACTGGGGTCCTGGGAAAGCTGTGTCTGTGAGGCAGGTGGCAGAGCCAAACAGCTGGGAGGACCATGTGGCACTCCGTGCAGGCATGTGTGCACAAACACGGGCGGAGTGCAGAGTCCCACCGGAAGGCGGCTTCACTGTGGGGTGGGCCTGGCTCCCCAGCTCGGCCTCACACCTCCCATTCTGGCCCATTCTAAGGCGTGTGGCCCTGGAAGTTGTGCTGCTTCCTGCTCTGTGAAGTGCCTCATGACTCAGGTGTTCAGCGAAGGTGGCCGGTCTCCCCGCACCCCCCCCATGCTGGCTCTGCAGCACCTGTCCCCTCTTTGCTCTGGCCCCTGGGTCACCTCCCAGCACTCCCACCCACCCCTTCCGACCCCCTGAAGTTCCCCCGCTGACCACTAGGTGTCACCGTGAGCACAGCCAAGCCTCTCAGGCCCGGAGTTCTGGGACCCAGAGGATATTTCACTCCATTGAGGCTGGGGAGGCTGGAGGCGCTTTCCCCTCTGGGGGCAGCCAGACTTCCACACGTGCCACATAAGCACATCAGATGGCCGGTTAAATCTGGATTTCAGATAAGCAACAAATACTTCCAAGTATTAAGTATGTCCCTAATGTCGCATGGGTCATACTTACACTAAACCAATATTCACTGTTTATCTGAAACCCAAACATAAACGGTGTCCTCTATGTTCTCCAGCAACCACATCCCTTCCTCCATGGGGACCCCCCCAGGAAGCCTTGGGGGTTCAGTCAGCTCATGCAGCCCCCAGACCATGGCCTGGCCCAGACCAGGAACAAATCGTTTCTCTCTCCTGAGAGGTGATTAGATGGAGGGAGCTGAGCTGCAGGCGGGGCCAGCATCCCAGCCTTGAGAGAGTTCCCACAGCAGCCCTTGGGCACCTGGAGGAGCAGCCAGTATGAATGCAGGGGACATGCTAGCAGGAGATCCTCTAAGGACATGAGCAGCTCCTAGCACGTCAGCCCGTGCCCCTCCTCTGCTGCCTATCACAGGATGGTGCCCGCCACGGTGCCCACCATGGGATGGTGCCCGCCATGGTGGCTGCCACGGTGCAGTGGAGCAGAGCAGGGGCTCGAGAGCCGTGGCCGCTCGGGCTCTGTCTGGCTCCGTCCCAAACCAGCGGTGCCGCTGCCCTCCCCGCATCTCTGTTCCCTCCCGTGTGCACTGTGGTGGCAGGTGTCACTGCCAGGTGTCCTTGGAAAGGAAAGGGTATAAAGCGCTCGGTACACAGAAGGGCCCCAGTAGAGGCTGAGTATTCTCCCTTTTCCATGAGCTCGCAGCAAGGGCAGGTACACGGCCTGTGGGGGCTTCAGCACTCTCACTCTTTACTCTGACTCAAGCACATGGCCAAGCTGTGGCTCTGCTGGGTAAACAAACATGTGGGTGCGTGCTGGCTCCGCTGCTGTGTTGGGGGCCCTGGGAACAGGATAGTGCTGGGGCAGCAGGCACGACAGGTGCCCCAAAGAGGAAGCAGCTGCGGCAGAGGCACAGAGACAGTAGTGGCAGGGGGAGTCCCCTTAGCTGCGGGCAAGCTTGGGCTACCCTGCCGCAGGGCCGTGGCGGAGGGCGAGCGCGACCACGGCCAAGCCCCACGGCCTGGGCAAGTCCTCGCTGGGGGCTGTGCACGGTGCTCACAAGAGGGGCCCGAAGTCGCCCACAGGGCAGATCCAGATCTCCTTCATGACGTGGATCCCATCCCGTCCCACAGCCACTCAGCACATCTCCTCTGCCTCCTGCCCGGCGTAACACGTAAGAACCACAGCTGTGTCCTCCTGAGGAGCCCGCACACTGGCACTGCCAGAGAGAGGGCCGAGCCCCTCGTACCTTGTGGTGCACACCGAGAGGAAAATGTGCAAGCCAAGAGTCAGAGATGGCTTCCTAGAGGAGGTGAAAGCAGGCTGGGTTTTGAAGGATGACGATGAGTTCTCTGAAAGTGAGGAGATGGGGAATGGCACTCGAGGTGGAAGAAATAGCACAGGCCAAGGCCCATACTAGGCCAAGGGCATATGCAACAAGGCTCCCTGGTTCCAGGGAGAACAGAAGTCTGGTGGGCGGGGGGATTGGGGAGGAGGGGCAAGGCTCGGAAGGCAGTGCAGGTGGATGTCTGGGGCAGAAGAGATGGGCTCGTGGTGGCTGCTTCACAACATACACAACAAGGAGAGGATCATGCGCAGGTCCTGAGTGGGGAATGACACGGCTGGGTGGCTGGGGGTGCTGATGGAACCGCGGCTCCGGCGGCCATCAGTAGGTCAAGTGGGGCAGGAAGGCTCAGGGGCCAGCTGCTGCACCAGCTCAGCACTGGGGTGAGGCCTGACCCAGAGCTGGGGCCCCTGTGCCACAAGGGGCTCCAGGCTGCGGGCCACCCCTGCCCCCACCCTCCACCTGTTTGTTCTCAGCAGTACCTTTGGTCTTAGGAGTCAGCCAGACCTGGGTTCAAATCTTCACCGTGCCCCTTACTCACTATGCACAGATGTCTTTGCTGCTACGGCCCATGTTCTCCCCCGCCAAATGAGGACAGTAAGAGCTGTGTGGCACAGGATTGCTCTCAGGGTCCGACTGCCCGCAGCAAAGTACGGGCTCAGCGCCTGGCGCACAGTGATGCCCGACGACAGCTGATGGTGTTGCCGTGCTCAGGTCAGCGCACGCCATCAGAGCACTCAGGGTGTCCCCAGCTGTCCTCATAAACAATTCTTTAAAGAATACTCATGTTTGCCCCACTTTACAGATTAAGAAACTGAGGCCGGAGGGCTTGTGGTCGAGAAGGGAGCCAGGGCCAGAGCCAGCTCCCTCTCTGCGTGGTGCTCACCATCTGCCCTGCGCTGTCCCCTCTGGGAGGCCTGAGGGGCTGCAGCAGGGGAGATGTCCCTGCCGACGTCGTGCCGTCGGTGCTGGGGTCCCGGTGCCTGGCCAGGGCTGGCTGGAGGCCAGGCCAGGAGAAGGGCGTGAAGCTGGGCTCACCAGCCGAAGGAGTTGTTTATGGGGTGGGAGGCTCGTAAAAAATAATGGGCTGGATTTATTGTCCCCACCTCAAGGGCCGTTCTGGACTGCACAGGGCCAGGCCAGGCCTTCTCCGGCAGCACCATAAATTTTCCCGCTGAAGGCGAGAGCTGTTCATTCTCCGGCCCACTTGGGCCGCAGCAGGCAGGAGTGAGGAGAACCTGTGCGCCCCCTGCCCCGGCCCCTGCTCTAGCCTGGCCGGTCCACCCCAAGGAGCAGCCGGAAGGGGTTGCCCTGAGGCAGGAGTTGGATTCTCCGGTGCAGCCATGCTATTTCCCCTCATTGAAAACAGAAAGTTCCCACCACCCACACTCACAGGGTCCCCAGCACCCAGAGCTGACGACAGAAAGCTCTGGCACTGGGCTGGGGATGCTCCTGGGCCTGCAGGAGCCACACTGCAGCCCCCCAGGTCACGGCCTGGCCCGGATCCTGTGATGCGGGGATCACATCTCGGGAGGCCATAGGAGCCCGGCAGCCCAGCGCACTGGCAGGAGGCTCAGCCGCGGCATGTGGCTGGGGTACTGAGAAGGGACTGTGGGTCTGCCCGTAGGCTTGTTCACTGGAGTCTGGACGTGCATGGAGCAGCAGAGGAGAAACTGGCTTTGGCATTAGAAATGTGTCCGTCTGCCACCCCTCTGCCCCGTCCTGAGTATTGTCTCACAGGGTGGCCCAGCTCAGCATTCTGTCTAGCAGTGGGACGACTGTGCTCACCCAAAGTGCTTCCCAGGTGGTTACAAGCGTGGGAGCGACTGGGAGTGTAAGCTGAGCGGCAGAGGGCTGGGGGTGAGCCTAGCACGGGAGCGCACCTGCTGGCTGAGAAGGGGGTTGGGGGATAGAGTCCAATCTGCCTGCAGGCCAGGGCCAAGGGCAAGTGAGAGCAGGAGGGCAGGGTGGAAGACAAAGTCCAGAGGATGGTCAAGGACCAGCCCTGGGGGAGCATGGAAGGAGGGTCCGGGACCAATGCTGCTGGGCCAGGCAGGAGGTGGCTGCTGCCAGAGGCTGCTCCTGGGGCCCTGGGGCTCCTGGGGCTTGGTGGCCCTCTGCTCTGGCCCACCCCCAGGGATCTGCCCAAACTCCCCAGCAACCCTTGCCAGGGAGCTCCCCAGTCAGTTCTTAGGCAGTATGGGCTTTGAGCAGTAGATGCAGGGCCTGACAACGAGGCTCACTCAGCCTCCTTGGAGTCGTCTCGCTGTGGCCCACTGGAGGGCCCCGACCTGCAGGGCCTCTACTGCGTCCTCCCGGGAGTCTGGCTGGAAGGACTGAACCTGAAGGGCGGCACCCAGCAAGCAGGCGGTGTCCTCTGCCGCCTGAGTGAGCCCAGCAGCCCTCCCCGCCGCCCCAGGCCCCTGTGCCAGGGCCCTCCACACACGGACACTCGGGCCCACGGCGCACGCCGTCGCGTCTGCCTCCCCCCGTCTGTGTGCTCCGGGAGGACGGGCCCTGGCTCAGAGGTGGGGCTTCTGAGCACTGCGGGATGGGGGAGCCCAGCCCCTTTCCATGCCTGGTCACAGGTCACCGAGTGAAGTAAGGACGGCAGAGTGCTGTCCCCAAGCCCCCAGGACACATACAGGGGGATCAGAAACGCCAGTTAATTATCCCAAGCCCCTAAACCCTGACGGAGCCCCAGATTTCCGAGTTCTCCTCATACCAGTCAACTCCCAGTGACCTACTCTGGGCCCAGGCTGGGGCCAGGCCTGCGTCAGCTGACCGCGACAGGGGGCCGGCGCTGGCCCTTCGCACAAGCCTCTCCTGGACATCTGTGAATCAGGGCCCCGACTGAGAGGGCTGGGATGACCTGCATTTTCAGCGTCCCGGGAAGGGCGGCTGCTT
Source organism: Lutra lutra (assembly GCF_902655055.1). Lineage (NCBI taxonomy): Eukaryota > Metazoa > Chordata > Mammalia > Carnivora > Mustelidae > Lutra > Lutra lutra. Next base: position 139,037,088 of record NC_062285.1, read on the forward strand.
CTGAGCCCCCAGGCTCCCCTCCAGGGCTCCGTCGGTTAAAGAGGACACGGCCCCACCTTGTCCAGGGCCAGCCGCCACTGAACTAGTCCGCGCCTGCGGGCGGCACACCTCTGCAGAACTCCCTGCCTACCCTGCCTCTCACCCTTGCCTGGCCACCCTCCTCTCCCCCTCCTGTCACCCTCCCCTCCCCCTCCTGTCACCTTCCCCTCACCTTCTTGTCACCTTCCCCTCACCCTCATGTCACTTTCCCTCATCCTCCTGTCACTTTCCTTCCCTCCTCCTGCTACCTTCCCCTCACCTTCCTGTCACCTTTCCCCTCATCCTGTCACTTTCCCTGATCCTCCTGCCACCTTCCCCTCACCCTCCTGTCACCTTTCCCCTCAACCTCCTGTCACCTTCCCCTCATCCTGTCACTTTCCCTCATCCTCCTGCTACCTTCCCTTTATCCTCCTGTCACCTTCCTCCCCTCCTCCTGTCATCTTCCCTCCTCCTCCTGCCACCTTCGCCTCACTCTTCTGTCACCTTCCTTCCATCCTTCTGTCACCTTCCCCGCATCCTCCTGTCATCTTCCCTCCATCCTCCTGTCACCTTCCACTCACCCTCCTGTCACTTTCCCTTCATCCTCCTGTAACCTTCCTCTCACCCTCCTGTCACCTTCTCCCATCCTCCTGTCACTTTCCCCTCGACCTCCTATCACCTTCCCCTCATCCTGTCATTTTCTCTCATCCTCCTGCCACCTTCCCCTCACCCACCTTCCTCCCCTCCTCCTGTCATCTTCCCTCCTCCTCCTGCCACCTTTCCCTCACCCTCCTGTCACCTTCCCTCCATCCTCTTGCCACCTTCTCCTCACCCTCCTGTCACCTTCCTTCCACATCTTCCTGTCACCTTCCCTCCATCCTCCTGTCACCTTCCCCTCGTCCACCTTTCTGTCTTCTTCTCTTCAGCCACCCTCTTCTCCACCCACACTGCCCCCGTGGAAGTTTCAGACCCTGATGGCCGCCAGTGCCACTTGCCAGAAAACTGCTTTATCTCTCTGTCCACCCCAAGGTGTTCGGGGACAGTCTCAAATGGTGGGCCATGCCCCGACCCCCAGGACTGACAAGTGGCCCGTAACATTCACAGCAAGTCCAAACTCCCACCGAGCACCAAATCCCGACCCTCTGATTTGCACCCACTTCACGTCTGGTTTCAGGGTCCGGGACTCACTGTCCAACAGGCAAGAGCGACTGCTGGGACATGGCCTTTCCTGGCCGACCAGAACAGAGCTGAAATCTTGGCTATCAGAGGACCCCAGCAAGAGGGGAGGCCAGGCCAGCCAGACGGCCCGTGGGGAAGAGGACAAGAGTGCTGGGGGCAGAAGCGGTTGGATACCCAGAGTCCAGGCAAGGCTGGAAGCAAAATCCAGAACAACCACATCTGAGGAGCATCAAGCACGCAGAGGAGCCCAGTGGGAGCTGCCTCCCCGCACGGCACAGATGTGACCTGACATCGGCACAAAGCTGGCGCCCAACCCGTTAGGCTCCATCAGATGGCCCCACAGGGGGTGGTGCTGAGGGCCCTACCTGCTCCAGGTGATCCCAGAACTCGGGCCCAGGACGGGAGGAGGCAGGCTCTGTGTCTGTGACCCTGTGGCGGTGGCCTGCACCTGTGTCTCGGGCTTCTGCCTGTCTCCATGGCCCACTTTGAGTGGCTTTTCAAAGTCAGCTGCTTCTGATCCATTACTTTCAACCAAGGCCTGGACCCCGATGGTCCCAGCAGCCTCTCACCCTTTCCTTCCCTCCACAGTCCCCAAGACCCGTCTCCCTCCCCAATCCTCCAAGAGACCCAGGCCCACTGCCCGCCACTCACTCTCTGCTAGTTGGCTACCTCGGGGGCCACCTGCTCTCGGGGGCTTCTTCCACATGCTCCACCTCTCCGAGGCTCCGGGCCCCAGATGGCGTTCCCTCTGAGCCCAACAGGCCACTGGCCGAGCCCCTCAGCGCTGCTGCCCAGGGCCCACGCTGACCACCCAGCACACCAGGCCACACCACGTCATGCCCAGGGTGCACGCTTGGGCATCACAACACCAGTCCGGGGTGCTGAGTACTGGTGGGTGAGGAAGTCCCTCCTCTCTTTAGAAGCCCATTTCACGGCTGACTGAAGAAGATGTGAACTGTGGGATGGTCGTGGTTGCTTTAAGTGGTGTCAGGCAGCCCCAGGAGGTGGTCAGGATCTGAAGCCAGACTGCCTGGGACAGGGGTGGGAGCCCTGGGCGTCCCGTGACTCTGGGCACAGCTGCACAGGGGAGCAGCTAGCAACTCCCTTCAAAGGTTCAAGGGGTTAAATGAGGTGATATTAGGGTGACCTGAGGCCTCGGATTGCCCAGGACAGTCCCAGGTTATCCCTGCTGCCCTGTCACCATGAATCATGCCTCCTCTCACTCTCGAGGCGTGTGGTTTAGACGCGGCCTCGTACAGCCCCCAGCGAAGAGAGGGAGACAGCTGGCGGTGTGGCCAGCGGTGTACTCAGCTAGGCCGTCACTGTGACGGTGGGAATGCTTTTCAAAAACGATTCTGTATTTATTGACGCAATCTCTCCACCCAGCGTGGGGCATAAACTCACGACCCCGAGATTAAGAGTCACGAGCTCCATATGTGACTGAGCCAGCAGGTGCCCCTCTGATGCCCACTGCGGGAGTGCCGGGGGGCTCCGAGGGTCTGCACCCAGTAGGAGGCACAGAACCGCGTGTGCACACAGCAGACGCCAGCTCCCGGGGCTGGTGCCGTTCTGCAGAGACGGAAGATGCTCTCTAGCGGGGAGACTGGCCGATGCGTTCATGGGACCTCTCTCTACTATTCCTGCATTTTCTTATGGATCTGTAACTCCTTCACAAGAGAGAGCTAAAAAAAACCTGTTGTTTTGTCTTTAGCTACCCTGGGGTATTTACCCTCACAGACTTGTAGATGAAACGAACAGACTCCGACACTATTTCATGTCGAGCTCTAAGAGAGTGATTTCACAGAGGCCATCCTGGCACAAGGCAATCATCTGGGGTGTAGCTATAAGCTCCGGAACAAGCGAGAAGGTTCCCATGAGGCAGACAGCTGGTGCGAAGCCCAAGCACGTCCCGGGTGAGCCCAGAGCCCCCAGTCTCCGACCGTGTGAACTCGTGGAACCTCCCCCGCCCTGTGGTCTTCCCAGTGAGACCCAATGCGCAGCAGCAGGACAGAACGGCTGACACCCGCCGCGGCAGCCCAGGTGTCTGTGGACATTCAGCACCAGGACAGACACTGACGAGCATTCTCCCTTGCACCAGGGACCCGCCAGACACCTGGTACGAGGATGAATGAGACGCAGCCCGCAGACCCCCTGCTGATCAGACCCGTGCCTTTCTGAGCACCTTCTCCTCTTAAACCAATGCTGCTTAGACCGAAAGAAGGAATTCTTCATTGGGAGGAAGAGACAAGTTCATCCAGGAGGCAATACCTTCTTGGAGCACAGATGTGACATAAATTTAAGAATAAAGAGCAGGCACAGGAGAGAGAGAGCGAGCTAGAAGGTTCTGGCTCCTCGGTGGCCCATCCACTCTGGGACTGCAGAGGCTCCCAGAGCACACGACCACCAAGGTGGCAAGGCAGGCTAGGACTGGCCGGGACTGGCTGCCGGAGGCTGAGTGGGAGCAAATGCAGGCTACAATGGTGCCAGAAACAGCACCTGTGTCCCCTCTCACCCAGTGCTGGCACACAGGGACAGCTGTCTCCCCAAACTGAGCCTGAGTTCTAAAGATCGGAAGAAGCTGCCTGAGAGCGGCCACCTCAGGGAAGGGATTGCATTTGACTGCTTCAGAGCATCTCCCTAGTGGCTCCCTCACTTGCCTGCGAGGGCTCACTGGTCCCAATTTACAGAGGAGGAGACCAGAGAGGCAGGAGTGGCTGCACTGAGGTCCCATGGCCGGTGGAGATGGAGCAAGCTGAAACCCTAGAACTCCCAGCCCCAGGCTGGCCAGATCCATGTGCCTCAGGCCAGGGCTTGCACTGGTGCCTAGAAGTGGGGGCGCTCAGGAGGGCCGAGTCCCACGCTCTTGTTTCTCAGCCAGGAGCCTAGACTGACCCCGGCTGACCTTGCTCATGCATCCAGGCCCCTCTAATCAGAACCAACCTTCGTGCGTTTCTCTCTGTTCTGGGGAAGCTCCGAGAGGCTGACGGGCATTAGGAAGAGTCAGGTGACACGAGAAGTCTGATTCGCCAGATGGCTCTGGACTCACAGGCTGTCCCAGCAGCAACAGGGAGCAGAGGACACTTAGGTGCAGAAAAAGCTGGGTCCCCGCACCCTGGACACTCTGATTTCGAGCTCTAACAGTCGTTCCTCTGGTTGACACACAGTTGTGGTGGGCAATTGTCACGGCCAGTGGAGGCTCAGGAGGGAGGCAGCGTGCCTTGCACTTAGCGGGTCTTCTTCGGACCTTCCACACAGCCTTTGGGGACCCTGGAAAAGCTGCCACTTGTCCCTCAGGAGAGGTCCAAGATGGTGTCTGCTGCTTTTTAGACTGACTCGTTGCCCAGATTTAAAAATTGGGAGATTCATACCACGTGGGTGGCTCAGTGGGTTAAGTTTCTGCCTTCATTTGGCTCAGGTCATGATCCCAGGGTCCTGGGATCGAGCCCCACATCAGGTTCCCAGTCTCCCTCTGCCTTTGCCACGCCCCTGCTTGTACACACACACACACACACACACACACTCTCTCTCTCTCTCTCTCTCTCTAACAAATAAAATCTTTAGAAAAAATTCAAAAAATAATAAAATTTGGGAGAGTCACACAAAAATCGCAGTAAGAAAAGGGACTTTTTTAACCAATATGCTGGTTGGCGCTGGTTAACAAAGATTAGGGCTGAGGCCTCCAGATCTGTGTTCCAGCTAAACCTTAATTCCTGGCTCAGGATCTGGCACCCCAGGGCCTTTGGGAAGGGTGAGGCATGTGGCCTCAAGGCTCTACCGTACAAGTAATTTGAGGTCCAGTATCTGAGATGCTCTGAAGGCCTCCACTCTCCCCACGAGCACATTTCCTAGGGCTGCCCTCTGCATGAGATCCAAATTCCTACCCACACTCTACCAGCCTCATGGGGTCTGGGCTCTGCCAGACTCCCTTCGTCCTGGGCTCCTCTCCCCTTGGCTCTCGGTGCTCCACCACCCTACCCTTCATTCTGCTTTTCACCAAAGCCTCGTCCATTCCTACCTCAGGGCCTTTGCACACACACTGCCTGGCATGCTACCCCGCCCCCCAAAACTCCTCCCATGGATGGTCTTGCTGGTCATCTGTTTTCAGCTCACATGTGGCATCTGCCTACTCCTGTCCATTCCTCTGGCTTCCTTCTTTTCTCCTCACCAGCCCCATCTCATCACAGCTGAAGACGTGGGCTGGAGTCCTGACTCTGCCACTTCCCTATGGTGTGACCGTGGGCGAGGCTCCTAACTTGACTGCTTTGGCTTCCTCACCTGTCACAGGGTTATAATATCCCTGCCTCACCAGGTCGCTGAGAGGACCTGGCTTGGAGTGAGCACGGGACCCGACAGCAGCCAGTGTTGCTGCCCCCACACCGTCACGTGGCCCCCACCTACTCTTCTGGCTGATGCTGAGGTTTGTCTTGTGGCATCTGTAGCCAGACCAGGCCCCGGTCACAAACAGGACACAGCTGCGGGCTCTCATCTTACACCGCACTGGCTCCCCTTTCTGCTCGCCCTCCTTGCCTGCAGGGGCCTGGCGACCTCACCTGGAGCCCTGCTCATGGGAAAGCCGTTCTTCAAAGGAACAGAGCATGTACAACCTGGCTGGAAAGGAAGCTCAGGCCACCCTGGCCTCAGGGACTTTACAGCTTGCTCAGAGCAGTCCCCCGGTAAAACCCCCTCCTTGATGAAAGCAGGACGCCCCCTCCCACCACCACCACTCACTCACTTCCCCATAAATCTGCTTCTTATAAAACTCGACTTGGGTGCCGGGTCCTCCTCTTGGGCGCTTGACCCCACAGCCCCACAGGGCGGCCTCACGGGCACGGGCTGCCGGGAGGTCCACGCAAGGCAGCTGCGGCGAATGGCCAGGGGTCACAGTGCTCGGCCTTTGCATCCTTCTGGGGACACAGCGGTGTGGGGACCACCAGGCCGGTCTTGTCTCTGAGGAAAATGCCTAAACAGGCACCAAGTACCGAAAGGCAGCCAGGAAAGTAGGTTTGCTTCTTGCTTTGGGCTTTGTACTTTTAAGTATCTCCCTCTTTTCTTTCTCAGGAATTGCTCTCTGGTAACAATCACACCCAGCGCCCCCGAGCCCCGCCTTGCAGCCTCTGTAGCTCTAGTGCGCGGCACACGTCACACCCGAGCTCCCGTCCCATCCTCCAAAGACCCCAGTGGGTCAGTGCCGCATGTCCACTTTGTGGGTGAGGAAGCTCAGGGGTTCAGGGCGGTAGGGGCTTCCCCGGCCGGGAGCAGCAGAGCTGGGGTCACACGTATCAGGCTGCCCCGGAGCCCAGGATTTGTCCCCTTTCAGTGTGAGCCCCTCTCTGGCCTCCTGCTGGTGCCGCAGACTACAGGCCAGGCCCCTCGAACACCTCCTCCTTGGGGACGGGGCTCAGGCTGGGGCCATGTGGCTGCCCTGGCCTCCTTCCCCATCTACTCTTTTTTTTTTTCCTTACTAAACTTTTGTTTTAATGGGTCCTAAAATTCTATGACAAATTTCTGGCCAAGTTGTTTCCATTAAAAAGTACTGACTGAAAAATGGATAACTTAAAACCACCACTCTCTTGACCACACACAAAGGCCAGGCCCCAGGAGTGTGGGCTCTTGCCCTCACCCACAGCCTGCTCTGCTGTGGCGCACAGCCCGCCTCAGGATTCCAGACCTTGCCTTTATGTTAAGAGGGATAGGCCTCCAAGCCTCCGCAGATGCTGTTCCCTCCACCTAGAAGCCCCTCTCCTCTAGGCACGTGGGTCCTGCCTTCTGGCCCTCTGTCTCACCTCACAGTCCTGCTGCCCTGGGCCCAAACTCTCAGGAGCCTCCCCTGAAACCAAGGCCCTTCACCTGCTGGCCTTGGCTGGAGACCAGGCTCAGTCCCAGCCTGGGGCTGTGCCCAGCCTCCTCCGGCACTCCGGCTGCCCCCCCCCCAAGCATCCAGACGGCAGCAGGCTCCCAGCCACAAGGACCCTCTGCTGGCCAGTGACCCGGTGAACGTGCGGGGACTGAGAAATTGGCAATCGGCCTTGTCAGGCCTCCAGCTCACCCTGGGGAAGGGGACCGTGGGGGATGGGGCCCCACTTATCCTGGCCGCAGCCAGCCTTCAGCCCAGAAAGGAAAACAGCTTCTCTGGTCACATCTGCCCATTCGTGGCCCCACCTTGCCTCCACATAAAAACACTGGGAACACCGACAGCCACGGCGCGGCGGGTGGAGCTGGGAGGAGCTCCATGCAGAACCAACACCAGAAGAACAAATCAGCCATTCAGGCCACCACCAAAATTCCCTGCCCGGACCCTGAGGCCCCTGGAGTCAAGACGCGGCTAAGGGAGTTTCCAGGGGCCGCCTGTTTCTGGGGGGCAGGGGGAGCCCGGTCAGCATGGGCAGTACTCACCGTTGGAGCGGTGGATGCAGGTATGCTGGTTGTCGCTGAGGAAAAAGCCACTGTGGCACTGACACTCGTAGCTACCCATGGCGTTGACGCAGATCTGCTGGCAGCCGCCGTTGTTGTCCTGACACTCGTCCACATCTGCAAGGACACAGAGAGGGACACGGATGTGATCAGTTTCCCCAGGCTGCACAGCAGGCACTGCCCGGAGCGACACTCCAGTGACCCTCCACAGAGGTACTCCATGTGGTACTCCTTGGCGGTACTGCACAGAGTGATGCTACAGCAACACTCAGAGGTACTCCACACGGTACTCCACAGCAACGCTGCACAGAGAGAACTAGGGATACTCCACAGAGGTACCCTGTGCGATACTCCACGGAGGTATATCCTCAGTGATACTCCACAGAGGTAGCCCGTGTGATACTCCACGGAGCTGCATCCTCAGTGATACTCCACAGAGGTACCCCGTGTGGTACTCCACAGCGACACCACACAGAGCTATACTGCAGTGACCCTCTCTAGCGGTATTCCACAGCAGTACTCTATGGTAGTACTCCATGGACATACCTCTACATGGTACTCCATAACAGTACTCCACGGAGTTACTCCATAGAGGTAGAGAGTTACAATGGTTGTAATGCCAGCTGACCCTCAGCATCCTGTGTGACCCATGCCATTCCAAGTATCTGACCTATCCTAACTCCTTTAACCCTCACGGCAACCCCGTACGTCAGATTCCGGTAGTAGCCCATTTTATAGATGAGGAAATTCAGGTCCAGAGGGGCCAAGTCACCTGTCCTGAGGTCCCACCTGGCAGCCTGACTCCTAGACTGTGATCTTACTGACACTGCTGGCCTCTCCCTCTCTAGGAAGACTGTGCAACCGGCACTATCTACCCTCGACACACGGAGCCTCTCCAACCCAACTCTAATGCCCCCTTTTTCTTCAATCACACCTCAGATTCACAACCAGTAACACAAGACCTGGCAGCCAGGGAGAGGCTAGAGGACAGGTCAGCCTGCCTTCTGCCTCACAAATTGATTTCAAAAGTCTAGAGAACGGGGAAGTTTTTCAAAGGCCCTAACCTCTGGCTGCCAAGGCAGCCACGGAAGGTCGCCAAATAGTCTTTCCCACTCTCCGGAAGAGACAGACCTCAGGGCCGACACTCATTTTTGACCAGAGGCCGCTGGCACAAAGGGTGCTCTTGGCTGAAAAGAGTCTTTATGGAGTTCTGGTCTTGAAGAGAACAGCATGTTTCAATTACCAGAGTCATAACCCCCTACACTGTCAGTTTGTTTAATGAAAGACGGGCTTCTTAAACCTTAATGTGCCATGTCTGTATTGTCATTTTAATAGGCAAAAACATGAAACCACAAAGGCAAGGTGAGCTACTGGCTGCTTCTAGCCAATCCCCTGCCCCCCAGCACGCACATACACAGAGACACACACACACACGCTTTGGTAGTAAGCTTTTCATACGGTTCTTTTAAACACAGCTATCATTTAGCACTGGAACGAAAAGAATGGATATTCTTCACATCTGCCCAGGTCAGAAGAACCAGGCAGACTGACGTGCGCGGAACCAGAAGAGGACTCAGCTCTGGAACGGTGTCAGCTGGGTCCCACTGAGGCTTAGGGATGACAGCCCGCTTCACCACCCGAGAGACCACACGGCTGCCTCTGAGGCCGGGGCTGAGGCAGGCCGTTGTTCTCCGGCAAGCTCAAATGTCGGCTGTGCGGCAGCCTGAAGGGGGCAGAGCTCTGAACTCTAAAAGCTACCAACCCTTATAGCTGAAGTGGGGAAGGCGGCTCTTGCTGAGGGGAGACCGAGTGCGCGTGCGTGCGCGTGCTCCCAGGGGAGCCGGGAAGGCCAGAGAGGGATTATTTTGAAAACTTCACAGACTCTGACTTAGTGAGGGCTCCCTCAAGGCCCAGTGCCAGTGTCACCCTTGGGGGCCACCTCCCCTCCCCCTCAGTAGTGTCTGCCTCCGGGGATCTGTCCCCTGCCTGCACTAGACCATGAATGGCTCTAAGCCGGGCACCAAGTCCTGCTCATCCTACCAATAACAATGCAAAGCGAACATCCCTCAAGCGCTCATTACGTGCCGGCATGGGCCTCACAGATACCAGCTCACTCCATCCTTGTTGCAGCCCCGACGGGGATGCCTCCGTTGTGCAGATGAGGACACCAAGTCACAGACGGCCAGAGTCACTTGAGCAAAGTCTCAGAGCTGCTCGGAGCAAAGGCAGGACTTGAACCTGCTGTCTGCCTTCTGAGCACGAGCCTTTGCCCCACCCCGAAGCCGGCCACGCCAGCAAGCACATTCAGACTACGGCTATGAAGAACCAGCTCTTCTGAACATGGGCTGGAGCTGGGTCACCTTGAATGCGTCTGCGAAGCCCTGACGCACATGCACAGCCAGAGCCAGCCTGCAGGAGCACGCCTGGGGTTCCGTCCCATCTCTGCCCCAGGGACGCCCCACAGAGGCACGTGTGGTGGCATGCGTGTAACGGCGAGATCTGCTTGTGGGACTCGGCCCGGACCCCTTCGAACCACGTTCTTTGCTCTTCTTCCTGTGGTTCTCACACTCCTTGCTCTGTGCCTCGGCCTCCCCAGCTCTAGCAAAGGTTCAATTGGAAACCAAACAAAACAGAGGCCCTTGAGTGCCGAATTCATGGTGTGAAAACACTACTCGGACCCCACCGTGAATGAGCTCCCCAGTGCCACCCATCTGGCCTGGCCCCTCTCCCCACTTCCCTGGGAGCCGGGAGCCAGAAGGCTGTTGACGCTGCACATCGACAACTTCAATGAGCTGGCTGAGCGCTGGGCCTTGGGACAGCACTGTTTACACTAGCCCGGAACAATGACTCTCCAGCACTGGTGAATAATTTGAAACAAATGCAAGGCCGTGTAAACATTTCTTTTCCCCACTCCCAAATGACAAAGCCCCAAGATTAAGCAGGAGGGAAGAGGGGGCTGCCCCCTCTGCACCCTTTTCCACTGTGGTCCAAACACACATCTCCCTCAAGCTGGGCAGGAAACCACGGTCTCAGAATCCCTTTGGGTAGCCTGTGGTCATGACCAACTTCTCTAGGGGCTGGATGAAGGGCCTGATGCCCACTTCACACCCTTCATGCCCCAGGGCTCAGCCCCCAGACGGCACTCACAGTGAAGTCTGGAGAGTGGCCAGCGGGAGGGGCTGGGTCCGTGAGACAGCTACCCATGGGCCTGGGGGAGGCTTGGTTGACCTGGGGCAGAGCACTATGGGAAATACCTAACCCCCAGCCCTCCTGAGGGGGGCAGCCGGGCACACATAGTTCCTTGACCCCGTAGAACTCAGAAAACTCTGGGATGAGAGGTCCCGCATGGCCAGGAGGGAGCCTACATCTGGGAGTCAGACAACCTGAGTTCTGGCTCTGGCCCGTGGCCTATGGCAGGTGCTCAGGCCTCATCTGCAGAGGAAATGCAGACTGTGCCCCCCAGGAAGCCCTCCTGGATTGCGGGAGGCACACAGCCCTCGTCCCTCTCTCCCGTCGAACTGTTCTGTGCACGGATGGGCCCCAGTGGGGAAGTCCCACCCCACCACGCCCCTACCAGGGAGCATCGGGGTCGGATGCACAGGGCCGGCAGCCTGGACAGAGAGGTCAGGACTCGCCAGCGGGGCATGCAGGGTCTGTCTTCACAGATCTGCACCGGAGCTCCACACCAGGGGCAGGTTTCTTACCAGACAGATTCTCAGATGAGAAAATGGAGACCCCAGGAGGGGAAGAGATATGCCTAATGCTATAAAACAGGAAGAAGAGGGAATTGAAGCCAGATGAGTGCGGGTCTAAAGCCTTTCCCTGCTCTTCTGTGATTTGGCTTCTCTCAGTGAGGACACTTAAGTCCAATCATGGCAACCAGAGTTGGTTCCCTGGGTGTTTCTGCTTAATACACCAGCCCTGATCTTATGTGCTCGTGTCTCCCAAACTCCTAGTCTCTGAAGTCTCCCTGGTGCCCAGCAGAAATTGCTCACCCCCTATGCCCGGACTTGCCCTGTCCTGGACCTTGGGCTTGGTCATCCTGTATCTGCTCTGGGCTGAGGAGAGAGCCGGGTCTCCCCTATATGCCCGCCCCCAGTGGCTGGTCAGATTGAGTAGGCACTAAGGATTAGCAGGATAAACTGAATGGCACCTGTGTGCTTGTACATGCCAGTGATGGGGAGCTCACTAGCTACAAGGCCAGTCCCCTGGTGCAGACAGCTGTCCTGGTTCCTTCTGGGCACACAGAGGGTGCATTCAAGGCTCTCCACAGTGTGCCACCTCTCCTGTAGTGGCACCCACTTCTGCTGTTCTCTGAACATACCCTTTGTTCACACTTGCCTTTGTATGCATGCACGTACCTCCTCCTGGGGTACCCTCTCCCTCCTCGTCCAGACTGATGTCCTTGCCTTCAAAATTCACCTGAGATGATTTTGTCCATTCATTCCCTCTATAGACCCTGAGCGCCTGCTATGCGCCACCCTCCCCAGGAGCTGCAGGCGTCAGTGAATATCTCCGTTAAGTCCCCGTTCACCAAGCTGCTGCGGGACCAGCCCTGAGCATAGAGAACAATGGTGAGCTGGGCCCAGGAGGGCAGGGAGATTCGTGCCATGAGGCTGGAGGACCGAGAGGTGTTGTGGAAGCAAAGCCTTGTGGGAATGACAGGGCATAGGTGGGGAAGAGCCAGTGAACCCCTGGGCAGAAGAGGAGCTCTGAAAGCTTCGTGGCCTGCACACCCCCTGTTGAGGAGACCCCAATGGCTCTCACAAACCCTGGCTCTGTCTGGACCCCACTGACCCCCATTCCCTTCAGTGCTGCTTGGGGGAAGAAGCCCGAGCACCATCAGCCAGTGCGGCCTCGGGCAGAGGCTGAGCCCGTATGTGGGGAAAGAGTCCGTTTCTGCACCCTGCTGGAAGCTCTCGGTCCTCCCTCTTCCTTCATGGCCACAGCAGAATGAATATTCCCAGAAGTCAGGGAGCTCCTGGGCACAGGGACTTAGCTGCAGAGCAGAGAGGAGGCCCTGTGGGTTTGGGGGCAGGCTCTGGGCTCACAGTGGGAAACTCTCTTCACTGGCAACGGAGGAACGGGGGGATGTATTGTGGTGGCCAGACTGCAAAGCCCCCGCTCTGTGAGGGTCCTGTGCAGCCCTCCATCATGGGCGCCTGGACCAGCCAGATCATTCTCTGCAAGGCCCTGGCCTGCAGCTGCCTCCCTGCCCGCCCCCAGGGACCGTGCTCCGCTCTTGGACACACACACACACACACACATATCTTTGTGCCATGACGACTGGCAGAGCCCCTCTTTTGGGCTGGGGTGGGGCCAGCGGTCAAGGGTGCAGGGAGGGGAGGGGAAGCTGAACTGTGGCTGGTCACGGCCTCAGGGAGCTGTTTGCTGGTGGGGCTGCGGGGACACCCTCAGAAACAGATCATCCCGAGGCATTCTGGGATAGAAGACACATGGCCTCTGCTCTGGGCAGGCCGCTCCCCAGCCTGAGGCCCAGCGTCTCATTCATTCAGCCAACAGCTGAAGGAGGATAGAAGGTGCGAGGGAGGGAGGGAGGGAGACTAGGGTGCCAAAGAGGGCCTCACTCCAGCCCTGCCCTAGCCCCCCATCCCAGCCACTCTGGCTTGAGAAGCCCCCCCACCCCAACCTGCGCAGTCACCAAGGCTGCCGACTTCCTTACGGCCTTGCCCGTTTGTTCGCCTCCATGACCGTGGCATCGTCCTGGCTTGGGCCACAGCTCCCACCCAGAGGCATAGTCCACATGCCCCTCCTTGACCTCCAGGCCTCCGGCCACCCCTCCCAATCCCAGCGGCCAAGGTGACCACGCTAGCTGAAAGAGGACCGCCACCCTGGCACCACAGACCAAGTCCAAACAGAGTCCCTGGGGTCAGGTGTCCCCACCTGACGCTGTAGGTCTGACAGGAGGTATGGGTGCCGAGTCGGGGAGAGAGCTGCCAGCTGTGACTATTGCCCAGCTCTGCTGGGTGTGCCCATCGCTCACGGGCACAGGCCAGCCAGAGGGCCGTGTCTGGAATGGGCCCATGCGCTGTGATGGCCGCGGTTGCTTCCCAGCAAGGAGGTTTCTAGAGCTGACACCAACACGCTGCAGCTCGATCCGGTTCTGGAAGGCCTCTGCAGGCAGGACTGTGGTTTGCCCCTGAGGTTTGCTTTTTGGCCCAAGGTGCTAGTGTTTATTTTTATTAATAGCTGGCTGTTTGTCCTACTTTGGGCCAAGAATCCAGGTTTTCAGCTATTTATAACTAAAAACTACTTCTGGATCCAGCTTTGGTTGCTTTGTGTTTCCCACAAACGTTTCACGATTTGAAACAGAGACTCTGTGTTCTGCTTGGGCCCCACCCATGTTTTCCTGGCTGCCAAGAGCCTACTATGTGTCAGACCCTGCGCCTGGCTCCAGCATCGCAGACCTCACTGAGGGTCCAAGAACAGAGGTAGAGGCCCCGGCCCATCACAGGAACCAAACTTGACCTCCGACACTGATAGCTCCCTGCTGGTCCCTAAGGGCTGAGACCCCAGCCCTTCCCTGGCCCCTTTGAGAAGGGAGTCTTAGACAGAAAAGCCTCTTGGCTATCGAGCGGCTCTTGCAAAATTGCATTTGATGAGTTAAGTGTAAATAAATGTGAACCAGATGGATGAGATTTCGGGTAAAATACACACGGGTCTTAGAGCTTTGGGGCCTGGGTTCTGCCAGATCCAGGACACTCCCTGAGCTGTCAGAGGTACTGGCAAAGGCAGGGGGGAAGTACGACTGCGGTCCCCTGGGACCTGTCCACTTCCTGGTCTGGGCATCAGCTGGGGCCTTCTCTGGGGCACCTGCCTCTCCAGCAGGTCAGCTAGACGTGGGAGACACAGGGTCTCCCACTGTGGTCCTGCTCTGACACCGAGCCCCTCGGGTTGGGCCTGTGTCCAGCTTAGGAACCAGAGATCAGGCACATGACAGGTAGGGTCAGCTTTCCAGACCTTCAAGCTCACTGTTCATGTCCAGACCAGAGGAGCCAGCCCACAATGGGACATAGCTTTGCTGAAGATGTTGGCCTTGACGCTCTGGTTGCCTCATCCCTCATCTGGGCCCCACCTTCAATCCCAGCAGCTGCCTCGTGGTCCTCCAGAGATCAGGGAGCAGCCCTGACTGTCCCTAAGGACTGGAGATGCCGCTGGCCACTCCCCCTGATGACAGTCTCCGTGAGGTCTCCCTGTGACCGCTGCCGTCAGGTGCTCATCCTTGCCTTACCAGCTGGGGTACGAGATTCAGTGAGTAACCTGCTGTGTGACCTCGGGCAGGTGGCTTAACCTTTTGGGACTTGGTCTCCTTCTTTACAGAACAGGGCTAACAGGTGCCGTAACTTGTATCGGGAATTAAAGAAAAGAACACGGTAAAGCACTGAGCACGGTGCCTGGCACACATAGAGCTCCAACAAATGTCACCAACCAGTGAGCGCTGCCACTGCAAGTGCTTCAGAGAATCACAGGTGTGAACTTGCCCTGGGGGATGGTAAGGTCCCTTCCAAAGTGTAAAAGTGACAACAAGCCGCATCCTAAGGGAGCCCTCGGCCTGTGGTCTCCAAGCAGGACAGCTTCAGCTTCTGGAATTGCTCCCTCCTGACACAGGTGTGGGCTAGCAAGCCACCCTGTCACCCTTCCCTGGGGCCCCCAGCCTATCAGGTGCTTAATATGGGCCTCAGAACTGGACATGGAGCCATGTGTGTGGCCTCCTTGGGGTGTGGGACAAACCCCACTCCCTGCACATGCTACCTATTTTATTTGTCCACATAGTCTTAAAGACTTTTTTTTTTAATTATTTATTTATTTATTTTACAGAAAGAGAAAGAGAGAGACTGAGTGGGGAGGGGCAGAGGGAGAGGGAGAGTGAACCTCGAGCAGACTCCTGGCTGAGCGCAGAGCCTGACGTGGGGCTCGATCTCACAACCCTGAGATCACGACCTGAGCCAAAACGAAGAGTCAGATGCTGAACCGACTACACCACCCAGCACCTCTCCACTTAACTGAGATATGATTCACAGTATGTAAGATTCACCATCTTAAAGGGTACATGGCAGTGGTTTTTAGTGCATTCACAAGGTGGTGCGAACATCACCGTGATCTAATTCTAGAACATTTCCATCACCCCAAAAAGAAACCCTGTGCCCATGATCAGGCAGACCCAATTTCCCCTCTCCACTGCTCCTGGCAACCGCTTGTCCACTTTCTTTCTCTATGGATGGGCCCATTCTGGACATTTCCTGTCAGTGCAACCAAACAGCATGTGTTCCTTGTTGTCTGGTTTCTCTCACATACCATGTTTTCAAGGCCCATCCACGGTGAAGCACGGGTCATTCATTTTTATGCCTGAATAATATTCTACTGTTGGGAGCAACCCATTCACCAGCTGATAGACCCGCGGCTCGTTTCCACCCTTCAGCGGTTGTGATGAGTGCTGCTGTGAACATCGTGATCAGGTTTTTGTGCGAACATGTTTAAATCCTCTTGGGCGTAGACCCAGGCGCAGCACATCGGGTCACACGGTGGTTTCACGTGTAACCGCTGGAGGAACTGTCAAACCCGTTTTCCACGTGGCTGCACCATTTCCCATTCCCATCAGCGAACCACGAGGGCTCCGGAGTCTCCACGCCCTTGCCAACGCTTGTTGTTGCCCCATTTTTAAAAATTAGAGCCATCCTGGGGGTGCGAGGTGGTGCCGATGACGGTTTTGATTTGCAGTTCCCCGACTGACGGTGTGGAGCGCCTCTCCACGAGCTTGCTGCCCATCATGCGTCCTTCTCAGGGCAGTGTCTGTCCAGTCCCTGGCCCACTTTGACACGGGGTTGCCCCTGTCTCTGCTGTTGAGTTCTGAGAGTCCTTCAAACACCCCACACACCAGCCCCTTGCCGGATGGCAGCAAAGATACTTTTGCACTCTGCGAGCACTACCTCCTTAAGGCCGCCTCGGGAAGCACTACGCCCTGGGAGCTGCATGCCGGCAGGCTCTGCTCCGGGAGAGGCCACCCTGTCCCGTGGCTTTTCCTGCCGCCTAGCTGCCAGCGCTGCACACACCTCTGGGCTCGCCTGCTCCGCCAGCCTCAGGCGTCGGCATCAATGGCTGACCCCCGCCTGCACTCAGACGGCCAAAGGCATGACCACCCTAACGCAGCCCTTGTTGAACTGCTAATTCGACTTCCCCTGGAAACAGAACAGAACCAAGCAAGGCCTGGCTCCACCCTTAGCCTTCCTATCCCGGCCAATGGCAGCACAGCTCACTGTCACTCCAGCTGTGATACCTGGTAGTCAGCCAGGGTCCCTGCCTTGCCCATTCCCCACAGGGAATCCCATAGTAGCAGGTGCAATCCTGTCAGCTCCGCCCACAAACACATCTCCTCGCCCTCGCCCCTCAGGCCCAACTCCGCTCCTCTCTGGTTTGGGTTATGGCCGTGGTGTCCCCATGGGCCTCCCTCCTGCCACCCTGGTCCTGCCACCCCACAGAACTACCTCTGAGAGCGTCAGCCAGCTGTGTCATGCCCTGCCTGCACGCCTCCAAAGGGTTCCTTGCTGGCTTCGGATAAAACACAAACAGCCTTCCCTGGCCAACCAGGCCCAAGTGAACGGTCCCCACCTCATACTGGCCTCCTCCCTGCTCGCCCGACTGCCGCGTATGACAGAAAACTACAGAATACTTGTGAAAGAAGTTGAGAAAGACACAAAGAAATGGAAAAACATTCCATGCTCATGGACTGGAAGAACAAATATTGTGAAAATGTCTATGCTACCTAGAGCAATCTACACATTTAATGCAATCCCTATCAAAATCCCATCAACTTTTTTCAAAAAAAATGGAACAAATAATCCTAAAATTTATATGGAACCAGAAAAGACCCTGAATAGCCAATTACCGTGTGTGGCCTCCCTGACGTCCCCTGACCCCAGTGGTCTTGTTCCCATCTGGAGACCTTGGCACTTGCTACTCCTCCGCCCAGAATGTTCTTGCTTGACCTTGGCAGGGCTGGCTCCTCCTTACTCAGACCTCAGGGCCCACGCCCCCTCCCTGAGCAGCAATGCCAAGCCACGGAGCTGCTCCATCCCGTTGTCCCTGCCATCTCCCTGCTGTCTTCTCTGTCTCCCCAGGGAACCCAGAGTCCTTGACAAGAAGGGGGACCATGGCTGTCTTGAGTGTTGCCGTATCTCAGGTTTTGAAATAGTGCATGAGGCACATAAGTCACATTTGTGGGCCAAGTGACTGACAACCACAAAATGTGGCCAGGGGTGGCAGCTCTGGCCTGGAGGCTCCCGCGCTAGGCCTGACCCATGAAGGATGCTCTGTGTGGCCCTGAAGGGGCTGCCCGGGGAGGCCGAGCTCCAGGATCCAGTCAAGGAGGGCAGCTCCAGGTGAACAGGGAGAGTGAGTGCTGGTCTTCGGGACGGTAGTGTGGAGGCCATGGGCCCGTCGGGAAGGTGAGGGGGTGCTGGTCAGAGAGATGCTGTGTTCACTAATTTGCCTACTTCAGCCCTGCCTGGTGGGGGTGAGGTCAGCATGGAGGGGGCGCGGGTGTTCTTCGAATCCTAGCAGACTGTGAGCTTTGCTGCTCCACGGATGCGTGAAGCCAGGCAGGACTCCTGGCAAGCCGGCCCAGCTGTGTCAGTGCCTTCGTGGGTATGAGGACAAAGTCCTCAGCTGAAGAAACCGGTTCTAAGTGGGAAGCAGGTACTGGCTGGGAGACAGCGGGACGCCCTGAAAGATTCTTTGTTGACCCCCGTCTCTGTCCCTTCTGGCAAGACCAGCTTTCCCTTTCATCTCAAGCACATGGCCAGGAGAGGAGGCTGCTGGGGACGGAGGGGGAGCCGTGTCCCCTTGGGCTCCTGCTCAGCGCCAGGCATGCTCTTTTCAGTGTCACTGAGTCGCAGCCTGAGGCAGTGGCTGTGTCTAACCGGGAGCTCCGAAGGGCGAGCGGCCCGCCCTCAGTCACGGCGCGTGAGCGACAGAGCCAGGAAGGGAAGCGGAACTTCCGTCCCTCCAGCCTCAGGCCTCCGACAGCACAGCTGTGAGCATGATCCTGGTTGGACATCTGTGGGAGGCACTGGAACTTTAAAAAATGTCTTTTGATGGGGATAAGGGGAGGGAAACCAAACAAACAAATCCTGGGACCAAAGAGAGATGCTCTGAGAAAAGAAAGGGGAAATGCTCTGACAGGATTCCTTGCGAGCATCCTCAGAGATAAAACAGGCCCCGCCGGCTGTGGCTGCGGCTGTGGCTGCGGCTGCCTCTGAGGGCTCGTGCATGGGGCGGGCAGAGGGAACGCGCCGCCCTGGGAGACACTCCACCGAACCAAGGAGGCCCTCGGAGCTCCCCATGCCACCCGGCTGACACAGCCCTTCCTGGGGCCCTCTGGCCAGGTCAGATGACCGACTCCCAGCATGCGCCTCCCTGTCTCGGCTCTGCCTGGAATTCTGGACTGATTCTTCCCAGTTAGACTCTACATTTTCTTCCACCTTCCAAGCTGTCGGCCGCTTCCTCCTTCCCACCTGTGCCCTCCACACGTCCGTCAGCGCCATCGGGAGTTCTCCATGAGCGTGGGGCCCCCAGCATGTCCCAGTCCCGTGGCCTCCTGCCCACCCTGCCCCGGCTCCTTAACCGGGCTTGCTGTGAGCTGGCTCGTTCTTCCCACACTAAGTGGGTCCTCCGAGGCTTTGGCTGGGCCATGCAGCCACAACAGGGTGAGAAACGGTTTTGTGCCAACAAAGTCAACACACTTCAGAAGGCTGTAGAGAGACTAGAAGAGGGCAGACGTGGAGGAGTGAGTGTGGGCACCGGGGAGCTTCGTGGGAAAGGAGGGCACTGAGGGTGGCTGGAGTACTGGAAAGACCACCAGGCCGCCCCGTGGCCAACCCCATGTTTTCTAGCCCACTTGTGGCCACTTTCTTTCCATGGCATTTGTCCCTTCAAGGACCTAGCATGGCTCCCTATCACTTGCCCAATAAAACTGCTTCATTTGAAATTCTGTATTCAGGGCACCTGGGGGACTCAGTCATTGGGCATCTGCCTTTGGCTCAGGTCATGGTCCCAGGGTCCTGGGATCTAACCCCACATTGGGCTCCCTGCTCGGCGGGAAGCTTGCCTCTCCCTCCCACTCCCCCTGCTTGTGCTCCTTCTCTCGCTATGTCTCTCTCTCTGTGTCAAATAAATAAGTAAAATCTTAAAAAAAAAAATTTAAAAAATAAGACAAAATAAAATTCTGAATTCACAAGGAGTTCTGAAAAACAGGGTCAACAAAGGATCAGTAGCCCTACATTCTAGCTACGACACCTCTTTTTCATGTGCCGATTTTCTCTTGGTGCAGCAGGTCATGCCATAGGTGACCTCTGCACCTTTCACTGAGAGCTGAGTTAGGGTGCTTTGCAGGACTCGGTCCTGGTGCCCTTCTCACCTGCTGCTGGTCCAGCAGACAGGGGACCCCCGCCCCGGCCCTCAGGGCACTCATCTCTGTTCCGCTCTGTTAACAAAAGTCCCCGTGAGGGACACAGGGCAGCCGCAGGCTTCTCTTCCTTGGATGGGTTCCCCAAGGAAGGGTCCCAGGTCAAAGACTGACAGCTTTTTCCCTCTCACCACTCCTGGCTGGACTGCCTTCATCTGCTAGTTCTGCCCCCTGCATTGTGCCTGTGCTGGCCGCTGCTTTCGCTGAAATCACTTTCTCGCGCCCTTGCCGCCCCACAGAGGCCCGCCAGTGTGCAGCCACGCCTGTCCGTCCGTGTGCGCTCTCTCTCTCTCAATAAGGACACTGTGAACACTGGTCAAGGCCTGCCCTCAGGGAGTGGTCCAGCCAGCGGGGGAGAGAAGAGGGGAGATCGGTGCAGGTGAACCACTGACTAGGGTCTCTGAGGGCTGCGAGACAAAGAGGGTGTGCATGTGAGAAGGCTTGTGAGGCCACACTGAGGGGTAGGGGAGCCCCTCCCTCAGCCATGTGAGGACCAGGGTGGGGAAAGGTGGTTCGGTGGTGGGACACAGACGTGTGTGCAAGCGTGTGTGCACAGCGAGGCTGGAGCTGCAGGCGGGGCCCTGGAGGCTGTGGAAGGGGGCTAGGGGCCAGGCTTGAGTTGATGCTGTACCCAGCACGTGGCCAACTATGACCCCCGACATGTGCGTATCTGCAGGGAGACACAGCTCCACGCCTCAGGTCCGGAGGGCGTCTAGCTGGCAGAAACCCCCTGTTGATCTATCACCCTCTACTCCTGAGTCCCCTCTCCTACCTGGCTGAGCCTCTCCCACCTTTAGGCTTTGCACAAGCTGTTCCTTCCTCCCTTCACCCCATCTCCACCCCCACCTGGTGACCTTTCAGCCATTCCTGGCAGACAAGCTGTCCCCTGTGCTGGGTGTGGTATTAATTACATTGTGGACAGCACTCTGGAAACATTCCTGCACACAGCCTAGAGCTCCTTGAGGCCAGACGTCCCATGGAAATCATCTCAGGACCCCTTGACCTGGCAGATAAGGGCACTCAAGGGGCATCAGCTGTTCCAGAGGTCACGCACCATCCCTCCCGGCGTTTCTTTTTCTTTTTCTTTTTTTCCTTAAAGATTTTATTTATTTATTTGACAGACAGAGATCACAAGTAGGCAGAGAGGCAGGCAGAGAGAGAAGGGGGAAGAGGCTCCCCACGGAGCAGAGAGCCCGATGCGGGGCTCGATCCCAGGACTCTGGGATCATGACCTGAGCCAAAGGCAGAGGCTTTAACCCACTGAGCCACCCAGGTGCCCCCCTCCCGGCGTTTCTAACCAGCCCGCCCACCCCAGCAGCAGCAGCGCTCACTCGCAGGCTGCCGGCTCTCATGTCATGGGCTCTGATTCCAGTCCCACCTCTTGGCTAGATGATTATGGGTCAGCAGAACCCCGGGAAAGCAGTGTGCAAACCTGAGTGCGTGCCCATGAGCACATCGCGTCAGACTGGTATGCGGACGGTACTGGGCAAGAGCCCTGGGACGGGAAAACTGCAGAGCTGGGCGGCTACCTTCTGTTTGGTCTAGTGATTTCGCTGAGCATTTCTGTATAATCGTCACACGTGTGGAAGATGGACACGAAAACAGAACTTTCGACTCTGCGTAGTGAGGACTACGACTGCCGTCAGTCCGGGCAGGGAGGCAAGAGCCCTGGAAGGGCGGGGAAGATGTGCAGAAGTACGGCCTGGAGGGCTCAAGACAGGCAAGACAGACAGCCAGCTCTCCAGGCAGAGGGAAGCACAGGGCTGCGAGGTGCCCCAGCTGAGCCTTAATACACACGTGGAGCCAAGACCAGGCTGGCAGAGCCCAGACCAGGAGGGGCCATCTGCTGGGCTGGAGAGGTGAGCTCCAATGGCAAGAGGGGCCCCCAGCAAATCCCACTCAGGGGGACCGCCACGAAAGCTTGTCCCAAATGACTGCACTGGCGCCTGACCTCTTGGTGGCCAGTGGGTGAGCCAGGGGAGGGCAAGTTGGCCTGTAGGATCCTCTCCCCCATTAAGGCAGCCTGCGAGGTGACTAAAGCCCCCGACCAAGCCACTGGGCAGCTGCCGTGGCTACCCTCTGCCCACAGACCAGCGTGCCAGCTGGGCACAAGGCGTCTCCACCAGGCCGTCTATTTCCAGCTGCATGCGGTGGGGACGAGGTGGGTGACAGGGCGGGGTGGTGCAGCGGGCCATACATGGGGCTGGCTGATGGCCACCACAAACAGCCAGGGGCTGGGGGAGATGGGTCATTGCAACATCTGTCCAGAGTCAGCCAAGGCCCAATGAACGTCCAGGGTAACTCCAAACCCCGTTGAGGGCCCAGGCTGCTCCAAAATAAGTGAGCTGGCGGGCAGAGGAAGTGCTGGACTAGAGGTTCTAGGAAGCTCGCACTTGTTGATCTACACTCCCTTTTAGGCACGCGGCTCATCTCTGGTTTGGGACGCATGTTTTGGTGGTAGGGTGTTTTTAAAGAGTCTTCACCAGCCACTTATTTTTTATTTCTTTCTCTGCATTCCCACCAAGCCCCTGGCACACAGACTGCAAATGAGATGGAGAGCGTCTGCCTGCCTGTCCCATCCTCTGAGACTCGGTATTTTTCTCTGCTGTTCAAGCACATGGCATGCTCGGCCCAGGGACAGGGCGGGACCTCTTCCTCAAGCCACCGAATCAAGACTTAGTCAATGGTGGGGCTGGCACAGGAGGAGGGACGAGAGATTTCGGTCCAGGCCTACCCATGGGAAGGGCAACCATGTGGTCCCTGCCCCAAACATCCAGCCAGAGGGAGTGTGGGAAGGAGGCGGGCAGCGCCGCTCCGGATGCCGACCAGGCACCCCTGTGCTTTCACAAAGACCACCTTGCAGTATTTCTATAGTCCCCTCCCTGGGGAGAGAGCAGACAGCTAGCCCCAAAACACTGCTAGGAAGGGAGCCAGGAGCCAAGTCCCCATCGCCCCTGGTCTGGAAGGGAGACTAGCAGGAGTCAGGTGTGAGGCTGGGGATACGGGGCGCTGTCGTCACACAGGCTGCTAGGAGACCTCCCCAGTGGACCTCTGCAGCTCTGAGGGCACTGATGCTCTGCCCCTGTGGCAGTTTGCGTGCCCACCGCTATCAGATCCTGTTCCTCCGGGAGGTCGGAATCAGGCACTCTGCCCCATGCCCCAGCCACCTGCCATCCCTCCATCACACAAATGAGCTTGTGCTGGGCCGAAAGGAGCGAAAGGAGCAAAGTCATGTCGGAGCCCGACCCCACAGGAGCTCCTGAGGCCATAAAGGAGACCTCAGATGTCCAGTGACAAGCGTGGGGGCTGTGGGCACCGAGGGGAAGAGTGTGCCACTTAAGGAAGGCCTTTGGAAGGGGCTGATGCCTGAACAGAGTCCTGAGGGACGAGTGGCAGTCAACCAAAAAAGCACGGGGAGGGGTTTTGGGCAGAAGGAAGAGCAGGGGCAAGGACGCCGTCGAGCAGGACAGGGCAGTGTGTTTAGGGGGATGAAAGCTGTTTGGCCTGCTGGAGATGCCAGTTCTGAGAAATAAGACAGAGGCGGACAGGGACTGCGTCTGGCAGAGGCAAGGAGGACACAGCATAGGGCTCGGCCCCTGTCCTCAAGGACATGACATGCCACCAACTCATCAAATCACAAGATGCCGAAGAGAGAGGCGCTCTGGCACCACAGCCCACTAGGGGTTCCAAACAGCGCTGTACGAACCGAGGGGCCTTCCAGTGGTGGGCAGAGGTGGCAGAGGGAGGGTACTCCCTGGAGAGCAGGACTCTCGTTTCCTGACCACCCTGCCTCCCATTTCAGCCTGAGCAGCAGAAGCGCTGCAGGATTCTGCTTGAAACTACGGGTTCTGCTGCTAGAAATCCGAAAACCACGGTCATATCCCATCCTTCCATTTCACATATGATGGGGAAACTGAGGCACAAAGAGGCAGGGAGTTTTCTAAAGCCCCCAGACAAGTCCATGGTCCAAAAGGGCCAGACTTGGTATACTGCCTTTCCACCCAGCACCGCCTGGCCCCTTCTGCTCTTCCACACCCCTCCCTGTCCCTATCCTGTGCTGGCTGTAGGCGTGAGGCCACTGAAGGTCACTCTACCACTGAAAACGCCCCAGGTCTCCATCAACCCCCCTCCCCACCCCCACTCCATGATCTCCCTGGTCTGGTGGTGGTTTGGGGAAAGCAAGAAGCCCATTTATAAAGACACACAAGTACCCAGTGGTTTTCTTTTTCTCAGACCAAAGAATTTCCACTAGAGGAATAGTGGTAAAAGCCTGGACAGGATGGAAAAGTGGGCCTGACCTGGCTCATGCCTCCACGTCAAATCCCTCTAACCACGGGTGTTCACATCGCCTGAAGGTGGGCCGAGAGTGGGCGTGGGGGCAGCGGTAAAGAGAGCAGGAAGAATCCTCTGGAGTTTACCTGAGAAAACACTGGTGTTTATGGAGTGAGTATATGACTGTCTGATGTGGTTTAGTTTTACATTAAAATGGTTGGCATTTTTTTCCCAGCAAGAAACGCATTTGAGCTGTTGGAAGTATAAAGACAAATAAACAGAGGCAACTAGAGCCTTCATTAGGGGTTTGAAGGAGCAACACATTGTCTCCAGCTGTCCTCCGGCATGAGAAGGGGAGCCTTCAAAAGGGCCCAGGCAGCATGACCCTTTCATCCTGCCAGGGACGGTCCGGCTGCCGGCGCCCGCCGTGACTTCCCCTGACGTGTGCAGCTGGACTCCTGGGCCCCCTCAGGGTTCCCGGAGAGCCTCTCCTTCTCCTCTTAACCCTCTGCGTGGTGGGCACTGTCACCTGCACGTCCATGTCCTCATCTGACCCTAAGGGACCAGGATCATGCCGTTTGGTAGTGAAATAGGTGACATGTATCCAAGGTCACAAAGTGGGTATGGGGCAGAGCTGGGATGGGAAGCTCTGGGGCCACAGGACCCGTGTCAAGAGACAGGGGATCGAATCCACGTAAGACTAGGGGAGAGCTTTCTGACCCCAGGAGGGTGGGGAGGAGAGGCTCGTGTGGCAGGAGCACCATGTGGAGGGGTGGTCCCCAAGGGGCTTCATGCAGAGCCCAGGCATCTTTGCCTGCTCAGAAAGCAAATCTATTGTCTTCACAATGTACTCTGACTTTACACGCTAGGAATGAGTGAAATTAGGTAATTCACATCAGTCCGGCCCAGTATGGGCCGGGCACTGGGTGTGTGCTTCACATAGCTGATCTCACTCAGTGTCTGCCTCACCCGTCAGATAGGCTCTGTGGTTAGCCTCACGCTACAGAGGAGGACTCGGAGGCCCAGGGAAGTGAAGTTACTTGGTCAAGGTCACATAGCAAGTGAGTAAGTGACGGATCCAGGATTCGAAGCCGGGCAGGCTGGTTCCCCGTCCTCCTTGAGGGCTGGGCCTGTGTCGTCTAACTCCTAGTTGTGAGCTCAGGGCAGGTGCTTGTGAAATCTTAAAGAAATGAATGAATGTTAAGAATTCCAGCTTTCGCCGCCATCTAGAAGCTCCAGACTCTCACATCCCCCTACCGGAGACCTGACGACCCCACTAACTTCTGAACGGGCACACCATTTCCATCGGTCACCCCAAACAAAACATGGCCAGACTGGCTCTCGAGTCCACCCCTCACCACTCCAGCCTGCCCTGCTCCCAGGTTCCCCACCTGAGCCACAGCACTGAGCCACCCACGTACTCCGGGCAAAAACCTAGCAGTTGGTGTTGGTATCTCTTTTTCTCTTACCTTTTCCATTGAACCCATCAGCTCTCCTTTCAGAGCTCTCCTTTCAGATATATTCTGAATTCAACCACTTGTCCTCACCTCCACCACTGGCACTCTGGACTGAGCCACCACCATCTCTGACCCTGACCATCACCACCACAGTGGTCTCTGCCTCTTCCAACCTGGAATATATTCTCCAATTTGGGGCCAGAAAGCAAATCCCTTTAGGTTAAAATGTCAATCAGATTAGGTCAATTCCTAGTTAAAATCTCCCATGGCTCCCAGCTAATTTAGAATAAAATCCCAACCCCGTTTTAGAACCTGGAAGGCCCTGCCTACATCCTGACGTCATCTCTAGTCCCTTTCCCTCACTCTCGGCCTCCAGGCACACTGACCTGCTCCCAGACTCACCAAGTGTGTCACCACCTCACTGGTCCTCTCCCTTCTGCCTGGAGGGAAGGTCCTCCCTATTATTTTCTAAAGGTATCGTCCTCCTCCTCACTGGAGCCCTGTCTTGTTGTCCCCTCTGCTCGAAGGTGGGTGAAGCTTTGTAACAGCTTGAGGCTAGACTGTAAATCTTCTGCGGATGCAGTGGCCATGCCATGAGGAAGCCCACACCGACCCGTGTGGAAAGACCACATGGAGAAGTTGCCCCAAACGTCCTGGCCAACAGCCAGCATCAACCACCAGACATCAGCAAAGATGCTTCCAGATGATTCCAGCCTGCTGTCAAGTCCTCCCCAGCCTGGGCGTCTTCCCAGCTGAGGCCCCAGACCCCGTGGAGCAGGTGAGCCGTCCCTGCTGTGCCCCGTCTGAACTCCTGCCCCGTGGAGGCCAAAAGCTGACTACAATGGCAGTTCGTGCCACAGAGGGCGGGGTGGTTTCTCGAGCAGCACTAGTGACCACAGCGCTACTCCGTCCGGCACCCCAGCCTTCTCCCCGTCATCTTTCATCACGTCGTTTCATTAATTTTCCACTGGAGCTGCCCTGACTGAACTGTCCTTCCTGAGCTACGTGTTGGCGTGTTTACTGTCCTCCCTGCCCTCCGGCTGCGGGAGTTCACACGTGTGTGCCTGTTGGTGCCTTCGTTTACCACTCCCTGGTCTCTTCCCCACTTGAAACCGCATCTGGCCCAAGGCAGGCGCCCTGCAGAATTGTTTGGAATAAACAGGTAAACATGAGGTGGAAGACTTTGGTGTCACTGCTATCACAGCCCTTCTACCTGTCCTCACAGTTGTGAACACCTCTGCCTCTGATGCTCCTGGGAGTCCTGACAGATGCCCCTGATCTTTGCCCCGAGCCCAGTGTGCGGTCTGCTGAGCGACAGGGCCCAGATGATGAGACACCTTGACAGATTTGCTTATTTTCTTTCTTTCTTTTTTTTAAAAAAGATTTTTATCTATTTATTCGACACAGAGAGAGAGGTCACAAGTAGGTAGAGAGACAGGCAGAGAGAGAGGGGAAGCAGGCTCCCCGCTGAGCAGAGAGCCCGATGAGGGACTCGATCCCAGGACCCCGAGGTCATGACCTGATCGAAGGCAGAGGCTCAACCCACTGAGCCACCCAGGCGCCCCACAGACTTGCTTATTTTCTCATTCTCCAAATACTTATCCTATGCCTAGGATATGCCAGACATCGTGCCAGGCTCTCAGGAGGAAGATAGGGGATGAAGAAGACAGCTTCTGCCATCAGGGGAAGCAGAGAGAGCCACAGCGGTGGTGCGTACAACATAGTCACGGAAGACTCCAGGGCAAAAGGCAAGTGAGTGACAAGAAGGACCTCACTGGGTCCTTGCTGGGAGGAGCTGTGAACAGCAGGGATGTGCAGAAGGACTCCATGGGTTTAAGGAAGGCTGGGCCAGAGGGCAGAAAATAAGCAAATCTGTGGGGCGCCTGGGTGGCTCAGTGGGTTGGCACAGGTGAGAGCAAGGAGGAAAAGCTGACAGGGCCCTGGTGAGGGGGCCTCATGAGCCAGTGGACAGACACACTGGGAGGCCATGAGAGAGTGAGTTCTGGAAGAACAGGGCTCTGCAGTCACACAGGGTAAGACCAAAGCCTGAGGGAAGTCCCAGGGTGACACAAAGCTCCTACACAATTGGCAGGCTCTTGCCTTGGCCAGGGGAGGCAGTACAGGCTTTGGGGAGGAGGTGCCCTTGGGAGGAACTCTCTGGAGCCAGGGGCTCCCTCTTGGCCCCTGGTATGCTACCCACCTGCCCGGCTTGGCACATGCTGGGATTTCTGGATGTCCTCCATGACTCCCCTGCTCATATGGGGTACATCCCTAACACCCAGGGAGGGAAGCCAGCCCTTCCCTGAACCTGGCCAGCCTCCCCAAGCTGGTGCTGTTCTGGGCACTGTGGAGCAGGGGGGTAGTCAGCAACGCACAGGCTTGAGCTGGCAAATGGTCCCAGCACTGCCACTTACTGGCTGGGTGGCCTCGTGCAGGCCACTTTCCTTCTCTGAGCCTTGGTTTTTTCATTCATAAAAAAGGGCCATGAGGGCGCCTGGGTGGCTCAGTGGGTTAAGCCGCTGCCTTCGGCTCAGGTCATGATCTCAGGGTCCTGGGATCGAGTCCCACATTGGGCTCTCTGCTCAGCGGGGAGCCTGCTTCCCTCTCTCTCTCTGCCTGCCTCTCTGTCTGCTTGTGATCTCTGTCAAATAAATAAATAAAATCTTTAAAAAAAAAAAAGGGCCATGAATGGCTTCTGCCCGTGGACACAGTGAGGACTGACTGAGGGAATATGAACACAGCATCTTGTACAACTCTGGGCGTGTGGCACAAACTCCAGCCCAGCTCCCTCATCTCACTCAAGTAGAACTGCCCACCTAGCACAAGGCTGGGCACACAGTAGGTGCTCAATGAGCATTAACGGGAAAGTAGCCATCTTGTTAATAAAACAACTTTTCTGTGGGACCCGGCTACAGATGACTTCTCTTCATCGGGGGAAAAAGTGCTGAGAAGCAAGTTCAAAATTCAAACTGTGAGCAACTTGAGAAACATATTTTTCATAAGTCAAGGTAAAGACTGGGGTCGAAGAAAACATCTGGCTAAGTGAACTAATGGCTTTAGAGAAAAAGGACCCTTGCTTTGTGGAGACGGGAAAAAATTATCCACTGCTGGTTTTAATTTAAGATGAAAAAAAAATCTTATTCTATTAGCCTAAATATTGCTCTTATGTCCAATTGCATGGAGTTTGGAATAATATTTTTCAAACAGAACTACTGCTATTTCAAGTAATTACAATGCTAAAAGCAGTCATTTGGGGTTGAACAAGGATCTCATCATGGTTTCAATTCCCTCTGGTGTCATTTTCTGTTATATTTGAGAAATTCCTCAATAAAGATGTCAAATAGAGAGAGGGCTTTGCTCCCCAGAGGAGAGATTTGGCCACCCTCCCAGGCAAGCCATCTCTGTAAGAAAATAACCTCTTTTGCTCAAAAGAAAAGGTTCAACTGTGAAAACTCAGGCAAGAAACTAACCCCGAAGCCATCAGCCTCATTTCTCCTAATTAACTCAGAATGCTTTTCATACTCTGCTGATCAGGATTTAGTCCAGCCATCATCCCTGAGGAATTCAGTAGTGGTTGAGAGAGGAATGTTACAGCTGGACAAGACTCCTGACCCAGACTCCTGGAGACCAAAAAACAAGAGATGAGAACAGCGTTCACTGTCCCCGTTGGGTGATGGGTTGTGAGTGGGCTCTTGGTGATGGACCAGAGATGGTCAGGCCTGCACAAGGCAGCAAGATCAGAGAATCTTCCAACAACTCCATTAGCCTCCATGGCCACTGAGCACAGGGGGGCAGGCCCTGTGCTGGAAACTTCACCAGGAAGCATGAACGTGATCCCCACTGAGACCAAGCAGGTAATTAAATGCCTAAAGCTACTGACTGTGAGCAGTAGGGCATGGTGAGGATTATAGCCAGCAGGAAGTACATACCCCCTCCAAAGTAGGTGGTTGTGGCCCAGCTCTTGTCAGTTGCCCTAGTCCTACACTGAGATGTGGGCAAGAGGTACCCCTGCCCTGGGCGCTACACTTTGGGGGTCCCTGCTCTATCTCCGGTAGCTACAGCCCTCCCTGTGGAGTAAGGAGCCCGCAGAGGATCATGGGCATCTGGAACACAGACCCGCCCTTCTAGACCACACTCGAGGTATTTGAGACCCTACAATTCCCTGTCTGAATGGCCCCAAGTCTGTTTTCAGAGGGACAGATAACCCTTAGGACCAAGCAATGGAGAAAGGAAAGGTAGTTTGGGAGCAAATGGTCAGAGCTTGAACATTCAGGTGAGGGGGTCTTCAGGCTCCTGTGGTATAGGATGGAGTCAGCCATGAGAAGGACTGGGAGCGGGCACTGCCTACACGACCACTTTCTGACACAAAACTCCAAGGAATCTCAGATTTGAAATTCCAGTGTAGCCTTCTGGGTCATTAGGAAGGAGTATTTGTCAAGGCAGAAAAGACGGAATATATTCTGGCTTTGAAGCTTTCTCACTCTACCATATTTAGCCATAAGTATGTCCCATAAAAGCCTCCATTTGCACTCCTGCCCGAGGTCCACAATTTCAGGGGTCAGGTGATTGTGGCCAAGCGGAAACAATGCTGGAAATACTGATTTTTATGTAACATCCCTTGCTTTTTTCCAGTTATTTTTATTAGTTATTTTTATTTACTTGTTTTTTTAAGTTTTTATTTTAATCGCCTGGTGCTCATCACAACAGATGCACTCTTTAATCCCTGTCATCTGTTTCTCCCACCACCCCACCCACCTGCCCTCTGGTAACCATCAGTTTGTTCTCTATAATTCAGAGTCTGTTTCTTGGTTTGTCTTTCTCCCTCTTTTTTCCTTTGCTTGTTTGTTTTGTTTCTTAAGTTCCACATGTAAGTGAAATTATATGGTATTTGTCCATCTCTGACTGGCTTTATTTCACTCAGCATGATACTCTGGCTCCATTTATGTCATTGCAAATGGCAAGACTTCATTCTTATTAACGGCTTCTTTATCTGTTCATCAGTTGATGGACACTTGGGTTGCTTCCATCTCTGGTCTATTGCAAACAATGCGGCTATAAACATGGAGGTGCCATAAACATTAGTGCATTCATATTCTTTGGCTAAATACCCAGTAGTCTGATTGTTGGATCATAGTGTAGTTCTATTTTTAACTCTCTGAGGACCCTCCCTACTGTTTTCCATGGTGGCTGCACCAGTCTGCCTTCCCACCTACAGTGCATGAGGGTTCTTCTTTCTCCACAGCCTCACCAACAACTGTTGTTTCTTGTGTTGTTGATTTTAGCCATTGTGAGAGGTGTGAGGTGATGCCTTATTGTGATTTTGGTTTGCATTTCCCTGATGATGAGGGATGATGAGCATGTGGGGCATCTTTTCATGTGTCTGTTGACCATCTGTATGTCTTCTTTGGAAAAATGTCTATCCATATCTTCTGCCCATTATTAAATTGGATTATTTGGGGTTTGGGTGTTGAATTGTATCAGCTTTTATATATTTTGGACACTAACCCTTTATCAGATATGCCATTTGCAAAGAACTCCTCTCATTCCGTAGGATGCCTTTTAGTCTTTTGATTGTTACCTTCATCATGCAGAAGCTTTTTATTTTGATGTAGTCCCAATAGTTTATTTTTGCTTTTGTTTCCCTTGCCTGAGGGGACCTACCCAGAAAAAAAGTCACTACAGCTGATGCCAGAGAAATTATTACATGTGTTTTTCTAGGATTTTTATAATTTCAGTTCTCACATTTAGGTCTTTAATGCATTTTGTATTTATTTTTGTGTACAATGTGAGAAAGTGCTCTGGTTCCATTTTTTTTTACATGTAGCTGTCCAGTTTTCCCAGCACCATTTTTTCCCCATTGGATATTCTTTCCTGCTTTGTCACAGATTAATTGACCAGATAATTATGGGTTTGTTTCTGGGTTTCTTATTCTGTTCCATCAATCTATGTGTCTATTTTTGTGCCGGTACCATTCTGTTTTGATTACCGCAGCTTTGTAATAGAACTTGAAGTCTGGAATTGTGATGCCTCCAGCTTTGCTTCTTTTGTTCCAGATTGCTTTGGCTATTAGGGGTCTTTTGTGATTCCATACAAATTTTAGGATTGTCTGTTCTAATTCTGTGAAAAATGCTGTTGGTATTCCAACAGTGGAATGCCTTAAATCTGTAGATTGCTTTGGGTAGTACAGACATTTTGACAATGTTTGTTCTTCCAACTCATGAGCATGGGATGTCTTTCCATCTCTTCATGTTGTCTTCATTTTCTTTCATCAGTGTTTCATAGTTTTCAGAGTACAGGTTTTTCACCTCTTTGGTTAGGTTTATTCCTAGATATCTTATTATTTTTGGAGAAATTGTAAATGGGATTGCTTCCTTAATTTCTCTTTCTGCTGCTTCATTATTGGTGTACAGAAATGCAACAGATTTCTGTAGATTGAGTCTGTATCCTGTGGCTTTACGGAGTTCATTTATCAGTTTCTAACAGTTTTTTTGTAGAATCTTTAGAGTTTTCTACATAATCATGTCATCTGCAAATATTGAGAGTTTTACCTCTTCCTTACCAGTTTGGATTCCTTTTATTTCTTTTTGTTGTCTGATTGCTGCGGCTAGGATTTCCAGTACTATGTGGAATAAAAGTGGTGAGAGTAGACATCCTTGTTTTATTCCTGATCTCAGGGGAAAGGCTCCCTGGTCTTCCAACTGAGAATGATGTTAGCTGTGGGTTTTTCATACATGGCCTTTATGATGTTGAAGTATGTTCCCTCTAAACCTTTGTGGAGGGATTTTATCATGAATGGATGTTGTACTTTGTCGAATGTTTTTTGTGTCTATTGAAATGATCGTAAGATTCTTGTACTTTCTCTTATTGATGTGATGCATCAGGTTGATTGATTTGTGAATAGTGAACCACCCTTGCATCTTGGGAATAAATCCCACTGGATCATGGTGATTGATGTATTTTTTAATGTATTGTTGGATTTGGTTTGCTAGTAGTTTGATGAGGATTTTTGCATCTATATGATTCAGAGATACCGGCCTATAGTTCTCTTTTCTTGTGGTGCATTTATCTGATTCTGGTTTCAGTGTAATGCTGGCCTCACAGCATGAATTTTGGAAGTTTTCCTTTCTCTTCTACTTTTTGGGATAGTTTGAGAAGAACAGGTATTCTTTATCTTCTTTAAATGTTTGGTAGATGGGGCGCCTGGGTGGCTCAGTGGGTTAAAGCCTCTGCCTTCGGCTCAGGTCATGATCCCAGGGTCCTGGGATCGAGCCCCGCATCGGGCTCTCTGCTCAGCAGGGAACCTGCTTCCCTTCCTCTCTCTGCCTGCTTCTCTGCCTACTTGTGATCTCTGTCTGTCAAATAAATAAAATCTTTTAAAAAAAAAGTTTGGTAGAATTTGCCTGTGAAGCCATCTCATCCTGGACTTTTGTTTGTTGGTGGTTTTTTGATTACTGATTCAATTTCATTGCTGGTAGTGGGTCTGTTCACATTTTCTATTTTTCTTGTTTCAGTGTTAGTAATTTATAGGTTTCTGGGAATTTGTCCATTTCTTCCAGGTTATCCATTTGTTGACATATAAGTTTTCATACTATTCTCTTATAATTGTTTGTATTCTGTGGTATGTGTTATTATTTCTCTTTTCTCATTTATGATTTCATTTATTTGCGTCCTTTCTCCTTTTTTTGATAAGTCTGGCTATAGGTTTATCAATTTTATTATGTTTTCAAAGAACTAGCTCCTGCTTTCATTGATCCATTCTATAGCTTTTGCTTATTTGTTTTTATTTCATTTATTTCTGCTTTAGTCTTTATTATTTCCTTCCTTCTGCTGATTTTGGGTTTTGTTTGCTGTCCTTTCCCTAGCTCTTTTAAGTATAAGGTTAGGTTATTTATTTGAGATTTTTCTTGCTTCTTGAGGGAGACGGGTAGTGCTATAAACTTCCCTCTTAGAACTGCTTTGGTTGTATCCCAGAGACTTTGAACCACTGAGTTTTCATTCACCTGTTTCCATGTACTCTTTTATTTCTCTGTTTATTTTCTGGGTGACCCATTCATTGTGTAGTAGCATTTTATTTAATCTTCATGTATCTATGGTCTTTTGTGGTTGACTTCTAGTTTCATAGCTATTGTGGTCAGAAAAGATGCGTGTATGTCTTTGATCTTTATTAGATTTTGTTGAGGCTGCTTTTGTGATCTGTTCTGTGACATCCCTTGATTTTTAAATGTTGACAAATCATTCAATGAGATGACAGCAACAGTGATGATTACAAAAACACCGGGAGGACAAACGTGTCTGTAGGCAGGAGGAGGATGGCAGGCTGCCTGCTTGAAACCTCCATGACAACATGATGACAGCACCTAGCACCTGTGCAAAATGTGACATCTGTACATGCAGCTCTCCAGACCTGCTTTTTTATTTAACTGTCATGGCGCCCCTCTGAGACCAGGATTACTGACCCATGTTGTAGTTAGGGGAACCTGCTTGGAGCGTTTGAGGAAGTGGTCCCAAACCACTGACTCATGAGTGGTTGTGCCAGAACTTGAGCCTAAATCTTCAAACTCCAAGCCTGGCTTCCTCTTCCATCATTCTATGTTTCTGCCAGCACTTATCCTGATGCCATATCAGGCACTGTATCTCTCACCACCTGTTATGGAGGAGGGATGTGAGGCTCTGGGAGGTCATGTGGTCAGCGTGGGATGGAGATGGTTGGAACCAAGGTCTGACTTCTCTAGAGCTAGTTTTGTCTTGAGAAGGAAAAAGCCCAAACAAAAACACGTCTGTCGGGAAAGTTCTGCCCTCAGCTAAAAGCAGAGGAGCAACAGAGAAAGGCTTTTCTTGGCTGCCGTATGTGTGAGTTAGAGCCGTGTGAAGTTGCAATCTGTGCTCGGAGGTGGGGGTCGGGAAAGTCTTACCCAGTTCTTTAAATTAATCAGTGTAAAAGAATCTGTTGTAAAAATAAAAATAAACCCACCCAGACTCTGCCGTTAGTCGGGAGGCACTGGGTATACCTGCCATCGTCCAGAACAAGGGTATTTAGGAACAGGTGGTCCTCCACGGGTAGGAGTGTTAGGACGAGAAAGGGAGTCCCATGGGTCAGACACAGTCTAGGGAGTGCAGATGGCTGGCTCTGGCCTTCACAGGCCTACCCCAATGCATTTCTTACTGAAAGCTGGCGAGCAGGCTCGAAGCCCATGACACTGTGAGTGCTCGATGCTAGGCCTTCTCTAGATGTTCTATAGCCAGGATCTCCTTCAATCCTCATGAGATAGGGACTATGAATTCCATTTTACAGGTGAGGAAACTGAGGCACGGAGGTGAAGTGACTGGCCAAATGGTACACAGCTGGTAACTGGCAGAGCCAGGACCTGAGCCCAGAACGGGCAGTTCCCAAGGCCTGTCATCTGGACCACTGGGTGCTACTGCCTGTTGTCTCATGGGGATATCAGCTCTGCCTTCCCAGACTAATCAGTTACTGAAGTGAACTCCTGCTGTCATCTGAAACAGTGGCAAAATTGGTAAAACTCAGGGCTTGTGCTTTGGGAGGATTAAACAAGATATCGCTTAGACCATACTTCACTTGGTGTCTGGCACAATAAAGGTCCTACGGCACAGCCTCAATCTTTACAATCTAACCAAATGCCCAGCCCACTGCTGTAGCCTCCTGGCACTCCTGCCTCCCGCCCTGAGCCCAGCCCCCAGGAGCCCCCTGTGGCTCTCTGCACAGGCGTGCCCTCGTCCCAGCCAGCTGCTCCCCAACCTTCACAGAATCTGTTCCATGCCACCTCCTCTTTGAAGCCCCCTGGGGAGCCACTCCATTTCCAGCCCCAACCTCACCCAGTGCAGGGGCGTCTCTTCACAGAACCCTCAGGGATCCCACAGCCTGCTGTCCAGACCTCCATTTCAGCCCTTATTTTGGGTATAATTACATGTTCACAGATCTGTTTCCCATAACAAGTCTGTCTGAGAGCCAACATTCACTAAACAAAAGCAGCAGGAAATCTACAGCTAATACACCACTGGGAGGACGGGTTCCAGGGTAATCGGGATGCCACACTTGCCATTCCATGCACCCACAGGCCAACTGGCACAGGCGAGGTCCCCCAAGCCCTTTCACGAAGTACCGCACCGAAAGCCATAAAAATATCCCAATGACCCTCTGACCTAGTCATTCCATTTCTGGGAAGAAAGGTTAGAGGAAACAATTAGGAAATTAAGAAAAAATAATTTATGCCAAGAATCACACCTTGGGATTCTGAGGGTAGGAATAAAACAAAAATATAAACAAACAATTTAAATGTCCAACCACAAAAGGGAGGCTGAGTCACCCGGAGTAACAGTAATGCCTGTTTGTTGATTATTTGTGCCCGGTAAATGCCGGTCACTTCACCTCGCCATGTCATTTTGTCCTTGCACACCGCCTGGTGAAATCGGCAGCATCGTCATCCCGCTTTCCAGCAGGGAAGCAGGCTCAGAGGTTGTGACCGGAGTGACGGCTACTAGCAGGGGAATGCCAGGCTAGGCAGGACACTGGCAGCAGGACACTGTCTCAGTCACTGCTCACAAGAGCCCAGGACGAAGCAGCTCTTCATCATCTCCCTTTACCAACAAGGGACTCTGAGACAAGAATAAGGTATCCACAGCCACACTCCTGCCCAGTCCACAGTCTTACCTCCTTGGCTCTAGCTGTTGGGACCTGTGTCACTCAGCAGCCAGCAGCAGAGGGAGGGCCTGGGGGACAGGCACAACTGCTTCGAGACCCCATGCTCTCTGCCATGAGATGGTCCTCTGGCTGCAGATGGCAAACCACTTCTGTTACGAATTATGTCCCCCCTAAGATGCTGAAGTCCTAAAAACCAGTCTCTGTGAAACTGTAACCTCTGTTGGAGATAGGGTCTTTGCAGAGGGGTCACAAGCTTAGGACTGTGTCCTTCTAGAAGAGGGGAACTGGGACACAGAGACAGATGTGCACGGAGCAAAGGCCATGTAAAAGCATGGGGAGACAATGATCTACAAGCACAGAATGCCGGAAGCTAGCAGAAGCCAGGCGAGAGGCCGGGAGCAGATCCTCCCTGGAAGCCCTCCGAAGGAACCAACCCTGCGGACAGCTTGACTACAGACGTCTTGCCTCCAGCCTGGGAGAGAATAAATGTCTGTTGTTTGGGCCACTGAGTTTGTCACATTGTTACAGCAGCTCTGGCTCACTAGTCACTTCTCACACTATGAGACAGCTGGCAAAATGGTGATAACCCGGGCCGGGGTGTGGCTGGGGTGGAGGATATCTGGGGGGCATGTGATGGGGGCCACTGATTGCCCCTACAGGAAACCACATCTGGGGGCAGGGAGGGCTGCGAGGAGACACACCAGTACAACAACGCTGCTTTCTAATTTCTCTCCTTCTTCTCCTACACGTTCCCAATTCAATCCAGCAAAGCTTAAGTTACTCTTCTAAATTCCACACAACTGGCTTAAATCTATGTACTTGAGCCATGAGAATCTAGAGGTAGATGAGAATCCTTGTGATGGGTCATTGTGTTCCCCCAATCCAGATGTTGAAGCCCTGATCCCAGGACCTCAGAACGTGAATTACCTGGACACAGGCCCTTTCAAGTGGTAACTGGGTTAAAAATGGGTTGTTAGGAGGGGCCCCACTCCAATAAGACTGGTGTCCTTATAAGAAAAGGAGATGAGGACACACACAGAGAGGCAGAAAGAAAAAGAGGGCGCACGATAAACCAGCTCCAGGTACGCCCAGACTGGAGTACTACGCGAACACATAGCAAGAGGGTGGCCATCTGTGAGCCAAGGAGAGAGGCCTCAGAAAAACCACACCTGCCAACATCTGGCCCTTGGCCTTCTAGCCTCCAGAACTGTAAGAAAATAAATTCCTGTGGTGGAAGCCGACCGATCTGTGCCGTTGTGTGCTGGAGGCCCCAGCAAAGTAACACAAGGAACCAGAGGAGGGCGAGCCTTCCCACCACCCCCAGCACTGTAGGCTGGAGCTGAGGGACAGGCAGGGCGTGCTTAGCGGGCCGGGCACGGCCGTGTCCTCACCCAGGCAGTTGTGTCCATCATGGGCCAGCATGAAGCCGTCGAAGCAGGTGCACCTGTAGTTCCCTGGGATGTTGATGCACTCGTGCACGCAGCCCCCGTTGTAGTAGTCGTTCTCACACTCGTCGATGTCTGCAAAACAAGGGCCGGGAGAGCGTTCAGAGAAAGGGCCTGGGGGTCCCCTCTCCCCGCTACCACTGAAAGCCACCAGGGTGTGAACAGTTCGGGGATGACTCAGTAGGTATACGCTGAAGTCCTTGCTGGGCCCTGGGGCCCCAAAGATGGCAAAGACGAAGAGCCTGGCTCTGCACTAAGGTGGGCCCCCTCCTCCTGGGGCAGCACGGGCGCCCTCACCACAGCGAATTCGGCAAGAATTCACCCCCAGCTCTGCCTCCCTCAAAAGCCTCTAGACAACAGCATGCGGGGACCCTGTCTAAAAACCCCTGAAACCGGCTCTCTTCAGCTCATGTGAAAGCCCCCCAGAGATGGAGAGCTCATGACTTTGTGCAGTGCGGAGTACTGAATAAAATTAACCTTGCACGCCACCGAGAAATGTAACCTCTGGAAGGAGAAATGCACAGACTCCGCCCAAACAGTTTCCTTCCACAGCCGCGCCTGAAGCCCGAATTTCTACGGCTCCAGAATCCTTGTTATAACAAAGGCTTCTGTCTCTGAACAATGGCCAGTAGCCTTTGTAAAGGTCACTCTTTTTGCTGTTTTAAGCCTTTTTTCAACATTTCCCATCAGGGGTTAAAGGGCTATCAGTTCTGGAGCTCCAGAGAATTGGAGGCCTCGGAGAGTAACAGGAACGCATGACACCCAACGAGCGGCTTCAATACCCAAGTCCCGGGCAACCCCGTCTGTCATTCTCTCCTCACCCCTCGCAGGAGCTCAGGGAGGTGGGCACCGTCATTCTCGCTCCAACTTTACACGGGCACTGAAGCAAGCCGGGCCCAGGGAGGCCAGACCCCCGCCCAACGGTCACACACCTGGGAAGTGGTACGAGTGGGATTCGAGCAAGACAGTCTGGCTTGGGAGCTCGTGGGGCCCAAGCCGCCACATCTCTGACAGCAGCGAGCCGGGAGCGCTGAGGCCCCAGGGGAGCCACCAGCTTTGCCTGTGGACCTCGGTAACCCCGGCCCAACCGCTCCCGGGGCTCGTCGTCTCAGCACACACGGGCCCTGACCTCCACAGAAAACCCGCGGAGGCAGCGAAGAGGAAGCGGGAGTGCCCACCCGGCGGGTGAACCGCAACTATCGTATTTGCTGGAACCGGAAGTGCCCCACAGAGCACAACCGGAAGTGCCTCACAGGAACAACCCGTCCCTCCCCTCCAGGGTCAAACAGGAAGGTTTGAAGCCCTGTTGCAGCTACGAGTGCTGAGAGCTGGCCGGAAGAAGAGAGGGCACCGAAGGCACGCCTGGCTGCTCCCTTAAAGGCCCGAGGAGCTGCCACAGAGCGACACCCAGTTGCAAGCTCCCTCCATGCTGGTCCTGAGGGCAGAGCTACACGCAGTGGAGGAAAGCCATGGGGGGCCAATTAGAGTCGCAGGTAGGAATGTCCACTGGAAAACTGCTCACTCAGGAGGTAGTGAGCTCCCTAACTCCAGAGGTGACCAAGCACTGTTCAGATATCTGCCTGCCAGTAGAGGGGATGACTTCAGTGAAAAGGGCAGCACAAAAATGCCAGAAAACAGAGCCTGGGCTGTGCAGTCCGCTTCTAGTGCCCACCCTTCCAGCCATGACGAGGGGAAAACAAAGTAGCCTGAACCTCCAAAGGAAAGAGACAGAAGCTTCCGCCCAGCCCAACTGCAGCGGCCATCAGCATCAGCTGGGAAGCTGGCTCAGCACTGCAAGTCCTTTGAATGGTTTTTAATCAGATTTAATACATTGAGACATTTTATTTTTTATTATTTTATCATTTTTTAAAGATTTTGTTTATCTGACAAAGAGAGACAGCGAGAGAGGGAACACAAGCAGGCGGAGTCGGAGAGGGAGAAGCAGGCTTCCTGTGGAGCAGGGAGCCCGAGGCTGAGCCCGAGGTCGGCTGGATCCCAGGACGCTGGGATCATGATCTGAGCCAACGGCAGACACTTAACAACTGGCCACCCAGGAGCCCCAGACATTTTAAATAACATCGAAGGGGGATATAAGATTTTATGTTTGAAAGGGCACACAGGCATATGAAGACTGAGCTATTGATTACTTCTCATTCTCTGCAGCCCTGACCTTTTTGCCACAGTCCCAGATAAACCAATCTGACTGCTTCCCGCCTCCCACCCCCGAATTTCCCAGACACTCCAAAGGAAACGTGGCCTGACTTTAATTCATCAACCTGCACTTGACTTGGGTTCCTTGTCCCTATGAATATTGTTATCCTTCCACCTCTCCACAGACATGGAATCAG
Source organism: Lutra lutra (assembly GCF_902655055.1). Classification (NCBI taxonomy): domain Eukaryota; kingdom Metazoa; phylum Chordata; class Mammalia; order Carnivora; family Mustelidae; genus Lutra; species Lutra lutra. The sequence goes on from NC_062285.1 coordinate 139,077,359, forward strand.
CTACCAAAGCATGGTTTTTCTACAGCGTTAACATGGTTGCAGTCTGTCCACTGGGCACCCATTCCACCACCTGCTCATCACGGCCATCATCTCTCATCCAATCTCAACCGGCAGCCCCAGACCATTCCCTCCCTCATTTCTTCATGTAAACAGGTGGCTCAGGAGAAAATGGCCTGGTCCCAACTCTAGGGTTGCAGCCTGGTTGTTTAACACAAACAGTATATGTAGCAGCAGCTCTTCGTCCCAGGGTGGGCACATGACTTAGGTTGGATCAGTGAGACTGAGGGGAAGCACTTTTACTCCATGCTTGGGTAAAAGAATTCTTTTTTGCTCTCAACTTGTAGCTCTGAAGGAATTATGCAGATATTTACTGAAAACACACACCAGGTCACTTAATTTTCATAGCAACCCTCTGGAGTGGGTATCTTAACTTCATTTTATGGGTGAGCAAACTAAAGGGTAGAGAGGAGAGGTAATTGCTCAAGGTCATATAGTAAACCATAGGGCAAGGGTCAGAACAGAGGTCTTTCAGTCGCAAAAACCTGTGTCCTTTCTAATAAGTTAGAACACCCATGACATGCCAGGCATTGGCAAATTACTATATACACATTACTACACCCTTGGTACATGTATACTGTGTGTTGAGGAAGTATTATCTAATGCTCCAAGCAACCATTTATCCATTCATCCTTCCCTTTGTCTGTTCATGCTAAAATCTATTCATTAAATATCCAGTCAGCTGACTATCCTTCCATTTATCCAATCACCCATTATTCACTGGTCCATTTATCCAGCCAGATATCTACCCATGTATCAAATATGCATCCACCCATCTACATATATGGCCAGACACACTCATCTTTTCATTCGTCTAAACATCTAAACATCCATCCATTCACTCATCCATCCATCCAAATGTCTAAACACCCATCCATCTATTCATTGTTCCAAACGCCCACCCACCTACACACACACACACACACACACACACACCCCTACCCACTCGCCATCTGTCTATCCATCCACTCACCCATCCATCCATTCACATATGGATTCATCCACCCATCGACTTCTTCAAGCATGATCCATCTAAACATCTTACAAAATGCACACAATTCGATTTAAAAATAAAGATGGTGGGAAGAAGAAAAAGAAATGAGGGTTGAAGAATAAGAGAAAACTGGTGAAAGTATACAAATACACTTGGTAATTCTAGCACAATTTCAAAAAGTTGGCCACAAATATGGCTCTAAGCTGCCCGGAAACCAAAGCAAAGAGGAAACACAGAGTCTCCACATCCATAAAATGCAATTAAACTGGTTTGAATGGTGGTGAGGTCTAAGAAAAATGTCTCTTCCCCTGGTTAGGATAATCATATGCCCCGATCTGCGTGGCACATTTCCACTTTATGCTGTTGTCCGGGTGTCATTATTGACAGCACACTTTTCACTCTCAAAATAACAACCTATTTGGTCACCATACCCGGAAGGCATTATAAAGATATTGCTGAATAATCAATAAAACAACTCTAGCCTTTTATTCCTGTGACACCCTATAGTATGGGCCACAATACATGCCAGTAGGCAGTAGAGTGAAGGAATGTTCACTGCTCAGACCTCTTCCCTTAACTTATCTCCAAAGGATTTCCCCTAGATCCAAGCATTTCTTAGAACCATCAGCTCCTCTCCAACCCCCAGACCTGATGTGCTACCACAGGCTTCCTAGACCGGCCTGCAGCATCTGCTCACAACTAACCCCCCTCCCCTGATTTCTGTGCCTGTGTGTTGAATTTTTTTTAATCATGTGAGCCTCCTCCTTTAAATAAGAAAGAAACACACAAACAAATCAACCAAAAAAAGTCTCTGCCAAAGCGAGTGGATTTATTTCTGTTAAAAAAAATGTTCATGAGCCACCAGGCCTGGGGGAGAGCCCACAGGCCCCCAAGATGCCCAGCAGGCTCAGACCACGTTTTAAGGACTGTTAAAGCCAGAGAATGAGGAACAGGCAAATGGGGTAGGGAGAGGGTGAAGGAGTGGAAGGGGACAGAGCCAAGCTCTCTGGATGTTTATTCTTGAAGGACTATTGTGGGCTGAATTGTGTCATTCCCAGAGATGTACTCGTGCCCTAACCCCCAGTATTGTGGATGTGACCTGATTTGGAAATGGGATCTTCGCAGATGTAAGCAAGTTATGGTGAGGTCATGCAGTAGGGTGGGCCCTAATCTAAGGCTTGGTGTCCTTATAAGAAGAGGGAAATTTGGATACACACGGAGAGGATGTTGGGACAGAGAGGAGAACACCATGGTGAAAGGCACAGAAGGAAGACGGCCACTGATGACCACAGCAGAGATTGGAGGGAGGAAGCTGTGTAAGAGCCTGGTGTTAGTTAGTCCCATTTTGCTGATACAAAGGCTGAGGCATGCATGGCTGAGCACCTAGTCGCCCGGCCCCGAACCAGTGGCGGTGTTCGAAGGCAGATTCTATAGTTGGAGCCATATCCTCAGCATGCATGAGATGAACGCTTTCTAAAAGGGCATCAAGTCCAAAAAGTTATTAGGGAGGAAAGTGGGAAGGAGACATCATGTGCCTCATTGTTTTTTATTCCCAAGGTGTATACCTGCCCTGAGGTTGAGGGATGGTGACAGGGACCTGAGTGCTGGGGATAAGTCCAGCAGCTCACCCTAGCCATCCGGGCTCCTTCTCAAGCGTTTTTTTTTTTTTTTTTTGGTTATGTTTTCATACTCAGCTCAACGGAAAACAGCTTCCAACATCTCACAGAGCAGAGAAAAGCAGCACAGGAGCGGCTCATTATGGGATTTTTAAAAGCACACAGTGTCATTTTTCCTGTATTAAGGGCAGCACGCACACGCGATCTCACAGCTGTGGTTGTGCGCCAATAGTAGCGGTTTGGAACGCGAATGGAATGAGTTTAGCCCTTTTTTTTTTTTTTTCATTTAATTCAAAATTGATTCTCGTTGCACCATAAAATATATATTTATTCTTTGGTGCCCGGGTTCTAAAAGATTGCGTTGCAATGTGTCAGAGCTCCTTCTCGTTTCATCTTCATACTATTTCAGAGCCTTTTCCTAAAAATCAGGACTGACTGCAAAAGTTCTCAAAATGAGGATTTTTTTAAAGCTCCCTGCTCTCCGCTTTCAGAGATCATTACTGAAAAACCTCTTCTCATGTCCTCTTGAAATTGGCATTTTTCTTGACATTCCTTGAAGACAGTGGAGACCAAGTGTTCTCGCAAAGGCCCCTTCCCTGGCTGGGCTCTAGCCTCTCTTCTTTGTCTGGGGGCTTTAGGAAAAATCGTGCACTCCTCAGATCAGGCAACCATTCTGGGAGAGATGTATGGCTTAGGAAGTTGAGTCCTTATTGGTGAATAAATCTTAATCCGGTTTGTTGGCTAATTACGCTCGGGGGAAGGTAGTTTCGCGGGCCGCCTAGCAGGAAGGATTAAGCCTCCTGTCTCCGGTGGCACTGGGTTAAGCTCTGGGTTTGTAATGATTGAGTAATGAGACGCGGCTCTCTGTGGACCCCTGGCAGGTTTCCCTTCTGCGGAGACAATGCCAGAAGTGGGCCCAGCAGTTAATTATGGGAAAGGTCAAAGGTCACGCAAAACCAACACACATCTATATACTTTTTCATTCCTCACTGCGCACAATGACCATGGCTCAGCCAGAGGGTGGGAAGGCCCTCCCCACTGCCTACCTCGTGATCCCCAATGACCATGGGGTCCGAGTGGCTGGCCGACCTCCCCCAGGGGCCACCACACTTCTGCTCACGCCGTGCCCTCGCCTGAGGATCCTTCTTCACAGACACCTCTGACCATCTGCAGGCTGAGCCCCAGCATCGTCTCCTACCTGCTACCTGTGCCGATTCCCTGGCAGACCTGACTCCTCCTCGTCCTCTGGACCCCAGAGCCCCATAAATGGACCGCACCATTATTCTTGCTTGCCGTGTACCCGTCTTTTGGGGCTGTGAGTTCCACGGGGGCAAGAACGGTGTGCTGTTCAGTGTGAGCTCTAGAAGGAGCAGAATGTGCTCAACCAGAGTGTACTCCGCACTGAACAAATGAACGAGCCTCCGTTGACCGACCCCCTCCCCCTGCATGTAGACGGTACGCTGGCCCCTCGCCCATGACCACCCTGAGAAGCGCACACCAGCATCTTTATTTCGTGGCAAGGGAGACCAACACCCAGACAGGTTACCTCCCCTGCCCGAGATCACACAGCTAAGACAGGTGGAACCACAAAGGGGGTCAGGATACCGGACTTCCAAGTTAATGCTGTCTTAGTCACCAAGGACCATATATTGTAAGATTCCATTTATATGAAGTCTCCAGAAAAAGCAAATCTGTCGAGACAGAAAATAGATGAGTGGTTTTCTTGGGCTGGGGAGCTGGGGAGCAATGGCGAAGGGGTGCAGGTTTCTTTTTGGGATAATAAAAAGTTTCTAAAATTGACTGTGGTGATGGGGACACAGCTCTGTAAATATACTAGAAATCACTGAACTGTACACTTTCAATGAGTGAATTGCATGGTACGTGAATTATATCTCAATAAGGTTGTTACTATATATATGTACATATATGTACATACATATATATATACATATATATATATATATTAGAGAAAAGAGAGAGCATGAGTGTGCACAAGCAGGGGGTGGGAGAGGGAGAGAGAAAAAATCTTAGGCAGGCTCCACACCCAGCGCGGAGCCTGACATGGGGCTCAATTTCATGACCCCGAGATCATGAACGGAGCCAAAAATCAAGAGTCAGCCGCTTCACCGACTGCACCGCCCAGGCACCCCAGATGTTTACAATTTTAAAAAACTTAATGTCATCAATGCTATCTGTTGCACTGGCTGGGTCCCTGGCACTGTGCCTGGCTGCAGGGACAACGCAGGGTGCTTATTCTGAATTGACCTCAAATGCACCTGCCTGGTGTGGTCTCACGGTGGGTGTGCAGCTCTCAAGCCCCAGGTGGAATTTTCCCACGAAACTAACCAGGTGATTATTCCCTTTCTCCCTCAAAAAGGCCCGGAATCTTTTGCTGTTCCCAGACTCTGACATCAAGCCTCAAGGACCTCAAAGCAATCTGGTCAAAGGAAAGCTGACCTGTCAGAATGTTCTAGATGGAAGTGAGGAGGTGTCCCAGGCTGCCGACTCAGCGTTGAGGCTCCCACCCCTCCCTCTGCCCATTATAGGCATGGCCGTTCTCCTGTCACCTTAGCAAAAGGCAGGGGAGAAGCCCAAACCGCGAAGCCCCCCAAGCCCCCCCAAACTGCAAACTCCAAGGGGCTGCTGCCCAGGCCCAACCACCTGTGAACACAACAGCAGGACACTCAGACACATGTAGCTGCCGGAAAGCCTGAGCTGCCACTCAGAGTGGGTAAGCCGGTACCCCCCACGAGCTTCTCCGATGCCCCCACCAGATTTTATAAGGGGAAACCGAGCCCAGAGAGGGGCACTGAGGCTCTAAGCTTATCAGCAAGTCAGGGGCAGACAGCAACTTGAACCCAAGGCTCGACTCTCTGGGGCCGCCCCGTGGGCTCAGGCCTCAGGCCAACCTGAGTTGGCCCGGCGCAGTCGTCTTTCCTTCTTTCTCTCTCCAAATGCCCCGTGCAGTTTCTCTCCAACACACAGCAAAGCAGTGGCAACTCCCCGCCAGACACCAAGTCAGTTGCAAGTGCCTTACCCCTCACCATAGCCCAAGCAAGAAGGCTGAAGTTCCCTTATCACAGAAAAAGAAACGGACCCTCAGAGAGCTCAGAGATCACCCAGCTAGTAAGAGGCGAAGCCGATACGGGAGCTCAGGCAGGCTGGTTCCAGACTCTGCCCTCCTAGCCTTGACACAGTCCTCTGGAGAATTTCCCCGTCTCCGTGACCCAGGAAGTCAGGGCCCCTAGTCCTTGCTGAGGATCAAGCCGCCTCCCTGCCTTCTTCCCTCCTGTACCAACACCTTCTCCAGGCTGGCCCCCCCAAGCCCAGGTCAGACCCTGGCCACAAGAAGCTGCCAACCTGATGGGGGGCCATGACCCAGAGGCAGACAAATTCATCTAAGGAGAGCTTCCTCTGCCAATGCACCAGCCAGGCCCAGGTTTATCTACGGGGCTGCCAGTGGGAAGGGACAGGAGACTAACAGTCCAGCCTGAGTCCATCTGCCACCCCCAGAGACTAAGCCAGCATTAGGCACCATCATGGCAAGGAGGATGCTGAAGAAGGAGGTGCCCACCAGGGCATGGGGTCGTGGGGGGCCATGTGATCTAGCTCTGGCCCTGAACTCTGCAGACAGACTGCTAGGGCCCAAGAGGCCCACAGACCCCCCACCCCCCGCAGGTCACACCGGGCTTGCACCTAATTCTCCACAGACCTACGCCTAGCTCTACTCCCCCTGGCACAAGGGGCAGGAAGTCCAGACAGGAGGAGGGTGGCTCCAGGAGAAAGGAGTACATCCCGGAACCCTAGAAGGGAGTGGGGAGTGATTGATACCAGAGCTGTTATTAGCCAGGCCAGAGTCTAAGCTGGCTGGCTGGCTGCGCTCTTAAACTCTCTCCTCCCAGGACTGCAGCCCTGGCCCATCTGGAGGACCCCCTTGGAGCCCCTCCGAGGCCCCGTGACCTTGCCCGCACACACAAGCCCTCTGGCCCTCTTTGTCTCAAGGCCTTGGGGGAAGGCTGCCATCCCTTTCAGTAGCATCCCAAAGGCCGACAGGCTCGTAGTTTATTTTCTTAGAAATAATGGTTTTTTCTGGTTAGCATTCCTCAGATGGAAAAACAAATACAGCCACTGTAATAAGAAGCGGCCAGGAGGAGGAGAGAGAGCCCAGAGGAAGGGGCAGAGAGGGGCCTGCCGCCCGGGACAGAGGCTGGGGCTGCAGGGGTGGGGGCAGGGGAGAGACCCTCTAACCCTAGGAGAAATGGGGATTTAGAGGAAAAGGAAAACGCAGGCCCTGGTCTGCCTTCCATACACGCTCCCTCCTCCTCCCACCTCTGCTCAAATGCACCCCTACCAGGCAGGTGCCATTGTTCTGACCAGCTGGATCAGGAACCAGGCCTCTGGAAGGTTCAGTCATTTACTGGACTTACTGAGTCAGCCAAGCCCAAAAAAGCCCTCTGCATTCATCTGCAGATGGCTTCCCGGACCATCAGAGCTGGAAGGAACATCTGCTTTCCTGACCAACGCCTCTCCGGGGAGCCTCTCCAGTTTCTTCCCTCCCAAGGCAGAGATCAGTGATGTCTCTTCTTTGCCCCCAGTCTGGTCTGTGTTTTCACGGCTGCACTTCCCACACCGGCTTATGTTCACATCTTTCCCAGTCCCAGTCCCGACTCTCCCACGGACCAGTGAGGTCAGGAAAACATGTCTTGGCCTCGGCACCAAGTCTGGCACAGAGTAGGTGCTCAGTGAACATTCTCAATGCTAAGCTGAATCTAGCCCAGTGGATGCATTTTACAGATGGGTACACTGAGGCTCAGGGAGGCGAACTTGCCTCCAATGCTTAAATACCAGTGGCATGACATTTTCATTTTTCCTTCTGAAAAGGAAAATTCCAAGCCCAATCTCTGCAACAGAACTGGGCCCCCTTGGAAGCAATGCCATCTAACTGCTAGCTGACGGCAACTTGGAATTTTAAGTCACATCTGACTTCTTCCTGCCTGCTGGTCTGCTGGACGAGAGGGCTTTCATCTTCAGTGGGGCTCACACGTTAGCATGTATAATTGCACGTTTTAAGACTTGAAGAAGAATTTCCCCTCCTCTCCCCCACCCCCGCAGCCCACCTCCTACTGCCTTTCCTGGCCTCCCCAAAAGCAGATTTTTATCTGGAGTTTCAATAAAGTGTGCAATAATGATGAGGAAAGTGACTTAATAAGGTCGTAGAGGTTATTCCCTAAAAAGGCCGATTGGTTTCAAGTTTTGTGTGTGTGTGTGTGTGTGTGTGTGTGTGTGTTTTAAGTTTCTGATCTTAAACTAAACAGATCACCGGGTTTGTTATTAGGAGTTTTGTTAAAATGCTTAATACCATACCCTGTAATCTACCTGACTTCAGTGACTGACAAGGAGGCAGTGGGGATACAAAATTCAGGAAGTGGCTATTTACATTCATTACATACATGCTAATTTTGTGATCTCTGATGCCCACAGGTTGTCATTTTTTCCCCTTTGCATAAAAAAAGGGGAAAATAATAATACATTTGATATTCTGTGGCCAAAACAAAAGGTTATTTCCCCCAAGAGTTTTAATTATAGCATTCTGGAAAAGGCCCGAGTTGGAACTTGCAAGTGGAATAAACGACTTGAGTAAATAAGTCCAAAAAATTAAGTACACATAGAAGGGGTGATGTGCACGGCTGGTTCAGACTAAACAGTGATTATCAAGAGGGTCTTAGTTATTTAAACAAGCCATTTGAGGGCGGTTTGCTCCTCGTTTGGGGCCTGGTCCTGATTATAAACGAGAGCTTTTAATTAAGATTAGTAAGACCCAATTCAAGCTATAATTTGGTCCTTTTCCTTAGTAAATGTCTATGAAAACAAAGCAATTAAGGTTAAATGAGTTGAAGCATTTAAAAGGGATGAAATGCCCCCTCCTCACCCCTGGCCTGCCCCCTCAGCCAAAGGAGCAAAAACAGGCCTGACTAATTCAGACCAGGAGGCCAGCATAAGGGTATGGTGAGCTGGGGGATGCATAGGCTTAGCTTATTGAAAAGAGGCAGGAAATAGAATGTGCAAAGGTCCTGCGGTAGGAAGGAACTGGCAAGTTTGAGGAATCGAAAAATGAGTGATGCTGTGGTGTGGTCAGGGAGGGAAAGGCTGAGAATGACAGCAGCTCAAAGGCATTAGCTGAGTGCCAGGCTCAGCCTGAGGAATGTCCTCTCTCAGCTACATAGATGGGCTGTGTCCTTCCAGCCACTCGCATTCACAGAGCCTGGCTCAGATGAGCTGGTGGCAGCAAAGGGGCGATATGAATAAAGGAAATAGTCTCTTCAGTCTCTTCTGACTCCAGAGCTAAGGAACTCTTCCCACTTTGTTCAGACAGGCTGCTGGGGGCCTGCACCATGGCCAGGACCTTATGGATGCCTAGGGTTGGGTCTAGGCCCTGTGGCTTCTCAGCGGGGTGACCTGGCCAGAGACTGACCTCCCTGGGTCCAAGTACCCCAACCTCACTCTGCCACTGGCCTACACCAGATGTCCTCACACTAACCCCTTCTCTTGTCAGGCGTCAGCTTCCTCACCTATAAAACCCCCCAGAAGCTGGAGGCTCTGCGAGACTTTTCCTGGTGTCCCTGGGATTTATAATGATCACTCACTACCCACTGATGCTTGCTCTGGACCCTGCCCTAAATGAAGTCATGTGGGTCATTGCAACCCAGTGTCACAGGCACTCTGAAGGAGGGATGCTCACAGCTAACATGGGCAGCATGGAAGTCTTCCTGGAAGAAGTAACTGCTGAAACTCACCCTCCACCCTTTCGCTCAACAGATGCTTTCCAAATTCTGGGCCAGGCCTAGCACTGGCTTCCAGGGGATGGAGCAGAACATGTCACAGACACTGTCCTTGCAGAGCCCACATTGTGGGAGGAGACACAGGGAAACATAAGTGCAGAGACAAATGGACACAAGCGGAGGGGTGTGTGGGACGGGGAGGGTGACAGAGAGTGCTGGTCATCTGTAGAGCATGGGGGCTCCCCTGGATGCCCCTTCCAGTCCCTTCTAACCATGCACATCCATGAGTGTACCTGGAGTTACTTCAGGGTCTTTCAAGGCACATATCATCAAGAAAACACGGATTTTTCCTCAGCCTTGCCTGGAGCCTTTCGGAACCCTCTGAAGCACCTCAGCCTGGCGACGGCAAGCCCCCTGTGTGGAAGCCTGGTCATCGTCACACGTGCACTGGCCACGTGGCAAGATGGACTTGCAACAGGGATGAGAAACTGTCCTTGGACTTGGGGAGGGGGACAGGCTGCCTAAGCTGCTGGCTTTGCTGAAGGGGTTTTCATCGCCAGCAGCAGCTTCGGGGTGAAGCAGTTAAGGGTATGAGAGGCCCAGCTGGCCCCTCTCAGGGGTTCCCCTAACCTGGGTCCATTTCCCGTGAAGAACTAGTGAGCTTGTGGAAGCCACGCTCTCTGAGCACACTTTGTGGAGAATCTGTCCTCTGTGCTTATCACCGTGAAGGGCAAAGTCTGTCAGATGTGCAGGATGGGGTGCTCGCTCCCCCAAGACTCCAACCCCAGCCTCTGCACAGCCTCACACCAGCTCAGCACCTGGGATGAAAGGGCCTGGGGAGGGAAATGGGTTTCCTCTAAGGTGGAAATTGTCGCCTGGGGGGGCGCTGGGATCGATTACCGGTGTCTGCTCTGGCAGAACAGGGCAGCCTATTTGCCAGCCCAGCAGTAGGTTTCGTGGAGCAAAGGTAGGCCTTCTCTCACTTGTAATTTTTATCGTGCATTCTTGGTGAATGGTCATTTGTGAATGGCCAACGTGTCTGTACAACTCTATGGGGATATGGACATACGCGTATGGTTTATCTGAATAGTCCATGAGCCAGAACACCCCATTCCCATTTCCCAGCCATTTTAGATCCTGGCAACTGTTGGAAAAAGACAAAGTTTTACCCCTTTTCATATACTGAACAACATTATGACCAACATTATCATGAGGCATCAACATCAACATGATGACAACGATCAATATCACCATCATCACCACCATCACATCATCACCATCATCACCACCAACACCATCATCATCACTACCATCATCATCATCACCATCATCACCATCACCATCACCACCATCACCATCATCACCACCATCACATCATCACCACCATCACCATCAACATCATCACTATCATCACAACCAGCACCATCATCACCACCATCATCACCACCACCATCACCACCACCATCACCATCATCACCATCATCACCACTGTCACCACCACCATGACCACCATAATCACAGGAACAGCAGATAAAGCTCACACGGTGTGTCCTAAGTACCAGGCTATGTTCAAATGCTTTATGCACGTTATCCCACCTAATTCTCACACTATCTCTGTGAAGTAGATATTATTGTTACCTCTGTTATATAGACAAACGGAGTTGAGTAACCTGTGCGGTCTACATGGGCAGGATGTGAACCCAAGACGTCTGGGTCCAGAGTCCATGCTTTGATCACTGTGCCCAATGGCCTACTGACCATCTATCCCACTTCCCAGAGCAGAGAGCCACAGGCAGCAGTATGAGAACTGGGCCTACCAGATCTGGGCTCTAGTCCCAACCTAGACAAGATCCCTGCCTCCTCAGGCCTCCATTTTCCCATCTGTAAACCAAGGAGGTGAATGAACATCTGGACGACCTCCAAGCTCCCTCAGGCTACCACTGCACGTGATCTGCCAGCCCCTCCAGATTTCAAAGCCTCCAGAAATCTCTGTGTGGTCCTCCTGGGGGAACTGGTGGGGGATCTGATGGCCCATGGGGGAACACTCCAGTGGGCTCCATTAATTCCGACTGATGCCTGTCCTTAGGGGTGAGAAAAACCTCAGTGCCAGTGGAACAGTGTCCACTCAGGTCCCCAGAAACCCTTACAGAAGGTATAGGGAGTGAGTGGCCAAATGGTGTCCTCTCAGTTCTTGATGACTAGTCTCCATACTTTTCTTTTTTAAAAGATTTTATTTTATACTTTATTTCAGAGAGAGAGAGAGAGAGAACACGAGTAGTGAGTGGGGCAGAGGGAGAAGCAGGCTCCCTGCTCAGCAGGAAGCCCAAGGTGGGGCTCGATCCCAGGATCCTGGGGTCATGACCTGACCCATAGGCAGATGCTTAATGACTGAGACCCCCCACCCCCGGGCACCCCAGTCTTCATACTGTTAACAGGGCGACTCCACAGGTACCGACTTACCACCTATAGGACCCTGTTGATTAAGAATTTCTACGGATGTGTAATTTCAGCTCATGTGGCCTGACCCAGATCCAGAGCTCCTTGAGGAGAAGGGCTAGGTGGCACTGTCATTATCGCCCGAGGTGGGCTGCACGGAACCATTTTCAAAGGTCTTCACCATTGAAGCCATCATTAAATGAGTCTGTTCACACCACCTCTCCCAGCCCGCAGCCTCAGTGAGAGGTGGTGAGAACATAAGACAGAGAGGGTGACAGTGACAACAACGGCACTGTCAACTGTGTACTGAGTGCATACTCTACCCTGAGTGCCTATCACGAGCTGGGCACCGTGACGGGCAGGCCTGGGGTTCACTGCCGGCATTTCATTCCATCTTCAGGAAGGCTTACGGTGAGGGGTATTTTTGGGCCATACAGCCAAAGGAGAAACTGAGGCTAGGGAGGGCAAACGACCACCTAGACTTTCACGTCGGAGGTGGGCTGCAACCCAGATTCCCGCCCAGAGGCTGGGCCCGTTCTTGCTTTCCTCTGCCATTAGACAGGGTAGAGAGGACATTGTGACGAGAGCGAGTCCTCCCATGGCCCCAACACACCCCTTCCCTGCCGCTCGCACAGCCTCTCTGTGGGCAGTTTCTATCTATGTGGCTCCTCACCTCCCAGGAACTCCAGTCTGGGCAAAAGAGAGCCAACTCAGACTAAACATTTTCTGCACACCCATGCTCATGCCAGGCTCTTCCCCCCAGAGCAGGGAAGATGGGGACAAGCCTGAAAGGTAGTCTGGGGCTCACTGTGAGCCCAAGTTGGATAGCTGCTGTGTGGTGGGCCTCAATGCTGAGCCCATCGCCAGCCCTCAAATGGGCTCACCATTCAGCGGGAGAACAAGACACATAATTATATCCAAAGGCAGCAGTGCTCTGAGGGGGGCGTGGGGTGGCGCAGTCAGTTAAGTGTCTGACTCTTGGTTTCAGCTCAGGTCATAATCTCGGGGTCATGAGATCGCTCCCCCGCCCCAATCTGGCTCTGTGCTCAGCATGGAGTCTGCTTGACATTCTCACTCCCTCTACTTCCCCCAAAGAAAGAAATAAATCTTAAAAAAAAAAAAAAAAAAGTGCTATGATGGAGAAAAGCACTTAATGTGGCTGTGTGTGTGTGTTTATGTGTGTAGAAGCAGAGGTATCAAGGAAGGCTTCCCAGAGGAGGCAAATCTAAAGCCTGATTAGGAATTGGCCAGGACACAAAGGGTAGAAAAGGGGCTCCTGGTAAGGGGAAGACCTGTGCTGAGGCTCAGAAACATGGAGCGGCTTGGTGTGTGGGTGTGTGGCCAGGACACGAGGGCCATTTGGGGTTTCAGGAAGTAAGGGGCAGAAGCCAGAGCCAGACTAGCAAGACATGGAGGCCCCTGGCATTTCCAGAGGCACATTCACAGGCCTCCTCCTCTCTCATTCTTACCCTGAGCCAGCAAGTCTAACCCCCAGCCTGGGCTCAGGCAGAGTGGAGAGCTAAAGCTGGACTCTGGAGGACATCAGGGAAACAGGCAGAAGAAAAAGTGTGGGCCTCCAGGCCTGGGGACAGCAAGAAGGGACCCTAAGGAGCTGGGCTGGAGGAGGAACAGGCTGGGTCAGTGGCTTAAACAAGTAGAGATAGAGGGCTGCCCTTGGCCCTCCCTTGCCAGAGCACTGTGCCTGGAGCAGGGAGCAGAGAGTCAGAAAACGGTCATGTTAGAGCCTCACACGTGCCACTTGGAACCTCCAGGCCCTGCCAGCAGGGGGGCCAGCCCGTGCCACCAGGCTCTTTGCTCATGACCTGGTCTATCTGACTCCAGCCGGGCCTCCTTCCAGAGGTCTGTGGGTATGCGCCAGCTCCCCACTCAGGCTTCTGGGCCCCAAGCAAGGCCAGAGATGTGGCCAAAGCAGGCACTATGCAGACCATTGCCAACTGCCCAGCCCTCAGCCCTGAGAGATACCAGCAAGTGAGATGGATGAATCGTGTCAGTGTTCTAAGGAGGCATATCTGCATCTCCCACAAAGCTCCAGCACCTGCAAAGCTTTAAAGAGAAGGAATGGGCCCCCATCATACTCTCATGGGTCGCTTTCCTAATACGAATTTCGTGCTTTGCGAAAGTGAGCTGGCAGGGTGTGGGGAGAAGCAAACAAGAAGCTAGGGAGCCATGGAGGGGGAGTCCAGGGCCCTGGGGTTCAGTACTTGCCATGCCCTGTGGGACCTGGGGGATTGTTGCTCTCGGGGCCTCAGCTTTCCTCGTCTGCAAAGTGGGGACAGACAGGGAAGATTCGGAGCAATGATTCTCAGCCGGGTAAGCATGCGGGACACGGAGAGAGCAGCTTCCAGCTCCCTGATGATGGGGTTCTCCAGAACAGCACAGAATGGCCACACAGCCCCTCCCTGACAGATGCTCCCAAGAGTTCCATCCAGCCTGGGGCGTCCTACTTTCAAGGACAGCCAAGGCTGCTCCTCTCTCTCTGACTTTCAGCTTGCCAGGGAGGGAGTTTCCAGCACCAGATAGTCAAACCCAAATCCCAGGTGCAGGGAAGAAAGGCTGGACAGACAGACATGGCACAGATGTATGTCTTCACCCAAGCTCTCGTACCTGAGCCAGCCCACGAAAGCTGTGGCTGGCTACTAAGCAGGTCCTTTGAGGAAGCTACAGCCACATGGGGTGGGGTGGGTGGTTTCAAAGTTAGGGACCTGGGGGAGGGTTACCCCAGGCCTTTACCCCACACATATCCAGTCAGAGACAAGAAGGATGAACGTGCCAGTCAACACTTCATCTAATTTAAAATAAAACAAAAGTTTCAATTCCCGGGTGAGTCAAGTACCCCGTGACTCCAGATTCCTCCCTCCAGGGAAGCAGCTTAGCTTCCCAAGAAGCCCCCGGCTCCCTCCCACGGCCTAGTGAGGCCTGCGCTGCTGGCACGCCACGGGCTGGGCATTGGCCACGTATGGCGGCCGTGGCGGCCCCGGGGTCTGGCCAGGAGGGCCAGGCTGGGCTCACCTTCACACTGCCTGCCTTCCCCTTTGTAGCCCGGCTTGCAGAGACATTTGTAGGACTTGGGTGTGTTCTGGCAGATGGCATCGATGTGGCAGTCATCTGTGCCCTCCGAGCACTCGTCCACGTCGACTGGCCCTGGGGTGGGTGGGGGAAACAACTGGTGAGATGTGGTCCGGTCGGAGGGGGTCGGACGGGCAGGCCGTGGTGGCTGGGGGGGCAGGGAGCTCCTTCTGCCCTCTACCTTCCATTGATCGCTGGGGTAATTAACAGTAATAGCGGTCACACGACAACCCGGCGTGACAAATGGTGACTGGTAGCATTTTGGGGGCAGCTACTCTGTGCCAGACACAATGCCACCTGAATGTGGCCTCCCATTTAATTTTCACGACGGTCCTATCAAGTCGATCCATTACTCCCGCAGGAAAGATGACAAAACTGAGGCTTAGGAGCACCGCCAGGAAAGCCTCTCTGTGTGTCTCGCTCTCCCCACAAGCATCATCCCTCCTCCACTCTCCTTATTCTAGAATTCAGAGCCAGAAGGGCCTTGGAGGAATTGAAATCTATCCCCTTTAGGTTACAGTGGGGGTGGGGTGGGAGCGGGAAACCAAGGCTAGAACGGAGCCCGGAGCAGCGGCCAAGCCAGGAGGCCCAGGGTGGGTGATCTCACCCCTCTCAGCCCCAAGGCTGTGGAAATCGAGGATTCTTCACCCAGTTTCCAGGCCTCAGACTGCAGCGGCCAACCACAGAGCCACACCCTCAGCAGGGCTGACCCAGCTCACCCGTGGTTCTGACCTCCCCATCCTCTCTCCTCTCCACCTTAGACACCTAGGACCTGGCTCTCAGATCCCAAATTCCAAACTCAAGTTCAGTCTAGGTTTTGAGGGCTCCTGGCACTCCCCACCTCCCATCCTAACTCACACACTTACACCTTCGGTTTGGAATAGCTGTTGGCCAAAGTAGAGCAAGATAGATCCTGTGTTTCTGTCTATCTCTCTCTCACTCTGCCCATCTCTCTCTCGCTCTCTCCCACATACACACACATAGCATGGAGCTCAATCAGGGCAAAGGACCCTCGGGACACAGGATAGCACAGCCAGAAGAACTTTAGTTATAATCTGGGTTACAGATGAGAAAACTGAGGCCCAGAGAGGTCTGTTGTAGGTCAGTAGCTCATAAGGGGCAGAGACTAGAGCTCAGATCCAGAACTTTCTATGGGCCTTGTTACTTCCAGCTAGCCACGAATAAAATACAGATGGATGACAGATAGACGGGCCCAGAAGGGCAGCACAGGGAAACCTCAGCATCTACTCCAAAGGCAGTCACTCAAGGGCAAGGCTGGGGAAGTGCTGGAGAGACGTCCTCTCTTCCTGACCCCAGCCTTCCCCTGAACTGTCTGGTTCTCAAGACTGTCCAATCTGAATTACTCCCCTGGCTGGCATTGGGGTTCTAAATCTGTGGGGGGTCTCTCTAAAAGAACAAAGCTTCTCTCTAAGTCTCTAAGGGCTGCAGCCTCCCCCAAAGGAAGAGAGGCATCAACAAGAAGCCTAAGAGCAAAAGTTTCCTACACAGGCATGCACACGAACGCACATACACATGCACACACGCATGCATAGCAGGTGGTGTCACTTTTCAGGGTGGTCATATCTGATCAGGTCAGCAGCCCGTCCTCTACAGCTGCCCCAAGGAAGGTGGAACAGGAGCCAGGAACAGGCCAGAGCCAGCCACCAAATGGTCAGGGACCAGTGGGAATGTCAGACCAGCAGAACATCTCCTTCTGGGGAAGTGACAACACAGGGACGCCCATGCAGGCTGAGCATGGTCTCCAGAGCAGGAAGCCAGAGGCCAGAGAGGGCCAGTCAGCATCCTTCCAGTTGGGAGGCCTAGGGCCACTTCTGAGATAGGACCAGCAGGGAAAACAGGCCACAGATGCACATCCCAAGGGTCAGTGCACAGAAATGAGGGGAGGGAAACTGCCTGGGGTTCTGGAGCCCCTTTTGCCCCGTATCCCTAATCTCTGACCTAGGCAGGTAACCTCGTGGGAAGGGAAATGGAAGAACCTTAGCCATGGGACTGGTGCGGGGTGGGGGTGGGGGGTGAACACCTCCCTACACATCTTCTAAACAAGTCTTTACGTGGGGGCTGGGGAGAGGGAGAGGAGCCAAGGCCATTTGTTCCCCTGGTCTAACCTTGCTCCCTGCCCAGGGCTGGGGACTCCCTCCAGAGTGCAGCCCAGCCCTTCCTTGGCCTCCCACTGCTTGCTTTGACTGGTTTGTGTCACAGCACAAGGCTTTCAAGGGGGTGGGACACACAGACAGACACAGAGGAGGGACAGAGAGGTAGAGAGAGGCACACGTGAAAATAGCCAAACTAGGGCAAAGGATCCTAAAGTCTGAGAGAGACACCCACAGACACAGTGGGGGCTGAGGGCCGCAGGGCCCAGCCTCCAGGGGCTCCAGCTGCGGGAAGAGTTTAAACGCCTGGCATCCTCCGGGAGCGACTCCCAGGAATAGATTTCTATGCCACCAAACACAGACTTTGGGGAGCCCAGCATGGTAGCTGGGGGGAGGGGTATCCAGAGAAAGCCAAGGACAGCAGAAGCAGGCAGGGTACCCCCCACCACCCCTCAAGGAGAGAGGGAGGAAACTCCGAAGCAAGCTGTGGGAGGAGACACTGCTTTCCGCTTTGTGGGAGCACCCCTGCCAGACAACCAAGAGAGTGGGAGGGGAGAGAGAGGGTGCTGGGGAGCTCCTGTGAAATCCTGCCCACCTCCCCTGCGCTGCTAGCCTCTTCTGCCCAAACCATGCCCCAAATGCTTGGGATCCGGGATGATCCCGTTTCTTCCTTCAGTGCCTCTTGCCACCCTCTCCTGGGCCTCCTCCCCTCGGTCCCAAGCTTCGTCTCCCCCGCTCTGGTTCCCATCCATCTCCTTCGCTCTGTGTCAGTCCCTCTGCCTTTCCAGTCCTGTCTGACTGTCTGTCTGCCCATCCCTTTCCAGCCATGTCCACTTCTGTCTTTCCCATCCGTCTGTCTTGCTCCCTCCCTATCCCCCACCCCCAGTCTTCTCGTCTCTTTCTCTGCTCCTCTCTCTCCCTTCCCATCCCTTAGTCCGTGCCTCACATCTCCCTTTATCTGTGTTTTTCCTTCCAGCTGCCCATTTGCCTCCTTCTCTCTCCCTTGGGTTTCCTCCTTCCCCTCCGGTCTTCTGTTCTCCTCCCTACTCTCCGTGTCTGTCTTTCTCCGGGATTCTTTCTGTGTCCTTTTGTGTGTTCCCTCCGTGCCTCTTTTTCCGTTCGTCCGTCCCTCGATCCACCGCCTCCCCCCATCCCCTTTCTCTCTAGGTCAGTCCTTTCCCCCGGCTCCCCTCCTCTCCGTCTCCCCCCGGGCCTCCTTCCGCCCGCACGCCCCTCTTCCCTGGGGGAGCGCCCGTCGGGCTCCGGGGTCCCCACTCCCTCTCGCCTGCGCTCCGAGCGCGCCGGGGCTCCCCTCCACCGGTCGTCGCGCTTTCTTTCTTCCTCCCGCCCTCGCACTCCCTCTCCCGGGGGCCCCAGCCTGTCCCGCCCCTGCTGCGGCCCCGCCGGGTTCCCGGAGCCCCCCCGGGGCGCCGGGCTTCGGGGAAGGGGCGCCCGGCGTCGGCCCCAGAAGTTACTTTGAGAAGAGGCGGGGCGGGGCGCGGGGCCGCGCGGGCTGCAGCCCCCTCGACGGCGCGGGGCGGGGGCCCACCCGGGACCCCGCCGCCGCCCCGCGCCCGCCGCCCGGCCGCTCGGGGCTTACCTGGGAGCCCGCTGCCCCCCGCCAGGCGCCCGCGCGCGCCCAGGACGAGCAGCACGCACAAGTGCCAGCGCACGGCCGCGGCGCCCATGCTCGCTGCGAGCCTGGCCGTGCCGGCCGGGCGTGCGGGCGTGCGGGGCGCGGGGAACCCTGCGACCGGCCGCTCGGCGAGCGCTCCTGGCTGCTGGCTCCTCCGCCACCGCTCGGGCTCCCAGCCACCGAGCCGGCGCGGCTGACGAGCTGACAGCCGTGCGCTCATTGGCCCGCGACTGCCGGGGGGCGGGGCTCTTCACGCGGCCGGCCAATAGGCGCCGGCCGCCGGGCCGCGGGGGGTGGGGCGGGCGCGGGCTTCGGGGGCGCCCCCTCCCCTCAGAGCTGGCGGCAGGTTGTGGGGTGGGGGCCGGGACCCGCTCCGGTGGCCGCGGGGTGTACAGTCTCCGCCGGGCTCGGGCTCGCTCGGAGGCTGCTCCCTTCCCCGGCCCCTACCCCCACCCCGCCGTGTCGAAGTCGTCGAGGGTGACCAACCCCTCGGGGGCAGCACCCCCACCTCCCCAGCACGCACACTCTAGGGAGAGGAGGGGGCCTGTCCAGCGGCCCTCAGAGGTCGAGAAAGGCCCGGAGACATCCATTTGTAGTGGAAGAAATGGGAATGCTGAAAGCAGAATTGTGAGCTCACCCAGCGGGGTGGTGTTTATTGAGAACCTACTGTGTGCCCAGTGGGGGCCCTGCAGCGGTGAATGAGCCAGAAGGGAAAGAAATCATGAGGTTCGATTAAAAATCGACTTTCGAAACAAACTTTTTACCACTCCCCAAAGGACAATGGCTCGTAAGTGTGCTTGTCATAGGACAGCCGCAGGATCTGCGTCCAGAAAGTTCCCTGACGGCGGACAATGTCCCTTTGCAGGCAGTCCCGGCCCACGGTGCACCCCATCTGCGGGCTAACCCCCTAGCCCGCCAAGTTGGATGCTCTGAGTATTCAGGGCCGGGGGCCTCTGCAATGACAGCCTCAGGCAGGCAGGAGACGGGCTGGGGGCTGGAGGAACATCACCGTCCTTCCACCCAAACACTGCTTTGGCCTGCTCTGGGATCTACACCTGACACTTGCCGGCCTTTGGGCCTGAATCCAGACCTGCCCAGGAGGCACAGCTGGAAATAAATGGCCCCTCTCAGCCCCAGGCAGGAGCTTTAGGGGAAGAAAGTTCAGCAAACCCCAAGGCCCATCTCCTTGACAACCACCAATAAGAGCTCCTTTTTTCTTCTCCTGCTCTCCAGGCCCGACTCAAAGACAAGACTTTCCTCTTTTTGTCCACTCTGCCCTCCTGGGTCTGCGCCTAGCTTTCCTTTCCGTACCAGCTCCCTTCCCTGCCCCCAACACACACGTGAGCGCACGCGCACACACACACACACACACACACACACCCCTCCCAACACATCCTCAGGCATATAGACACATGTTCTCTCTCTCTCTCTCTCTCACACACACACACACACACGCAGACACGCATGCATGGACACACACTCACAAGGCCTTCTGTAGACAATCACTGCTATTCTGGAAAGTTAAATCTGCATCCAGACACCCTTACTCCCAACCTGACTTCCTATCACAAATAGCTCATGGCACTGGCCTGGTGGCTGAGGCAAAGGGTCCCCAACATGGGGGGACAGGAAAGGGTCAGCTATGGCTGTCCAGGATGGGAGGGAGGTGCTTCTCTCTGCCTCCTCTAAGACTTTCCGTCTGCATGGTCAGTCCTAACTGGTGGTTTAATTTGGAAAGACCCCCTTATCTTTATAGGCTTTATTTTGTCCTTCTCCCAAATGTGTGGTTTTGGGTTTTGAGGGGGAGAAAGCGCCCTTAGAAACACACATTGTCTTGTGCATCAGTGACAAGGGCAAGCAATGTGAGTTTGACGACGAGGTAGGTCCTTTTTGGGAACTTTAACTGACCATAAACAATGCCTTTTGAATGCCTGTTCCTTGGCCAGGTGTCTTCCAAGCTTGACAGCAGCAGGCTCTGTCCCCCTAGATCAAGGAGAGAACGGATGCACAATCCTTTCAGATTGTGACTCCCACAATCTGAGGGCAGCTCTCACCCATCCCAAGTTCTTGTCTCCAACCTGCATCCTGCAAGGTGAGAAGATGGACAAAAGGTGACACCTTCCAGGAGACTGCGATCTGTGCAGAGGAGCCCTGGAGTGGGGACGGGGATGGAGAAGATACTCATGTGTAAGTCCCTACAAACCCGCTAAAGATAGCGACAGAGAGACAGGTGCTTACTTCTGCTCCTGGGGTGGTTTGGGAGGCATCCTAGACCCTAGAGTTGGCTACAAAGTATGAGAAGATTTTCCTGGTGGTCAAGAGAATGTGCCAAGGTCCACTGAAGAAGGTGGGGACCGAGAAGTGAGTGTTCTCGGAGTACCTTGCCAACTGTAAAGCCCTGCGCCTGAGTGGTAGTGACATGGGGGAAAGCTGCCCACAGAGATGGCAGCATCAGTGAGCTGGATCTGGCTGGTGGGCTGAGAACTCATATGCCTGGACTCCCGCTAGGGGCATCTCAGAGCCTCTGGAAACTGAACTAGGAGAAGAGAGACCCAGGGATGAACCTGACAGTCACTTTGGGGGGGAACACTCCATAGCTCCCTAGCACCTTCCAAGCAAACCCTCAATGCTCCGTGCAGCTAACAAGGCACTGGCAGCCGTCCCAGCCTCGTGCAACCACGGGGGAGGAGGGCGCCTCACACATCCTGCTCTCGCACCCCTGAACCTTTGCCTCTGCCGGGAGCCCTTCATGTTCTTCTCCACAAAGCTCACCCCTTCTCTGCACACGCCCTCATCCTGTCCCCTTGCCAGGCATAGGGCCTCCCCTGAGCTCCTACACACCTGGGGGCTGCCCTCTCAGAGTCGGACTCACCTTGGGTTTCCCGTCTGCCTCTTCCCAAACTGGGGGTTTCTGAAGGCGGGGCTCACACCCCATCTGCATCTGGGGCCATAGCGCCTACCCGCCCCCTGCCCCGGGGCCTAGGAAATGATTGTTGAACGAATGAACAAAGAAACAAGACAGATATAACTTAACCAAGAATTCGCATGGCTCCAGGGAGGGGTTAAAGATTCTTTGGCTACATGATGGGGTTTGGGGGAGTGAATCCAGCTGCCCACGTCCTCCCTGCCATCCCCATCCTCTCTGCCCTGTGGGGAAGCTGGGCAGGCTGGCACGACTGCCGTCCTCTGGTACTGGGAGCCTTTGGCTCCCCCTGGTGACACCTTGTAGAAGTCCCAGGAAGAAAGAAGGCAGAGGAAGCTTCCTTCAGGCACACACACACAGCCTCTGCCCCCTGGGGTGTTCCCGCTGACCCCATTCCTCACAGAAGGAATACCTTACTTTAAAAAGAAAATTTCCTCAAGAAGAAGTCTCTTGATTAATAACAGTTGTGAAAGCTCTTTAAGAAAATAATGTTCTCTGCAAGCATAAAATGTCATTCCAAGATGTTAGAGGCTTTGTTGTCCTTTCTTATTAAAAATGGGGTTTCGTGGGGCACCTGGGTGGCTCAGTGGGTTAAGCCTCTGCCTTCGGCTCAGGTCATGATCCCAGGGTCCTGGGACCCAGCCCCACATCGGGCTCTCTGCTCAGCGGGGAGCCTGCTTCCCTCCCCCCCTCTCTCTACCGGCTTCTCTGCCTACTCGTGATCTCTATCTGTCAAATAAACAAATAAAATCTTTTTTAAAAAATGGGGTTGCATAATAATCCTCCTTCATGTTGCACACTTTTTTTTTTAATAAAGGGAAAGGGGGGAAGAGCAGCAGGAGAGGGAGAGAGAGAATCTTAAGCAGGCTCCATGCCCAGCACGGAGTCTGATGCAGGGCTCGATCTCACCACCCTGAGATCATGACCTGAGCTGAAATCAAGAGTCGAAAGCTTCACCGACTGAACCACCCAGGCGCCCCCATGTCACACACTTCTTTAGAGCTTCGAGGGGAATCTCCTTTGCAATCCTCCCATGACCGTGGGTCCCACAAGTTGGGTTTCTTGTAACAGCCCCAAATTCATGGGGCCGATTTTAAGTACCACCCAATTTTAAGCTCTCTCATCTTTTTAACGGGAGCAAAAGAATTTTTCCCCGTGTAGGAGAGCAGGACCTCACTTTTGGGAAGGGCTTGAGTAGAAGTGGAAAGCGAGGGGTCATAGGACTCACCTGCACACCCACATCCCATGCCAGTGAATCGTAGAGGTGGCCCAGCCCACACTCCTCATTTTACAGATGGGGAAACTGAGGCCCAGCCTCACAGATCTACCACTCCCTCAAGCACCTCTGCCTGGGTCACGTCCCACGTCATGTCCCCTCAGGTCCCGCTGCCTCTGGAGTGGCACCTCAGGCTTCTCTCCTCACCACCCACATCAAGTTCTGTCAGCTCGGTATCCATGACCTCTCCTCTCCGTCCCTTCAGCCCCTGGCTTTGTTGAGACAACACCAGCTCTCACCGGAATGACTCCACAGAAGCTCAGACTCATTGCTTCAGGCTCGCTGGAGTCAGCTTTCCAAAGGCCGACCTGACCTCTCCACTCCTTGCTGCCTACAGGACAAAGTTCACCCAAGACCTGGGAGGTGGGGCCCCGTAGATCTGTTCCTCCTCAACCCTCTGCTGGTAGACGTCCATGCTTCCTCTCCACTCCATGCTGCCTCACACCTTTGAGCCACAGCCGGCTCCCTTTCCTCTTCTCCCAATGCCCTTCCCACCCATGTGTTTGGCAGACCCAGACTCACGGCTTGGCTCAGATGCCCTGCCTTTGGAGCTTCCCTATCTGGCTCAGGGCTTTGGGGAGGGAATCCAGCTGCCCACTTTCTCCTGACCATCTCCATCCCCTATGGGGCACCATAGGGAAGCTGGCCTGGCCAGTCAGACCACTGTCCTCAGGGGCTCAGTGTGGGTGATCTGGGGCCCTTTGGCCCTCCATGATCCCCCACCATGGGTACTGGTTCGGCTTTGAAACCTGGAACGGATTGGTTAATAGCTTTGTCTTCTCTTTAGGTCAAGGTGAGCAGGTTAGTTAGACTTCCCGGTCATGTACTACCCTTTCCAGACTCCAAGGCCCAGTAGTGAACGGGTGACCCAGGGTGGGCCATTCCTTGTATCCCATGACCCCAGGCACATAACTGGTCTGGGCAAGGATTTGTGACTAAGCCAAGCCAATCAGATGACTTCCCTGGGAGTCTCTAAATGGGCTGGCGGGCATGACTACTTCCTATGGGGGCATGGAAAAAGGGTGGGGCTGATTCCCTATCCAGGGTGACTGTGGATCTGCCACAGTCTAGACAACTGGACTGAGAGAATAGAGCCACCAGTCAGAGAGAAGCAGAGGGGAGAGATGAGGAGGGAAAGGGAAGAGAGAGGGAGCAGAGGAGAAGGGAAGGGAAAGGAGGGACCTGACAGTGTTGAAGCCCTGGTTGAGTCATTCCTTTGCTCTTAAGACAATTGTTTCTGTCTCTTGAAGTCAAAAGGGTCCTGCTTAAATGCATGGGGTTGGGGAGTGTCTCCAAGAACTGACACCATTGACAAATGACACATCCAGGCCTTGTCCTGAACACTTGACCTATATTAATTCATGTAATTCCTCATCAGAGGAGATAGGTGCTATTATCCTCATTTATAGATGTGGAGTGTAGCCCAGAGAAGTTCAGTGACTTGCCCAAGGCCACACAGGAATAAATGAATGAATGAATGGGAAATGTTGTCCTTGGTCACCCAAGGAGAGGAGACTGTGGGCTCCTGATTCCCTGTCTGGGGTCCCTTGACCCTCCCTCTGACCTGTTGTTGTAGATGATCTGCAGTGGAGTAGAGGGAAAGAGCAGAGGGTTGGCGGATCAGGACCCGAATCCATGCACTGTCACTAACTTGCTGTGTGGCCTTGGGCAAGCCGCAGAAGCTCTCCACGACTCAGGATCCTCATTGGTAAAACCAGGAATACTTGAGGATCTCCTAAGATCATGCTTGTAAAGTCCCGGGTACAGTGGCCAGGTGGTCCAGTCATCCAAAGGATGTTTATTGATCACCTGCTTTGCATCGGACACTGTTCTAGGTCTTGGGGATACAGCAGCAAGCGGGCCAGGCCGGATTCCTGCCCTCATGGAGCTCAGGGTCCATTTGAGGGAGGCGGACAACAAGAAATGAGAAGTAAGAGAAGCCCAAGATAGAGACGAGGGCTCTGCGGAGGGCTGAGGCTGGGTGGTGGGATATACTGATGGTGGGGTGGGGGTCCTGTAGGTGGGGGGCAGTCAGCAGAGCTCTTTCCCAGGAGCTGATACTTGTACCAGGACCCAGATCTCAAAAGCAGCCTCCATGCCAAGGTGAGAAATCTGTCTCAGACAGTCACAGAGTGGACTTGACCTTTAAATTATTTAAGAATCCCCCCCTTTTTTTAAACTACAGTGGACCCTGTGCTGCATCCCCCACTAGGATGACCCGTGCTGCCAACAGTATTTAAACAGCACTCGGGACGCCTGGGTGGCTCAGTGGATTAAGCCGCTGCCTTCGGCTCAGGTCATGATCTCAGTGTCCTGGGATCGAGCCCCGCATCGGGCTCTCTGCTCAGCGGGGAGCCTGCTTCTCTCTCTCTCTCTCTCTCTGTCTGACTCTCTGCCTACTTGTGATCTCTCTCTCTCTCTGTCAAATAAATAAATAAATAAAATCTTTAAAAAAACAAAACAACAAAAAAAAAACAGCACTGTGGGAGAGGTGTGGGCTTGGGTGGGCTTCAAATGAGGGCACGAGTGTGTTCTCACCCCATGCCCGGCAAATGCTCATTTGTGCAAGAACATCTTTTGTGTAAAAGTCATACTTTTTCCATACTAAAAGTTCTATCTGCTCAACACAGGAAAGACCCAGAGAGGATGACAATGAACCTTTTCTTAGATTCCTTCCAGTTTTTTTTCTGTGAGCATATACATTTAAAAAATAAAATTAAGATCACATTACACACAGCATATTTTTCCGACCTCTGTGTTTATTTGTTTTAAATTTGTCGTCAAATTATTTTTATACAGGCATGCTTTACATAAAAGAAAATGCACCAGTTTAACTGCATGGTTTGTTGAGTTAAAAAATTTTTTTTGTAGTAGGGGCTCCCGGGTGGCTCAGTGGGTTAAAGCCTCTGCCTTTGGCTCAGGTCATGATCCCAGGGTCCTGGGATCGAGCCCCACATCAGGCTCTCTGCTCAGCGGGGACCCTACTTCCCTGCCTCTCTGCCTACTTGTGATCTCTGTCTGTCAAATAAATAAATAAAAATTTTTTTAAAGATTTTATTTATTTATTTGAGAGAGAGACAGTGAGAGAGAGCATGAGCGAGGAGAAGGTCAGAGGGAGAAGCAGACTCCCCGTGGAGCTGGGAGCCCGATGCGGGACTCGATCCCCGGACTCCGGGATCATGACCTGAGCCGAAGGCAGTCGTCCAACCAACTGAGCCACCCAGGCGTCCCAATAAATAAAATTTTTAAAGTAAAAAAAATTTGTAGTAAAATATACGTAACAAAATTTACCATTTCAACCATTTTTAAGCGTACAGTTCAGTGGCAGGAAGTACCTTTATGTTCTCGTACCATCTTCCCCACCACCCATCTCCAGAACTTTCTCGTCCTCCCAAACCCTGTCCCCATTACACACTAACTCCCCACTCTCCCATCTCCCCGGAAGCCGGCACTCACCGTTCTGATTTCTGTCTCAATGATTTTGGTGCCTCATATAAATGGAACCATACAATGTTGGTCCTTTAGGTCTGGCTTATTTTACTTGGCATAATTTTTCAAGATTCATCCGTGTTGTATTATCATCAGAATTTTACTCCTTTTCAAGACCAAAATGACATTTTTTTTCCCACATGGAGAGCATATTTTCTTTATCTGCTCACCTGTGGATGGGCATTTGGGATGTTTCCATCTTTGGTGACTGTGAATGACTCTGCTACAAACAAGGGTGTGCAAATATTGGCTTGAGTCCCTGTTTTCAATCCTTTTGGGGGATATGTAACTGAAAGTGGGATTGCAGGATCACACGGGAATTCTACGTTTAATTTTTGAGAAACTGCCCTGATGTTCCGCAGACACTGCCCGTTCAGCGAGTTTTGATGGATATGCACACCTGTGTAATTTCCACCACAATCAAAATAAAGAACACTTACCACACTCCCCAAATCTCTGCCTGCCCTTCCCATCAATTGCCCTGACCCCCTGGCTCGGGCGACCACGGGTCTGATGTCTCGGACTACGGATTCGAGTCACCTATTCTAGAACTTTGTAAAAAATGACATCATGCCTGGTGAGCTACTCTTCTCATCTGACTTCTTTTCTGCAGCACGCTTTTCGAGTTTCGTTCCACAGCAGCAGCTTTACCACCCGCTTTCTCTCATTTCATTCAGAACCATAAGCGTTAAATCTTATTTTCAAATGAAATTTTACAAACTGTCTATATAGTACTCTGTCACAAGGATGCACTATAACCAGTCTAAGCTGATGCTAATTTTTTCCTGTTATAAACATCACCGAGTGGAGCATCCTTGTGCCTAAATCTTTGCCTGTGTCTCTGATCTTGGCTTCGAGATAAACCTGGAGGTAGAATAACTGGGCAGAAGGGAACCAACGTCTTTTGTCTCCTTGCATCGCTTGCCAAATTGCTTCTCAGAAAGGTGTTACCACGACGGGTCAATGTCATCTCCTTAGTGTTCCTTGAACCTGTGGACCCATAGCCTCAATGTCCTCTGTCCTTTGGGGTCACTCCCTGGCACTCTCCCCTGAGCTGCTGCCCAAGGTGCTACCTGCCTGAGTTGCAAGCCACCCTCAAAACCCAAGACCATATGGTCCTCTAAGGAGGCAGAACCATTGGGAAGCTAGGCAAGGGTCTCGCAGCGGCAGATGCAGCAGAAGCCTTGATACTCAGTCCAGAGCGAGGACGCTGTGAATGAATTAGGGGTCACTAGTCCCTTTCCCTGCCTTCTGATGCCCGTGCCCAGCAGTGGTCCAGCAGAGGAGGCACAGATAATGTAGGTGTGGCTCTGGAATCCCCTCAAACCTGTTGTTTAGGCTGATTCATGGCTGCGGAGTTACACAATCAGGAGGCACTGGTGCTGGTCAGCGACATCCCAGGGTGGGTCTCCTACGGTCCAAAAGGAAGTCAAGGGCTCTCGGGCCAGAGACCCACTGTTTTCCCATCCTTGGGGCCCTTGCCCTGGGTGGCTATTTAATGGCAGGTGCTAGCCCTTCTCGGGTCCCAGGCCTGGTCTAGTTCAACTCAAGAATGTCCCTAACACAAAAGAGGAGGGGCTCGCGTGACCATGATAAAGGTCTCCCACAGCCGCCCACGCTGGGCTGCAGACTGACGGGGCTCCTGGTGTACAATGAGCCTTTATGGCATTCTTGCCTGCAGCCTTATCTCTCAGGAATGTTGGGGGAGTGAAGAAAACTGGCCTGAGAGGGCTTGACCAGGGGACCTGGGCTCTCCGGCTCTGCCCCCAAGGTCAGCTGAGCTCTTTGGTAACTAGTCTCACAGGGCAGGGCATGCTGATCGTGACAATGGGCATTTGTGTGGGACTTTCCAGCTTACCAGACTCACTCACACCCATCATCTTGTTTGATCCTCATAGTCAAAGGCTGACATCAGGCGTTTCATAGCCTCCATTTTGCAGATGGAGAAACAGAGGCCAGGAAAATTAAGTACCCCTCTCACCACCCCATACCCCCCAGGCTGTGCTGGTTCCACCTAAATTGTTAGAGAGAAAAAAGAGGTCCTCAGTTATGCTAATGCCCAAGAGAGATGGAGGAAGTTGCCTTCCATTTGGAAAGAAAGGATGCCTGATGCTAAGAACACAGGAAGAGACGTGGTCCCTGCTCA
The DNA here is from genome assembly GCF_902655055.1 of Lutra lutra. Taxonomy (NCBI): domain Eukaryota; kingdom Metazoa; phylum Chordata; class Mammalia; order Carnivora; family Mustelidae; genus Lutra; species Lutra lutra. Next base: position 139,105,909 of record NC_062285.1, read on the forward strand.
TGGTGAGCTCAGGCTGGAGAGGGAGACTCTGGCACATGAATTTGGCAGGAAGCAGCCAAAACTCCAGCCAGAGGGTCCTGTTTCCCCAAATCCACCCTTGTTTCTTTTTCCTACACTGCAGGTCTCCTGCAACGGGCGCATGAACTGGTTTTAGACCCCGGGAGGACACAAGTACATATACATAACTCCCTGTGTGCCCTCAAGAAAATGCCTTAGCCTCTCTGAACTTCAGCTTTGCTATATGTGAAATAAGAATGAAAAGCTCTCATCACAGGGACTCAGGGAGGGAGAGACCAGATGACACATATAAAGTCCCTGGCATGGTCATTGGCATACAGATGGCACTCAATAATTACTGATCTAAATTTTAGATAAGCTAGAGTGCCAAGAAACAAATGTAAAGAACAATGGTGGGGGGGGGGGTGCCAGCCTGGGTGAGATGAGGAGCATGGCTTGCCAGCGAGGAGCACAATTGCAAGTGACAGAATGTGAGTCTTGGTAACTTCAAGTACACGAGACCTGTTGCAAGGAGGTGGGTATCTTTGGGGGGGAAAAAAAGGACAACCTAAAACACAGGCTTCAGAAAGAACAGGACAAGGCAGATTCAGAGTTCAGGCAGCAGGAACAAGGGCCACGCTCTCCGGGCCCAGGATGAATCGGCTTCAAAGATCTCTGTCCTCGAGTCAAGATTCAAGTTCCCAGGAGGGAGTCTTGTGGGTCAAGCCAAGGTCCCGTACCCATCTTGGCCAGGGTGGATTGGATGCCTTGCCTGACGAACCCACCAGAATGCAGGCTAGAGGAGGCTGGGGAGTTTCCAAAGGAGATGCCAGAGCCAGAAGGGGCATAGTAGATATCCGCTCGAGGAGAGGAGTAAGAAGAAAAAAACAAAACAAAACAAAACTCTGCTGAGAACCTGCTCTGTGCCTCCTGGAGGGCTTTTGGGAGGAAGCGGCACTGACACTAGACCTTGAAGTGTAGGGAAAATGCCATTCCCTAAGGGTGCTGGGGAGAGGAAAAAGGATGCTCTCCTCAGTCACCATCCTCAGGAAGGACTTAGTGAAGGATGTCACCTCCCTGGAGCCTAAGGGACAGTGGCATTTTTGGCAGTCCCTCTCCTGCTTTAACTTCCTTTTTGGGTTTTTGGTACTGGATAATCAATCCACAGAGCTTGGGGAGAAGAAAGTCACAGCATCCAATCACTACCATGAAACCATTGTGCTTTTGTTTGGGTCACATTCTGTTAGAGTGACATGCAGTCAGCCATTCAACAAACATTTACCAAGCACCCACCGTTCCTGCTGAGCTGAGTGTAACTGAGCTATGCTGAGCACTGTTCTTGGCATGGTTTCTGTCCTGCAGGAGTCTAGAGTCTCGTCAGGGATAGAAAGAAGTAGATAGTTATCTCTGAGAGAGATATTTGAGGCCAGCACAAGGTGCAGGTTAAGGTAAAGGAAGGAGGTGTCAAAGCAGCCGGCCTGGTGGGATGGGGAGGAGGGCATTTGTGAGGGTAAAATTTCATAGAAGAGGTAAGGCAGATTTTGTTGGATGAATAGGAATTCGACAGGTGGCTGTTAGCTAAAGGACATTCCAAGTGGAAGAACAGGTGCAAATCATCCTGAGAAACAGGGACAACTGCACATAGATTCCTCAGGCCTAGAGGCAAAGCCATGGACAGTGGAGGCCAGTCTGGTTCTCCAGGAGCTCTGGCTCTATCCTGAAGGTGGTGGGGAGCCACGGGAGGACCCTAGGCAAGGGAATGATCTGGCAGATCTATGTTCTAGAAAGATCCCTCTGGCCTGGGTAGGACGCTGTGAATGTGGTCAAGGCATTTGTTTAACTCTATCCTGAAGTCTACTTTGCAGATGGTTCTCTCTGAGAGCAAAAGCCTGCTACTCTGGGGAGTCCAAGGTCAAATCCTCCCAGGAACAACCTCACTTTATACGCACCTCATCCTCTTAGAGAATCGTCCCAGCTATCGGCCTTTATTAAGGGTGCTAGGAGAGCCTGCTGCAGAGACATCCTATGTCTTGGCTTTGCTCCATGTGCTTCCCATTGGTTTGAACACAGTCCCTCACCTCCTTTATTTTAATCATGATACACCTATTAAGCTTCTTTGGGACATTCTTTGAAGAACAGCCTAGACCCTTTTTGACCACTATGGCTTCAAAAAACTGGTCTCAAGTAAACTTTGTGGTCCTCACCACTGTGGACCCAGGAACCTCTAGATCCCCAGTCATTCCTCACCTTTTGGCCACAGGAATCCAATTCAGGGGGCTCCATTTTGAAACCGGAGAAAGGACTGGAAGAATCTGGTAAAGGTTGGGGCTGGTCATCTTTCCTGCTGCTACCATTCACCCAATTCTCAATACTCCCAGCTGGTCACAACCTCACTTCGTTCCCCAAAACAACCTTGCCTTAAGGTGTGACTATCTCTACTGTACAGATGGTGAACCTGAGGGCCAGAGAGGCTAAGTGACACATCCAAGGGTTTCAGGGTAAAAATACCACAAGGTGGGCACCCAGAAGCAAGCATAGGAGGACGCTCAAATTCTCCATAAACTAGCAGTGTAAAGAACTTGGAAATGTGAAGCTGGATGCGGGGAGGAGGAAGGAGCTCAGACCCATCCCAAGCTTCCAGGTGGCCAAAAGGATGAATTCTTGAGGGACGGGAGTAAATGTGCAAAGGATGTGAATTGGCAATTTATGGGGGGAGGAATTTCTAAAGCAGAGGGTCCTGCTGGAGAAAAAGAAGTCTGGCTCCACTCTCATCAAAGGGGTCACCTAGGTCAAGGGGATTGGCAAAAAGACAAAGGTCAATAACACGTAGTACTGAAGAGGTTTTTGGGAGACAGGCAGTCCCAGACACTGTTGCAGGAGGAAAATTGGAGCGGTACTTACGAGGGCTTATCTGTCAAAGCTTGAAAGTCCCCTTTCTCTCCTCTAGGGAGGGGGATAGACTGGGAGGGCGCACAAAGGAGATTTCTGGGGGTGCCGGAAGTGTTCTATGTCTTGGTCTGGGTGGGATTATGCAGATCTACACTTGCGGAAAATATTATGGAGCTGAACAGTGAAGATTGGCCTATATCATGCAAATCCATGCACATGTCCTATAAAAAAGGAAAAATAAAATAAAGTGCAACAACCTTTGAGACAACAGTCACCCATCCAGGAATCTACAGGGTAGGTAAGGAACCCTGGGAGACATCCAGCTTTCAGCAGGGAAATGGCGCAGAGTCAGTCATGACAGGGATACACCAGAATCTTAACATGCGACCATTGAAGAACTTCTGAAAAAAACGTTCCTGCTGTATTGTGACAGAGGCAAGTTTAAAAGAGGATCGGTTTGTGAAGCTGTGTTTGCAAAAGCACAACCAAAAATCGCTCTCTGTGTGGGCCTGTGTTTGGATAAAGAAGCCTCAAAAAGCGACATCTGAATGTTAACATCATTTTCCTCCCTGGAGCGGGATTTGGAGGGCCCCGGTGGGAACTTTCTACCGTGTACCCATAGTGTATCATGGGCTAGCTTTGCAATCGGCATTCCCAGCTTTTGCAATGAACAACAACAATAAATCCGTGAAAATAAAATGAATCAGTAGAGATGCTTGGCACATAGAAGGTGCTCAGGGAGTTTTTGCTGAAGACAAGGATTCAGCTGTCTGTGGGCTCCAGTGCCTTGTCCCTCAGTTGGGGTCTGCGTGGGCCGGCCACCCCTGATGCTGACTGGGTCCCCCATTCCCTCTCCCCCACCTCTCGAGGGGGCTCTCAGGGTCTCGGATGCCGCTGGAATGGATGTCAGGGAAGCTGGAAGCTGGCGGCCACATTTCCCTGGTGGGGGACTTGCTTTAAGGCCAGAGCTCTGTTTGGTTGGCCCCAATTTTTATTTGTGGGGAGATTAAGGGAAAATAAAATAAAACATTTAGAGCAACCCAGCCCTCCTTTCCGACCGCGGAGGGTGAGTGGTGGGGCCTGGGGCGGACGCAGCTGCCTGCGGCATCGCGCGCCGCGGGGGAACAGAGGCAGACTCCGCGCCCGCGTCCCCGCAGCCTCCGCGCCCTCCCCTCCCGGGCCGCCCCCGCCCTGGGCCCCGCCGAAGACTTTTTGAAGTTGATCAATGAAACATGTTTTATTTACGGGGCCGTTGGTGCGCGGGGGCTCGGGGAGGCGAGGCCTTCGTTGCATAAAGGAAGAGTGGGCGGACTCGGGGCTGGGAGAGAAAGGAGGGAAAATCACAGTTCCGTCTGCTCCCTGGAAAATAAAGGGGGAGAGGGGAGGAGGAGGAGGGTCGAAATTGTGGATTTGCTCAATAAAGAGCCCGCGGGGAGAGAGGTCCGCTCAATCCTCTTAGTCCGGACAATGTAGGGCCCGGGCGCGCGGATTCCACCCCGGGATAGAAGGGCCGTGGGCTGTTTAAATTGCTACTTAGGTTTCCAGCTGTTTTACCAGTGATTTGCCCAACTTAATAGCTCTTTAAGGCTTTAAACAAGAAAATAGCTCTTCTCACGACTCAAAGGAGCGGCCCTGGTTAGTTCAGTCGGCGCCCATTGTCTGAGGCTTAACCCTTCCCTGTGCCCAGTCCCCTCCCCCTCGGCCCAGACTTTGTCCTGCTGGAGACTGTTTATCCTTTTAACGTGCTGGTTTTCCGGGCCTCCGTCCAGAGGACTTCTAAATAAGTACTTATTTGAGGGGACTGCCTGTCTGCGGCCTTTGCGCATCCCCCAGCAAATTCATAACAGATAGTAAGAATAATTATTAGGGCCAGAGGGCCTCCTTAGTGAGAACCTACTGTGTGCCAGACCTTGGGTCGACGTTTTTCTTCATGCATCCCGTTTCATTCTCAAACTAATCTGCGGAGGAGGTGGGCACTCTGCTATGATGGCCATCGTATGGATGGGGAAACTGAGGCACAGAGGAAGGAATCATGTAGGGGTGTACAGCAAGGTCACCGCTGGCCTGATTTCCAGGGACCAGACTCCTAACAACCAGCCTGCTGTCAGTCAGCCGTGGAAGCTCGGTCTGGTTAGGAGAGGGGACTCTTGGGGTGTGGGGGTCCAGCATGGTACCTCTGACCATGGGCACTTAGAGGCAGCTGTGGGGCCCAGTTTCCAGGGAGGCTGGAAGTGGGGGTAGGGGCTGGGAGGGGCAGGAGAGGAAGGGACCATCCAGAAGATGGGGGGAGGGGTCTGACTTCAAGCCCCTGTATCCAGAACCTGCCTTTGATTGCATGAAACCAATTCTCCATCTACCACAATTTGACTTGAATGTGCTAAAAACAGCAGTTGCTTCTCCCATCATGAGAGTCAAACACATCAACTGTAAACGTGAGCTACCACCGTCATCATCACTGTCCCTGTTATCATTACTTCTAGGTAAGAGCGCTTGGTCCTGCTGTATTTCCCTCAGTCTTATTTTTCACATATATCTACATACTCAGAGTGATTGTAATTACAGTACGCCCTGCTTCGCATATGTATGCGTTTATCTTTTCTCGAAGATTCACCAAGCCAGAAAGCTTTGGTGAAGGCTTGTCGATTTTCCCTGCCGACGCTGTGCCCTTCGATTCTTAGACCAGATTACACGCGTAGATTATATGCAAGGGCTTATCATCGTGCAAAGGAAGTCTTTAGAGATGGATGGGAGAACTTTGCAGGTGAACAAAACAGAGAAGAGGAAAAGGTGCCAGATCAAGTGTGTGTTCAAGGCACAGTTTTTTGGGAGTGGAGACTGTGTATCTGGCCAGACCACAGAAGGAGGTGGGGCCAGAACCTGGAACCTCAGGGCTAGAATCAGTCCAAGGGTTTAGCTTTACTTCTCAGGTCATGGGGAGCCATGGATGGTTTCTGAGCAAGGGCTGTGACCAGATCAGTGCTGGACAGTCCACAGCTGAGACTCCAAGAAAGACAGCCCTGGGGTCCAGCCTGCCTCCTGGCAAAATATCGTCCACTTCTCTAACAGAGTGGAAATTGGCTTCCCATCCTTCTTCCTTGGGCACAGCTGGGAAGCACGACCCAGCCCGGTCCTCCCCAGACTGGGCCACGCTGGAGCGTTTGTGTGACTGTGTCTCTGGTGTATAGGAGAGAACAGAGATTACCTCTTATCTGCCCCTGCAGACTCTCACAAGTAAGATCGCTTCCTTGTCACTTGGTGAGTAGGTTTAAAAAGGGCCACTCTCTTTCAGTTCTCTTATTTTACAGATGGGGAAACTGAGGCCCAGAGTGGGGAAGGGGGCATGCCAAGAATATCATGGTGGGTAAGTGGCAAAGGCAGAACCGAGAAAAATTCCTTACATTTGTACCATGGTTTGTTATACCCATCCATTTCCATCCAGTTCCTCGCATCTTTTTTTTTTTTTTTAGTAACACAATTAACAAAATGATGGAAATGTTATAATTCTTGGTGTTGGCCAGAATATAAATTGCGGTAATGCTGTGGGAAGGCAATATGGTAATGTACATCAACATTTTAACACAAAGGTCCATTGACTGACCAGTTCCATTGCTGAGAATCGTTTCCACGAATAGATTTACACGTGTACGCAAAGATGTATGTGCAAGGACGTTCATCACAGTGCTGCTTTGTATACCCAAAACTTGGGGGGGGGGGAACCCAGCAGCTCTAAATGTCTATAAATGTGGACTGGTTATATACATTTCACTATGGCGAACCATGGAGTATTACATAGCCATCTAAAGGAGTGGACTAGACCAATTTGTATCTCCACTAACAGTGTTTGAGAATGAGTATTTCTCCAGAAGCTTGGGGATTCTCAAACTTTAAAGTCTTTGCTCGTTTGACAGGTTAAACAAAGAACATCCAATAATTTTCGCTCACGTCTAGTAATTATGAGGAAGGTGGAACACTTTCCCATATAGCTATTGCTCACTTTAAATCCTTTTCCTGGGGATTTCCTTTTCATATCCAGCCTTTGTCCCTTTTCCTGTTAGGTTTCAAGTCTTCCTCACGGGTATGACTGTTTCCTAAATTAAAGCAATGAATCCCAGGGAATGTCACTCCCTGTGTAGCTTTCCTCATGGTATTGTTTATACTTTTTCCCTTCATTCAGAAACTTAAAATTTTTTATGTGGTCTTACTCTTTTAACTTTAATTTTTTGGGTTCAGAAGACATTTTAAAGAAATAGTTCTCCTTACACTTTTCTGATTTCCTCAATCGTTTTGAAGCCTGGCAAATTCTCATCCCTCCAGAGAGCTGGTCAATATTCACTTATATTTTTGGCCAGTCTTTTGAGGATTTGATTTGCCTTATAGACAATTTACTCATCCGTATATTTGAAAATGCAGTTAAACTTATATTTTCCCTTACATGGTCTCCCAACTGTCTTTACTCAACATTCCTTCCATTGGTCATTAGCTGGAGAAGACAGTGTTATGCTTTGAGCTAGTTTTGTGTAGGAAAGACAATTCTGTTTTCCACTAATCAAGTATTTTAATATTGGAGAGGACTTATCCTTGTCTTTTTGAAAATAATCTCTGGATTTCTCACTCATTTGTTCCAGCAAATGAATTTTATTATGGCCTCTGTGTATCCTACTTAGAAAGATCTTTCCCCACTAAGATCCCTAAGATTATAAATAACTTCACCTATGTTTTCTTTTAGAGTTTTTATGGTTTGATTTGTGTGTGTGTGTGTGTGTGTGTGTGTTTAAATCTTGGATCCGTCTGGAATTTATTTTGGTATAAGGGGTGAGGTAGGGATTCAACTTAATTTTTTCCAGATGGCCGACTACCAGTTATCTTAATGCCCTGCTTTGACTAGTACACCTCTTTTCTCTGATTTGAAATGCCTCCTATTTCTTTCCCCCACATGCTGAATACCCACATATGTTTCCACAGATTTCTGTTCTCTGAGCTGGACTGGGTGTCCAGTTCTTTTCCAGTACTAAACTTTAAAAATTATTGTACTTTCATAATATGTTTTAACATCTGGTAAAGCCAGTCCTGCTTCATTAGTTTTGTTTTTCCTTAGAATTTCCCTGGCTAGTCTCACATGTTTATTTTTCCAGATGAAATTGGTATCATTTTGTCAAGTTCCACAAAATAGAAGAAAATAAAACCCAATTCGTTTAAGGGTTTTCTTATTAATGAGAATAGTCTTGTTATAGATTATTTTTATTAACCTTTTGCCATTCGCTTGGTTGTCAGTCTGTTTTTTTCTCATTAATTCCTCCCCCACCACAATTAAAAAATATATATATATAGTTAACCCTGTTCTCCTTTTCCTTTAAAAAAAATCTTACAAATTTTAAAGCTTGGAAACATCCCATTTCTCCAGCAATGTGGTCAATATTCACTTATATTTTTGGCCAGTATTCCTAAGATTTGATTTGCTTTATAAGCCACTTCTATTTTCAGCATGTGTGAAAGATGGGAAGCACGAGTCCAAGCTGGTTTTTTCTGTGCTGCCCCTTCATGGTTCCTTGTCTCCCAAAGACGACGCTATCGAATATTAAATTCTTCTACGTGAGAAGGCTCCTTGGCTCCCTATTCTGTCCCATCCAGGCCTGCTCTGCAGTTTGATCCAGGGTTTAATCATCAGTTCTAGCTTCCGAGAGGGGCTGATTGCTTGTGTTTCTTAAAATATTCTTTGGATTTCTCACCCTTCTATTTCCCAAAATACCCCAGCCTGCGTGATTCATTCGGCCCTACAAGAACCCTGTGAAATAAACAAGAACCATTAATTCTGCCAGCTGCGCGTCCGCCTGGGCTGCGGGGCTAAGCGACAGACCAGATGACACATGGCTGTCGTAGCTCTGGGGGAACAAAAGTGTCCCTTTAGGATCTCACGTTCCCCCGCCAGGAAAGGACTCTGGTTAGCAGCAACTTTGGTTGTTGAGTTTGACACGAACAGGAAGAGAGTGGGGATGTGCGTGTAGCCCGCATCCGATCCTCAGCCTCAAACCGTCGGGGGCCTGGCACCTGGGGCTCTTCAGGAGAAGTTGACACCCACAACTGTGAGTCAGTGTGGGGCGCCAGGGAAGCGGGGCAGGGAGCCCCATCTGGGCTGGAGTGGGGGCGCGAGAAGGGATGAGGTCCCCGCATGCCTGAGGCAGGCCCTTGATGGATCCGACTTTGTCTCTGTGACCTCGGGGGCTGGGAGGGTATCTAGAGGGCCCGGAGCGGACGTCAGCCTGTGCCCACGTCAGTAGCGTGTGTGGTGACAGCCCTTGGCAGTAGGGCTTAGGGAGCTGGGTTTTGGAATGAGGGGCCAGGCCTAGCATCCCTGGGAAGATCCCTCGTTAGCCACTGATCTCGATGTATCAGCAATCGACCCCGGTCCCCGAATTTAGGGGAAGGTCCATGCAGATGGGGTCTCAGCGGGCCATTCCCCGCCAGGATCTGCATCCAGTCTGGGGCCATTAACCCCCCGGGGGGGGGGGGGAGATGGCCCTGATGATGCTGGAGGGCTAGAGGGGCTGCTACCCGGTCACCGGAGAGTCCTGGGGAAACGAGAAATAAAGTGACAAGCCCCGCCCCCGGCCCCGCCCCCGGCCCAGCTCCAGGCCCCGCCCCGGAGGGCCGTTTGGTGGAGGATCAGGGAGACGTTGTTTCTCTTCTTTATTTGTAGCATTTATTTTGATCAAACGTATACAGGCAAGTAGTTCTACAAGGTTTGCTAAGAAAAACAGCAGTCTCTGCCTCTGTGCCCGCGCTCTCCCATATGCCCTCGCAGAGGCAACTGTCGCACCTCCTCTAATTATTTCCGTCTCACCTCCGTAGCTCTGGGGCTGCAGGTTGATCTTGGCAGCTGTCGGCCTTGGCGGCCGGCTTCTCCCTCCGGAAGGCGAGCATTTTGCTGTTCCCTGCCTCACCCCTCACCGCACACCTCTTCTCACGCACCTGTCCTCAGAGTCTTCGAGTCCTGCTCACCTGTGTCCGGTCATGAAGGGCGTGTGGTCCTGAGCCTCCTTCCTGGGATCCAGTCCTCCTCCCGCCACTTACCAGCTGTGGGGTCCTGGACAAGTTACTCTACCTCTGGGCTGACCGCCTTACCCCCCCCCCCCACCCCAGCCTCGCTGGGCTGGAGCTTTCCAGGAGTTAATTCACCTAAAATGTTCGCTTCATTTGAGTAGGGTCTGATAGACAAGGCACTCCACAGTAGTAAGAGGAAAAGGCTGTGGCTGTGACAACCTTCTTGCACAGTGGACCCCCTGCCCCAGCTAATAATTGTCTTGTTTCTCCTTTGCTTGGTTTTCTATGTCGTTCATTCCGTCTTGAGCTTTCCTCACAGGACTTTCTGGATGCTCCAGGCCTTCTCTCCTGGGGCTCCCCAGGCCTGGGCCCTGCTGCTGTCCTGGGGTCTCCCTCCCCTAGCAGCAGGGTCATCCCCTTGCCTTTAACTATTTCCTGTATCCCAGGATTTGCCCCCTCATCCTGGTGAAGTATGTCCCCTAGTAATCTCCTGAGGAAGCCTATAAGGATAATGGGGTTGATGCTCCTTTTCTGGAGTAGTTATGTTCCATAAAGTCACCAGGCAATTGACCCAGCCAGCAGGGAACCCTCACTCGGATAAATACAGGGTCAGGGTCCTCCCTGTCTGTGGTCGCAGCATTTTCATCCACTGATCAGTGACTAACCTTATATTATGCATGTTTTATATGTACTTTCTATCTGAAGACCAATTAACCAATAGATGTTGTAATTCATTAACCTTGAACTTATGGCCAACAACGCTACGCTGTGTCGGAATGAAGCACGTCTAACACACCTGTTTTATCTATGAGGCACGTCGCTGCCTTCCTGTGCTTGGAAACACTGGACAGCTTTCTAGCACTATGCTTGGGATCATTTAAAATAGCAAGATCACCAACAAAAAGCCCCAAACGTGAAACATGCAGCATCAAACAGACGGCAAAGGGACACTTGCGTATGGGTTGACGCTGGGGCAGAGAGTCACTGAAGGCTGCTCATGGTTTATGTTTTTGTTTTCTTTTTTTTGCCACTCTGTACATGTCTGCAAATGACCGCCGATGCACTGTGAGGATCGATTTTGAGGTTACATATAATTTTTAGTGAGCAGATGAATTTGCACATAAGGAATCTGTGAATAATGAGGATTAACTGTAAATGTCTCAAGACCCCACATACTGAAGAGATCTTCATTCTATCCTCACCCAGGATTGATAGCTTGTCTGGGGAAGGAAATCCAGCTTGGAAATCCATTTCGCTCAGCACTTTCCAGGCCGTTCTCCCATGTCTGCTGGAAGCCGGTGCTGTGAAGAAGTCCATGGCTATTCCTGGCCCTCAGGGTGGCCCTCCTCCCTGGAAGCCTGTGGGAGAGGGAAAGGACCTCTGCCCCAGCGTCTCAAGTTTTCATGATGATGAGCCTTGGCATGGGTTTCTTTTCATGCTTTGATGGGTCCTTGCAATCTATACATTTACATTCTTTTGTTTTGAAAAGTTTCCCAAGTTGTTGATGAATTCTTCCCCTCCATCTTCTCTGGTCTGTCTTTCTGGAACTTATTTTAATTGGACATCATGTCTCTTGCTCCATTTTTTTTCCTTCCTGTGTTATTAGTTAGGATTCTCCAGAGAGGGAGAGCCTATCTGTATCTCATTGGTTCCCTATCTATCTAATCTATCTTTACGCACAAAATTATGGAGGCTTGCCCCTTGGCTACCTGGAGTTGGGGAGAAGGTGCTGGGTTTTTAACTCTTCCTTGGGTGGATGACCAGTCAGTCTTCCTCTTCTTTTTAGGCAAGTCCCATTTACCTCCTGGTACAGCCTGTCCCCAAGCCTTTTGGGGATTGCTGAGTAAGTCCAGTTGGTCTTAATTTTCCTCACCATTGTCTGGAGAAGTCCCTTCATGGTTCTTTTTGGAGGGGTTTGGGAGAGAAAATGTGGATGTAGGAATTGTTGGATTTGCCACCTTTCCTGAAAGCCCCTGTTTATTTCTTTAAATGTCTGCCTGGCCCACTCGCCCATGAGTTCCCTCAGGATAAGGAATGCATCCAGCTCATTTCCAGGTGCCCTGAGTGAGCACAGGACCGAGTCTCAGCTCAGAACAGTTGGATGTTTTTGTTTTTAAAGATTTTATTTATTTATTTGACAGTGAGAGATCACAAGTAGGCAGAGAGGCAGGCAGACAGAGGGGGGAAGCAGGCTCCCTGCTGAGCAGAGAGCCCAATGCAGGGCTTGACCCTAGGACCCTGGGATCATGACCTGAGCCAAAGGTAGAGGCTTAACCCACTGAGCCACCCAGCACCCCCGGTTTGATGTTCTAGAAGAGAAAAATAGGGCTGGCCTCCCCATGAGATCTCATGCCAGATCTGAGTACAAATCCCAGTTCTGCTACTGACTTGCTGGAATCGGACTAGTCATCTTATTTCTCTGTGCCTCAGTTTCTCCATCAGCAAAATGGGTATACCTAGACTACCTCATGAAGTTGATATGAAGGAGAAGTGAGAAGGTATGTGTGTGAGCAGTGACGGAGCATCAGACCACTTTGGAGGTTTAGCTAATGGTGGGACTGAAGGTAGGACCGCAGCATTAGAAACGAGCTGCAGGGAGGGACTCTAGGATCGGAGGTCAGGAGAGCTGGGCTGAAATCCTGCTTTGGCTGCGGCTTTGTTTTCTTAAATGACTTTAATCATGTCTCTTGCTCATATTCGATTTCTTTTTTCTTTTTTTTTTTAATAAATATAAACTAGGAGAATTCATTGTGAGCTCTCCTGAACTAATTTTATTTTTTTAAAAGATTATTTGACAGGGAGAGAAAGATCACAAGTAGGCAGAGGCAGGTGGGGGTGGGGAGAGAAGGCTCCCCGCTGAGCAGAGGGCCCCAAACGGGGCTCCATCCCAGGACCCTGAGATCATGACCTGAGCCAAAGGCAGAGTCTTTAACCCACTGAGCCACCCAGGCGCCCCTCACGTTTGATTTCTTCCCCTCCATCATCATCATCATCATCTCGTAAGTACTGATGCAACAACAATAGCAAAAAAATGCAGTTTCTAAGGTGGTGGCTGGCTGGCTCTGTTGTTGGAGCGTGCGACTTTTGATCTCAGGGTTGTGAGTTCCAGCCTCCCATGGGAGGTCGAAGATATTACTTAAAAATGAAATCTCTGAAAAAGAGGCAGGTTCTATCATACAAGAAACACTACGTTTTAGGACCTTGCTAAACACTATGACTGTGTATGATGACACATCTGATTTTATTTGATTGTTAGAACAACCTGATGGGGGACGTTTATTAGCATCACTTCCGTTTTATGTTCAGAAGGTGGAGACTCCGGGTGAGCGAGTGGCCCAGGTTGGGGAGCAGTGCAGTTAGGGCCGTGCTTAGCTCCAGTGTCTCGGGACGCTTCCCCAGCCCTGAGGCCACACGTTCAGGGACCAAGAGGCTACCTCGGATTATAGCTCGGGAGAGTTTCCTTTCTGACTCTCCTTTTCACTGGTTTTAGCTCACAAGCGTTTGAAGGTGTTTTTTTGTAAAGTTAAAATACACTTTCACGAGGTTGGCGGATCCAAGGCAGACTTTGAGACACTGTTTGGCTTGGCACGGCTTCCAAACGTCTCCCAGCCACTGTTGCTCCATATTTCTTTGCGCCGGGACCAAGATCAGAAATAACTCAACTGTGAAAAAAATATATAAGCTTGCCAGCGGCCCCTGAAGAAGATGAATTGCTAGTGGGTTATTTCTCTCCCTTGAGTCAGAAGTGGGAAGGTAGGTGGGCGAAGGAGCAAGGTTTTGAAAGACCTGTGTATATTTAGGTACCAGAACGCGTTCCATTTTAAGAAAGATGAGCACCGTCAGACAGTCCGGCTCACTCCCTGCCAGGCTCTTGACGCCCGGCAGCCGAGCCTTCTGGTCAGGACTGTGGCGGTCCACAGGCCCCAAATTTGGTTGGTGCGATTCCAACTGGCAAGGGGAATTTTCATTTTGTGGCATTAAAACTTGTTATTTTGCTGGTCAGTTTTGAAGCTCTCTGTGACCATATCCTGCTTGAACTTGGGGCCCCGGGACCGAGGCAGAACTGTGATGAGCAGTGGGTCATGTGCGGATACCTGTGCAACCGTCGTCCTTTCTCCCGGCACTCCAGGAGGCTGTAAGACAGGCCAAGGGCCCTGGCTGTGCCTGTGTGGCCAGAGCAGGGTAGATGTCATAACGAGGGTGCATTCATTCCTTGTTCAAATATCCGCACACATTTCTCAGGAGGCTTCATGGGTTTGTGTCCACATTAGGATGGAGAACTCTGAGCGTCCCTTCGTCCTGGCCTTCAAGGAGCCCACAGGCTTGTGCAAAACACAACCGCCACAAACCCACCGATAATGACAGGGTGCCGTCCATTGTGTTAAAAGGGAAGAACAGACTTAAGGGGAGTTCTGGAAAGTTCTCACAGAGAACATCTGTTTCTGGCCCTCTGCCAGAGTGGATACCTTTTATAACTCCCCTGATGACAACATGCTGGATAAAATACTTTTTAAAAGATTTTATTTATTCATTTATTTGAGAGAGAGAGAGAGAATGCACAAGTGGGGGATGGGAGATGGAGAGGGAGAGGGAGACTCCCCACGGAGCAGGGAGCCTGATGGGGTCTCCATTCCAAGACTCTGAGGTCATGACCTGAGCTGAAAGTGGACACCTAACCAGTTGAGCTACTCAGGTGCCCCAAAATATTTTTTAACTCTTTTTTCCTTTTTCTTTTTAAAAAAACATTGCTGAATTGATAGGAAAGTAAGTAAATCATAAATCTCCAAAATGAAGCGAGGTTGGCTGTGTGAGGTGCAAGGAACAGGAGGTAAACACCGAGCACCACCCAGGAGGAGGGTCCACCAGGAGACCCCTCAGAGCTGGAGTCCAGAAAGGCTACATCCAAAACATAGGAAAGAATGTACAAGAAACTTCATCCTGCAGACAGGATGGAAAGGAAAACTACCTCTGCTGACCTTGACCTTGGGTTGAGAGAAAAAAATAGCTCTCTTGAGAATTTGTAATCACAAACTGGCCCTCCCGTGACTTCCAGTTTGAATTCATGCAACTTGTGTGGTTTGAACAAACCCAAGCAGAGAATTTCACTTGAGGTGACCCTGCCTGGTGGTGCCTCCAGTCAATGGGTGGGGACGTGCCCTAAAACTCTCTTGAGGAATTCAACGACAAGTCAACCTTAGAGAATATCCACAAATTAAGGCTCCAAAGGAAAGGAACAGCTCTCAGTGAAAAACAGGAGACTTCCCAAGGCGACAAAAACACCCAGAAGAAACAAGAGACAGTAGAAATAGAGACTTAAAGCCTTTAGATTTGAAATTAGCATGTGAAAACTACACACCAATTTAAAAGAACTATTTCTGTGTCCTTAAAGAAATAAAAGAGAAGTTTGAAAATATGAGCTGGGAATAAGAGACTGTAATGCACAGCCAGATTTGGAAAAAGAACCAAAGAAAACTTACAGAGATGAGAAATAGAATGCTTGGAATTTGAAACTCAGCAGACAGATTGAAAAGCAGATGAGATACAGCCAAAAAGAGGATCAGTCCACTAGTGGAGCCAAGGGGACTATCCAGAAGAAGAGAGAGGGCCCGATGTACATCTCTTCAGAGTTCTAGGAGATTGTACAATAGCGGAGCAGATGGTCATGGAGATAGTGCCTGATAACTTGGTGGAAATGGTGTAGATACCAAACCTCAGATCCAGAAGTCCACTGAATTCCAAGTAAGGTAAATAAAGAGAAATTCATATGTAGACACACAACAGTAAATTTGGGGCATTTTGAGGAAAAAAGGGAAGATGTTAAAAGCAACAGAGAAAACAAGAGTCTCCCAAAAGGATCAATTGTTAGGTTTACAGCTGATTTCTCACTGTCATCAATGGAACCCAGGAGACAGTGGAATTGTATCTTCAATGTGCTGAGAAAAAGAATAACCATCATGTTAGAGCTCTTTACTGGCCTTTGGGAATAAGAATACAATAAAGACATATTCCAACAAGTAAGAGCTGTGAGATTTTATCACTGAAGGATACTTCCAAGAGAAAATTCTAAATGTAATGGACTCCAGGCAGAATAAAAATTATTACAGAGGAAAGGCCAGATACAAAAGGAAAAATGAGCAAAGATATTGGCAAATATTTGGAGGGAAACTAAGAAAAATATGGATGGTATGACTCCACAATAATAAGGTCTAATTTATGGGAGGGAAAAACAGGCTAGTACTAAAATACTGGTTGATACCGTATAATTTTGGAGGAAGTGGTCAAAGTTAAAGTTTTCAAATCCCTTCCATTATTTGGCAGGAGGGCAGCTATACTGATTAAATTTAGACTTTGTTAGTTAACTGCTCCGTGTTAAAATAGCTAGGGGAAGCATAAAAATTAGTCATTGGATGTATAATTTTTAAAGAGAAAGAAAATGAGCATTAGAAAAATAAGATAAGGGGCGCCTGGATAGCTCAGTGAGTTAAAGCCTCTGCCTTTGGCTCAGGTCATGATCTCAGGGTCCTGGGATTGAGCCCCACATCAGACTTTCTGCTCAGCAGGGAGCCTGCTTCTCTCTCTTTCTGCCTGTCTCTCTGCCTACTTGTGATCTCTCTCTCTGTCAAATAAATAAATAAAATCTTTTAAAAAAAGAAAAATAAGATAAAAATTGCAAATGATTGGCAGGAAGGCGAGGAAGGGGGCTGGGGACAAGGAACATTAGAATGAATAGAGAAAATATTATGAGACCATAGAAATTAATCTAGATTTATATTATCAGTAATATACATCAAAAGACTAAACTCTTCAGCTAAGAAATGATGGTCAGACTGGGTTTGTAAAATATCTAGGTCATGTTCTGTTTCTAAGTGACAGGACTCAACCTTGGGGACCCAGAGCTGTTGAAGGTCCAAGTACAGAAGAAATATCCGAAACAAATACTAACTCAAAAAAAGTTGCTGTGGCTTTGTACTCAAAAGTAGAGTTGGGTGTCTGGTGGCTCAGTCGGCTGAGCATCTGGCTGTTGATTTCGGCTCAGGTCATGATCTCAGGGTTGTGGGATCGAGCCCCGCATTGGGTTCTGAGCTCAGTGTGGAGTCTGCTGTCCCTCTCCCTCTGCTCCTCCCCCTGTTCTCTGTCTCTCTCTCTCAAATAAATAAATAAGTAAATAGATAAAATCTTTAGAAAAAAAGGTAAAAGTAGACTTCTGGAGAGAAGAGCATTATTAGAGGTAAGATGGTACTACATAATGATTCAAGGTTCAGATTGACCCGGCAGCTGTAACAGTGCTTAATTCACATGGGACTACCATCACAGCTGCATGAAATAGGAACAAAAACGCAAACAATAAGAAGTAGGGACACACCCACCTTCATGCTGGGATATCTTTAGGCCATCTCAGTGGAGATGCAGAAAGTCTGAAGAATACAACTGTGGGTTTAATGTGAACAGATGTAGATTATGGAATCCCAAACACAGGCTTCTCAGGCTCGCAGGGAACATTCAGAAAACACGCCGGACAATACAGCTGACCTCAACACATTTCAAAGATTAGGGTTGTAGACTGGATTTCCCAGTCTGACATGGAGATTGGGGAGTCAGAAGTTTGTGGGGGAACGGTCCTGGTCCTGGCAGCAGTGAGAGGGAGGGAAGGAAGCAGGCTGGGAAGCAGGAGATGCTGAGCTGAAATGCAACAGCAGTCTTAGCCAGCTCTGGGGAGAGGTCTGCAGTGGGGCTGTCCTTCGGAGGGGTCCTCAGGTGGGGTAAGAGCCCCCTGACTTAGAAGCGGGCCGCTATGTTGGAAACCCAGAGCTGGTGTGTTGCATTGAGAACATGTAGATTACGGCCTGCTGAATGAAGAGACACTAGCTGCCCACCCGGGGTCAGGAGGCAACTTCAGTGGCATCTGAGCTCCTACTCTGGGGAAGTGGAAACCCAGGGGTCGTTCTGATTGAAGGTGCAGTTTCAGGGCACCCACACAAAGGAAGTAGAGTCACAAGATTTGTTACTTACCAGTCTCAGAATGGGAGCACAATGAGCCGGGGAAGGGAAGCCCTCCGTCCCAGATCTACAGAAAACAGGAGACAGAAAGGGGGTAGCAAGCCCCTATTATCTATAAGATGGTTAGGGCAGAGGTCACTAGGATTCCCAGGCTCAGCTCTGAGTGGTAATTTTAAAAAGATGCCCCGGGGGGAAGCAAGGTGGGAACTGAGGCAGCCCCAGTCTTTCTCTGAATGTCCAGACTCTGGGTGAGAGCAGGGTGGTCACACTGTTAAATGCCTGAGTATCAGATTGGCTGTGTTCTCATCACAGCTGCCCTTGGAACAAGGCACCGCCTTGTTTGGGCAAGGTCATTTCTTCAGCCCAGGCAATTCCCAGAGGCTGACTGTGAAGGGCCACCTTGTGGGAGCTCCCCAGCAGCTGGGGGAGTAAGTCGTTCTCTCCCTCAGGGACACCTGGGCAGTAATCACAGAATCCAGCCCAGTTTGTACATGGACTGTATTCTCTGATCACAATCCAAAAAACTCAGAAGCAGACAACCAAAAAGATAACTAAAAAAAGCTCAGACTTCTGGGAACTTGAAAACAGACACCTAAAACAGACTCGCAGGCTGAAAAAGAACTCATAACCAAAATTAGAAAATACTTAGTACTGACCAATAACAAAAATATTTGTGTTAAGCCTTATGAAATGTAACTGAAGCAGTACTTAGAGACTTCAGAACTCGGACCGTTTGCATTGGCAAAAAAAGAGATGGTCGGAATTAATGCGCTGAATATCCAAAAGTTAGAGAACAGTCAAACCCAAAGGAATCAGATAATTAGGACAAGAACAGAAATTAATGAAATAGAAAACAAACATGGAGAGTGGGATGACTGGAAGCAAAAGACGATTCTTGGAGAAGATTAAGATATTAGATCTCTTACAAGATTGATTAAAAGAGCACAGATGCATAATACCAGGCATGAAAGAAGAAACATCATTATAGATTCAGCACAGACTACATGGATAATGTAAAGATATTGTCAATTACTTTTATGCCATAAATGTCTTGAAGAAACAGTCGGATTCCTAGAAAAATACAATGTGTCAAAATTGACTCAAGAAGTAATAGAAAACCTGAACGGTCCTATAATTATTCAATAAATTAAATTAGTAGGTTAAAATCTTCCTTCCCTATAAAGAAAATTTCAGTGCCAGCTGGGTTCATAGGTGAATTCTGCTAAATCTTCAAAGCCCAGATCATGTCAAGCTTACCCAAATTTCTACCCCACAGTAGAGAAACATAGCCACTGAATGTACTTTATTCTGATCGTTAGGTAGACAGTATACTAAAGAAAAATTCCTGGTTAATTTTACTCATGAACATAGATGGAAAACTTCTTTTAACATATTAGCACAGTGAAGGCACCTGGGTGGCTCAGTGGGTTAAGCCTCTGCCTTGGGCTCAGGTCATGGTCTCAGGGTCCTGGGATCGAGCCCTGCATTGGGCTCTCCGCCTGCTTCCCCCTCTCTCTCTGGCTGCCTCTCTGCCTACTTGTGCTCTCTCTCTCAATGTGTAAAATAAATAAATAAAATCTTAAAAAAAAAAAAACCCAACATATTAGCACAGTGAACGAAGATACAGACTTAGTTATAGAGAACAAACGATGGTTACAGGGGAGAGGTGGGGAGGGAGAAGTGGGGGGGGAGGGGAAGGGGTAAACAGGTGATGGGGATTAAGGGGTGCATTTGTGCTGAGCTCCAGGTGTTTCACCAGGAGGAAGTGCTGAATTACTATACTGCACGCCTGAAACTAATGTTACACTGTATGTTAATTGGAACTTAAGTAAAAACTTTAAAAAAACCGAAATATCAGCACAGTGAATTCAACAATAATAATTGAAAAAATATAGTACGTCATGATTAAATTGTGTTTATGTTGCGAATGCAAGTTTGCCTAGTTGTCAAGGAATTACTTAACGTAATTCTTTGCATTAACAGTTTTTTTTAAAAAATATTTTATTTATTTATTTGACAGAGAGAGATCACAAGCAGGCAGAGAAGCAGGCAGAGAGAGAGGAGGAAGCAGGTTCCCTGCCGAGCAGAGGACCTGATGTGGAGCTTGATCCCAGGACCCCAGGATCATGACCTGAGCCGAAGGCAGAGGCTTTAACCCACTGAGCCACCCAGGTGCCCCTGCATTAACAGTTTTAAGGAAAAAACACAGTCATCTCATTAGATTATAAAGTTCAGTACAATTCAACATTCATTCATTATAAATATTTCATATAAGCCAGGAATTACAAGGAACGTCCTTAACTTGATAAAGAGAAACATATCTATTTAGATATATAGAGATAGATAGAGATGCTATCATACCTACGAACGAAGTCTTAAAGTATGAACTTTAAAATCAGAAACAAATCAATGATGCTAATTCTTTTCAATGCTGTGCTTAGGTTCTAGCCAGAGCTGTAATACAACAACAACAAAAAATAAATAAAAGACATAATGATGGGAAGAGAGAAATAAAACTAATACTATAGATAAATGGTAGGATCATCTATACAGACCCCCCCCCCAAAAAATCTCCCAATAAATTATTAGAATCAAGCATCTAGCAATTTTGTTAAATATATAAAAACACAAAAAGTCAATTATATTTTTGTATGTCTCCAATTTTAGTTAAAAATGTAATTTAGAGGGGCGCCTGGGTGGCTCAGTGGGTTGGGCCGCTGCCTTCGGCTCAGGTCATGGTCTCGGGGTCCTGGGATCGAGTCCCGTGTCGGGCTCTCTGCTCGGCGGGGAGCCTGCTTCCCTTCCTCTCTCTCTGCCTGCCTCTCTGCCTGCTTGTGATCTCTGTCTGTCAAATAAATAACTAAAATCTTTAAAAAAATGTAATTTAGAAAGAGTACCATTTAACAATGCTAACAAAAATATAAAGTACCTAGGAATAAATCTAACCAAGAATGTGAGAACTCCGTATAGGGAAAATTATAAACTCTAGAGTGAGATTTTAAGGAAAATCTACACAAATACAGAAAGACACCCTGTTCTTGGATTGGAGGACTCAATATATTAAAAACTCAATTCTCCTCAAATTAGTACGCGCAGATTCAATGCAATTTCGAAGAAAATCCCGAGAAATTTTTATAGTATTGAAAAGCTGAGTTTAAAATGTGTGTAGAAGAGAAAAGGTCTAAGGGTAGCCAAGACTTTCTTGAAGAATAGGGGAGAGACTTGTTCTATGAGATATTATAAAGTTATAAACCTCGAGACAGTTAAGGTGTTGTTTCATAGACAAATAAATCATCCATACGTGGAAACTTGCTTTATGGCAGAGCTGGTATTTCGGATCATTGAGGAAATGGCACCAGGACAAATGGGTATCCATATGGAAAAAGTAGATCCTTTCCTCACACCATACCAGATCTGATGTGTTATATTGACACATAGCAGGCAACTTACATTAGAGGACAATAAAAGAGAATATCTTTATGACTTTGAGTAGAAAAGTAAAGGAAGGGTTGACAAAATTTCACTACATTAAGATTTTTTGAAAATCAGAAGTCCATCAGTAGATGGCAGAGACCAGCCACAGAGCTGGAGATGCCACAACTTGAATAACCAGCAAAGGGTTATTATCCAGAATGGACTCAGAATTCTCGGGAACCAATAAGAAAAAGTAAGCAGTAAACAATCCGATAGAAGAATGGTCAAAAAATAAACAGCATTTCACAGAAGTAGAAACCCAGATGGCCTGTAAACACATGAAGAGAGGACCGACTTCATCAGAAATTAGGCAAATGAAAATCAGAGCCCCAGGAAAATGGCTACACACTCAGCACTTCGACAAGATTTAAGACCTGTGACAGGGATGCCTGGGTGGCTCAGTTGGTTAAGCAGCTGCCTTCGGCTCAGGTCATGATCCCAGCGTCCTGGGATCGAGTCCCACATCGGGCTCCTTGTTTGGTGGGGAGCCTGCTTCTCCCTCTGCCTCTGCCTGCCATTCTGTCTGCCTGTGCTTGCTCGCTCTCCTCTCTCTCTGACAAATAAATAAAATCTTAAAAAAAAAAAAAAAAAGACCTGTGACAGAACCACGGATTGGGAGAGATTTGGAATAATAAGAATTTTCCCACACACTAATAATGGTACAGTCACTTTGGAGGACATCTTGGCATTATCTCAAAAAGCTGAAGGGACCCAACAAAAAAATCCTCTGTCACCCAACAGTTCTGCTCCTAGGTGTGTATAGGAGTGGGGAAGAGACGAAATGAGATTTGAGCTTTAAGTAGGAGTGAGGTCCCGTTGCAGGAGGAGCATGGAATCAAAGGTTTAGTCTAGATGCAGCCTTTTACCCGCCACGGATAACAAAGAGAGGTGGCATTAAAGTGGATACAGCTCTGGGATTCTGAAAGATTCCCCAGCAGAGAGGGTGAGAGCTCACACAGCTCCGGTACGACAGTGGGCAGGGAACTGGAATGGTCATCGACTCTATGGTCCAGACACTTTCGTTCTTCATGAGAGTTTAGACCAAACCATAAATACTGTCCACCTGTAAGGGGCCAGCCTCAAATGCAGGAACAGGCAGCCCCGTGTTTTGGTGGGGTGAACTCCAAAATGTAAGCAGGTCCTAGAGGTCCACGCCCGCTCTGAGTCATCTCCCTTTTGCCAAAGCTGGTCCCTGCAATTGGCAGACTGGGTGGCACTAGGCACCACCACCCAGATGGCTGAAGCAGAGGGGCCAGGCAGTGGGAACTGGATGGGGAGACCAAGAAGGGGGTGCATGGGAGTGGCCATGATCGTGCATCAGGTTGGGGATGGAACTATGCCCACACCCCCTACTAGGGACTGGAGAGGAAACCCAAGTAACTCTCCTCTGTGACTGCTCCACCCCGAGGGCTCCAAAGACTGTAGTGACCAGACAGGTGTCAAAGAAGGGCATCGTGACCCAAGTGTAAGAAATGGCATGCAAACCCACGGTGGCTATACACCAACCCCTAGAATTTGCCTTCTCTCCCATGAAGGAGGTTGCCTCTGATTTTTTTCTTCAAATAGGCAGCCTGCTCTGCCCAGCTGTCTCTCCCATGCTGTCAGGAGCCCATGAGGGCAACCCAATGCTCGATCGAAGGTGATATGGGGGCCTGACCTCAGAGATGTGGCAGGGAGTGGCATGGCTGGTGTGCGTTCCAAAGGGACAGGATGACACCCGTCATCCTGAAAGGTGGGCCTGGAGAGAGTTGACAGGGCATGGTGAGAGTCTGGGTGTGGGGTTAGAGGGACACAGAAAAGTTGAGTTCCAGGTTTGAGGGACTCTGTGCAATGGGGCTACTCGCCAAGGGGGGAGACAGGAGAGGGGCTTTGGATAGGTTGCGTCTATGATAGGCTGTGGGACACCCCGGAGGTGATTATTGGTGGGTCTTGGTAGCAAGCAACCCAGCTCTCTCAGGACGATGGTGGGACTTTAGAAATGAGGGACAGGAACCAATATGGTCTCCCAGTCTTGGCTCTGTTCTTACCTTACCCCGACGTGAGACCTTGGACAAGTCACGGCAGCCTTCTCCAATCTACTCATCATCATGGAGACAGAGACACCCACCAGGCTTCCACTTCTTCCACAAAATGAAAATTTGAACACTCGGTGGATCAAGGATCAGTCCCTGATTGTCCTGCCATCCCAGCCAGACCCCACGGTGCGAACGGTCTGTGTTGTCTAAAGGCCGGGCAGAGGGTGTGATGTCTGGAGCCTGGGCTGCCTCATTGGGGTTGCACGCCCCAGACCCAGAAGGCCTTGTGAAAGCTTCAGACTGATGTGAGCACCCCTCCCACAACTTCCCTTATGGGCTCACAGCTCACCGTGAGGGGGGATCCTAGGGACCAGAGGGTCAGATGTCCCCTGCTCTTGGAGGTCCCCTCATCTGCTGTCCCAGAGTCTGTGTTTATGTACTTGGGGGTGTTGCTGACCATCCTTTAAAGCTTGGGACAAGGGACGCCTGGGTGGCTCAGTGGGTTAAAGCCTCTGCCTTCGGCTCAGGTCATGATCCCAGGGTCCTGGGATCGAGCCCCGCATCGGGCTCTCTGCTCGGCGGAGAGCCTGCTTCCTCCTATCTCTCTCTGCCTGCTTCTCTGCCTACTTGTGATCTCTGTCAAATAAATAAATAAAATCTTAAAAAAAAAAAGGGGGAGGAGTCAAGATGGCGGAGAAGTAGCAGGCTGAGACTACTTCGGGTAGCAGGAGATCAGCTAAATAGCTTATCTAAAGATTGCAAACACCTACAAATCCAACGGGAGATTGAAGAGAAGAAGAACAGCAATTCTAGAAACAGAAAATCAACCACTATCTGAAAGGTAGGACTGGCGGAGAAGTGAATCCAAAGCGACGGGAAGATAGACCGCGGGCGGAGGGGCCGGCTCCCGGCGAGCGGCGGAGCAACGGAGCAAAATCAGGACTTTTAAAAGTCTGTTCCGCTGAGGGACATCGCTCCAGAGGCTTAACTGGGGTGAAGCCCAGGCGGGGTCAGCGCGGCCTCAGCTCCCGCAGGGTCGCAGAAGGATCGGGGGTGTCTCAGTGTCGCAGAGCTTACCGGTATTAGAACGGGGAAGCCGGCTGCAGAGACAGAGCCGAGGAGTGACTCTCAGCTCGGGGTTGCCTTGAACCGGTCGCAGGCTCGGTCAGCTCGGAGCGCGGCGGGAGGCCAGGGTGACGGGAGTCATTGGGCGCTGTTCTCTGAGGGCGCACTGAGGAGTGGGGCCCCAGGCTCTCGGCTCCTCCGGGCCGGAGACCAGGAGGCCGCCATCTTTATTCCCGTCCTCCGGACTCTACGGAAAGCGCTCAGGGAACAAAAGCTCCCGAAAGCGAACCCGAGCGGATGACTCAGCGCGGCCCCAGGTAAGGGCGGTGCAACTCCGCCTGGGGCAAAGACGCTTGAGAATCACTACAACGGGCCCCTCCCCCAGAAGATCTACGGGAAACCCAGCCAGGACCAAGTTCACCTACCAAGGAGAGCGGCGGAATTCCAGAGGCGAAGAAAGCAAAGCACGGAACTCATGGCTTTCTCCCCATGATTTTTTAGCCTTGCAGTTAATTTAATTTTTTTTTCTTTTTCAATTTTTTTTTCTTTTTCTCTTCTTCTGCTAATTTTTTTTTAACTTTTACCGTTTTCTTTTTTTAACGTTTTTTAAATAGTTTATCTAATATATATATATTTTTTCCTCTTTTTATATTTTTTCTTTATCGGCTTTCTTTTTTTTAATAGCTTTTTTTTTTTCTTTCTTTCTGAACCCCTTTTTATCCCCTTTCTCCCCCCTCACAATTCGGGATCTCTTCTGATTTGGCTAAAGCATATTTTCCTGGGGTTGTTGCCACCCTTTTAGTATTTTACTTGCTCCTTCATAAACTCTTATCTGGACAAAATGACAAGGCGGAAAAATTCACAACAAAAAAAAGAACAAGAGGCAATACCAAAGGCTAGGGACCTAATCAATACAGACATTGGTAATATGTCAGATATAGAGTTCAGAATGATGATTCTCAAGGTTCTAGCCGGGCTTGAAAAAGGCATGGAAGATATTAAAGCAACCCTCTCTGGAGATATAAAAGCCCTTTCTGGAGAAATAAAAGAACTAAAATCTAACCAAGTTGAAATCAAAAAAGCTATTAATGAGGTGCAATCAAAAATGGAGGCTCTCACTGCTAGGATAAATGAGGCAGGAGAAAGAATTAGCGATATAGAAGACCAAATGACAGAGAATAAAGAAGCTGAGCAAAAGAGGGACAAACAGCTACTGGACCACGAGGGGAGAATTCAAGAGATAAGTGACACCATAAGACGAAACAACATTAGAATAATTGGGATTCCAGAAGAAGAGGAAACAGAGAGGGGAGCAGAAGGTATATTGGAGAGAATTATTGGAGAGAATTTCCCCAATATGGCAAAGGGAACAAGCATCAAAATCCAGGAGGTTCAGAGAACCCCCCTCAAAATCAATAAGAATAGGTCTACACCCCGTCACCTAATAGTAAAATTGACAAGTCTTAGTGACAAAGAAAAGATCCTGAAAGCAGCCCGGGAAAAGAAGTCTGTAACGTACAATGGTAAAAATATTAGATTGGCAGCAGACTTATCCACAGAGACCTGGCAGGCCAGAAAGAGCTGGCATGATATATTCAGAGTACTAAATGAGAAAAACATGCAGCCAAGAATACTATATCCAGCTAAGCTATCATTGAAAATAGACGGAGAGATTAAAAGCTTCCAGGACAAACAAAAACTGAAAGAATTTGCAAATACCAAACCAGCTCTACAGGAAATATTGAAAGGGGTCCTCTAAGCAAAGAGAGACCCTCAAAGTAGTAGATCAGAAAGAAACAGAGACAATATACAATAACAGTCACCTTACAGGCAATACAATGGCACTAAATTCATATCTCTCAATACTTACCCTGAATGTTAATGGGCTAAATGCCCCAATCAAAAGACACAGGGTATCAGAATGGATAAAAAAACAAAACCCATCTATATGTTGCCTACAAGAAACTCATCTTAAACCCGAAGACACCTCCAGGTTTAAAGTGAGGGGGTGGAAAAGAATTTACCATGCTAATGGACATCAGAAGAAAGCAGGAGTGGCAATCCTTATATCAGATCAATTAGATTTTAAGCCAAAGATTATAATAAGAGATGAGGAAGGACACTATATCATACTCAAAGGAACTGTCCAACAAGAAGATCTAACAATTTTAAATATCTATGCCCCTAACGTGGGAGCAGCCAACTATATAAACCAATTAATAACAAAATCAAAGAAACACATCGACAAGAATACAATAATAGTAGGGGATTTTAACACTCCCCTCACTGAAATGGACAGATCATCCAAGCAAAAGATCAACAAGGAAATCAAGGCCTTAAATGACACACTAGACCAGATGGACATCACAGATATATTCAGAACATTTCATCCCAAAGCAACAGAATACACATTCTTCTCTAGTGCACTTGGAACATTCTCCAGAATGGATCACATTCTTGGTCCTAAATCAAGTCTCAACCGGTATCAAAAGATTGGGATCATTCCCTGCATATTTTCAGACCACAATGCTCTAAAGCTAGAACTCAATAACAAGAGGAAATTTGGAAAGAACCCAAATACATGGAGACTAAACAGCATCCTTCTAAAGAATGAATGGGTCAACCAGGAAATCAAAGAAGAATTGAAAAAATTTATGGAAACAAATGATAATGAAAACACAACGGTTCAGAATCTGTGGGACACAACAAAGGCAGTCCTGAGAGGAAAATATATAGCGGTACAAGCCTTTCTCAAGAAACAAGAAAGGTCTCAGGTACACAACCTAACCCTACACCTAAAGGAGCTGGAGAAAGAACAAGAAAGAAACCCTAAACCCAGCAGGAGAAGAGAAATCATAAAGATCAGAGCAGAAATCAATGAAATAGAAACCAAAAAAACAATAGAACAAATCAACGAAACTAGGAGCTGGTTCTTTGAAAGAATTAATAAGATTGATAAACCCCTGGCCAGACTTATCAAAAAGAAAAGAGAGAGGACCCAAATAAATAAAATCATGAATGAAAGAGGAGAGATCACAACGAACACCAAAGAAATACAGACAATTATAAGAACATACTATGAGCAACTCTACGCCAACAAATTTGACAATCTGGAAGAAATGGATGCATTCCTAGAGACATATAAACTACCTCAACTGAACCAGGAAGAAATAGAAAGCCTGAACAGACCCATAACCAGTAAGGAGATTGAAACAGTCATCAAAAATCTCCAAACAAACAAAAGCCCAGGGCCAGACGGCTTCCCGGGGGAATTCTACCAAACATTTAAAGAAGAACTAATTCCTATTCTCCTGAAACTGTTCCAAAAAATAGCAATAGAAGGAAAACTTCCAAACTCATTTTATGAGGCCAGCATCACCTTGATCCCAAAACCAGACAAGGATCCCAACAAAAAAGAGAACTACAGACCAATATCCTTGATGAACACAGATGCAAAAATTCTCACCAAAATACTAGCCAATAGGATTCAACAGTACGTTAAAAGGATTATTCACCAGGACCAAGTGGGATTTATTCCAGGGCTGCAAGGCTGGTTCAACATCCGCAAATCAATCAATGTGATACAACACATTAATAAAAGAAAGAACAAGAACCATATGATACTCTCCATAGATGCTGAAAAAGCATTTGACAAAGTACAGCATCCCTTCCTGATCAAAACTCTTCAAAGTGTAGGGATAGACGGCACATACCTCAATATTATCAAAGCCATCTATGAAAAACCCACCGCAAATATCATTCTCAATGGAGAAAAACTGAAAGCTTTTCCGCTAAGGTCAGGAACACGGCAGGGATGTCCGTTATCACCACTGCTATTCAACATAGTACTAGAAGTCCTAGCCTCAGCAATCAGACAACAAAAGGAAATTAAAGGCATCCAAATCGGCAAAGAAGAAGTCAAACTATCACTCTTCGCAGATGATATGATACTCTATGTGGAAAACCCAAAAGACTCCACTCCAAAACTGCTAGAACTTGTACAGGAATTCAGTAAAGTGTCAGGATATAAAATCAATGCACAGAAATCAGTTGCATTTCTCTACACCAACAACAAGACAGAAGAAAGAGAAATTAAGGAGTCCATCCCATTTACAATTGCACCCAAAACTATAAGATACCTAGGAATAAACCTAACCAAAGAGACTAAGAATCTATACTCAGAAAACTATAAAGTACTCATGAAAGAAATTGAGGAAGACACAAAGAAATGGAAAAATGTTCCATGCTCCTGGATTGGAAGAATAAATATTGTGAAAATGTCTATGCTACCTAAAGCAATCTACACATTTAATGCAATTCCTATCAAAGTACCATCCATTTTTTTCAAAGAAATGGAACAAATAATCTTAAAATTTATATGGAACCAGAAAAGACCTCGAATAGCCAAAGGAATATTGAAAAAGAAAGCCAAAGTTCGTGGCATCACAATTCCGGACTTCAAGCTCTATTACAAAGCTGTCATCATCAAGACAGCATGGTACTGGCACAAAAACAGACACATAGATCAATGGAACAGAATAGAGAGCCCAGAAATGGACCCTCAACTCTATGGTCAACTCATCTTCGACAAAGCAGGAAAGAATATCCAATGGAACAAAGACAGCCTCTTCAATAAATGGTGTTGGGAAAATTGGACAGCCACATGCATAAAAATGAAATTGGATCATTTCCTTACACCACACACGAAAATAGACTCAAAATGGATGAAGGATCTCAATGTGAGAAAGGAATCCATCAAAATCCTCGAGGAGAACACAGGCAGCAACCTCTTCGACGTCAGCCGCAGCAACATCTTCCTAGGAACATCACCAAAGGCAAGGGAAGCAAGGGCAAAAATGAACTTTTGGGATTTTATCAAGATCAAAAGCTTTTGCACAGCAAAGGAAACAGTTAAAAAAACAGTTAAAAAAACAACTGACAGAATGGGAGAAGATATTTGCAAATGACATATCAGATAAAGGGCTAGTGTCCAAAATCTATAAAGAACTTAGCAAACTCAACACCCAAAGAACAAATAATCCAATCAAGAAATGGGCAGAGGACATGAACAGACATTTCTGCAAAGAAGACATCCAGATGGCCAACAGACACATGAAAAAGTGCTCCATATCACTCGGCATCAGGGAAATACAAATCAAAACCACCATGAGATATCACCTCACACCAGTCAGAATGGCTAAAATTAACAAGTCAGGAAATGACAGATGCTGGCGAGGATGCGGAGAAAGGGGAACCCTCCTACACTGTTGGTGGGAATGCAAGCTGGTGCAACCACTCTGGAAAACAGCATGGAGGTTCCTCAAAATGTTGAAAATAGAACTACCCTATGACCCTGCAATAGCACTGCTGGGTATTTACCCTAAAGATACAAACATAGTGATCCGAAGGGGCACATGCACCCGAATGTTTATAGCAGCAATGTCTACAATAGCCAAACTATGGAAAGAACCTAGATGTCCATCTACAGACGAATGGATAAAGAAGATGTGGTATATATACACAATGGAATACTATGCAGCCATCAAAAGAAATGAAATCTTGCCATTTGCGACGACGTGGATGGAACTAGAGGGTATCATGCTTAGCGAAATAAGTCAATCGGAGAAAGACAACTATCATATGATCTCCCTGATATGAGGGAGAGGAGATGTAACATGGGGGGTCGAGGGGGTAGGAGAAGAGTAAATGAAACAAGATGGGATTGGGAGGGAGACAAACCATAAGTGACTCTTAATCTCACAAAACAAACTGAGGGTTGATGGGGGGAGGGGGTTGGGAGAGGGGGTGGGGTTATGGATATCGAGGAGGGTATGTGCTATGGTGAGTGTTGTGAAGTGTGTAAACCTGGCGATTCGCAGACCTGTACCCCTGGGGATAAAAATATATGTTTATAAAGCTGTAAAAAAAAAAAAAAAAAAAGAAAAAGGATGAATCCCCAAGTTTTGTAGCAACATGGACGGGACTGGAAGAGATTATGCTGAGTGAAATAAGTCAAGCAGAGAGAGTCAATTATCATATGGTTTCACTTATTTGTGGAGCATAACAAATAGCATGGAGGACAAGGGGAGATGGAGAGGAGAAGGGAGTTGAGGGAAATTGGAAGGGGAGGTGAACCATGAGAGACTATGGACTCTGAAAAACGATCTGAGAATTTTGAAGGGGTGGGGGGTGGGAGGTTGGGGGCACCAGGTGGTGGGTATTGTAGAGGGCACGGATTGCATGGAGCACTGGGTGTGGTGCAAAAATAATGAATACTGTTATGCTGAAAAAAATAAAAAAATTTAAAAAAAATCACTCAGATCTTCCTACAAATACTCCACATTAAATAAGAATGTTTTATCCTCAAAAAAAAAAAAAAAAAAAAAAAAAAAAGCTTGGGACAGCCCTCAGACAATAAAGAATGATCTGACCCATAATGTCACTAGCAAGGTTGAGAAAGCTGCCGTATAGGACATCACTGCTGGGGAGCCCCCAGTTGTCTCAAACGCAAGTGCCTCCTAAAACTCAAGGGCCACAGGAATGAGTGTACGTGTGTGGGGAGGGGAGGGAGGACAGTGGTGCCAAAAGGGACAGAGATGTCCAGCCCAGCTTGTCACTTCAGGCAGGTAGGCTGGGCACCCTGTGTTGCCAGATTTATTTTTTTTTTCCAAAAAAGGCTAGAAATCTGAATTTGGGTATGAAAGCTGGTTTTTAAATGCTGGCAGCCAATTATAATTTTGGAAAAACTCTGTGTAGGTTGAATAAAACCATAGACTTCTCCCTCTGTGCCTGGTCCTGCCACGACCCGACCCCTTCCTCCCGCCAGCCTCCCAGTTCCAGGCTGAGCTCAGCGGGGAACAGACACGCTCACGGAGAGGCCCGTGATGGCCGGGATGCTGCTGCCCCCCTGTGGCCACGGCGGGGAGGTGCCGGCTGTGATGGGGATAAAGGGGTGTGGACTTTCCACAAGGACCCAGCGCCCAGGGTCCAGGCTCCTCTCTTGCCCAGTGGACGCTGACAGTCCCCTAGACCAGGCTCTATTCCAGAGCTGCCCGCTTAAATCCAGCTCCAGCCCAGAGCAGTGTGACGCTGGGAGGTCGCCCTGGGCAGCATTCCCCGTCAGGGTTGGCTCCCCTGAGCGCTAACCATGCCCCCCCTGCCCCGCCCTCTTTGTAGAAATCCGACCCTCCCACCACCTGGGGGACACGCGCCACCGTCATCCTCATTTCACCAGAGATGAGACTGGACGTGAATGGACAAGTTAGGTGGATTCCAACCTAAAGTGCATTAACTTGCCCACTAGGGGGCTTGGGATGCCCGCTCTGGGAGGGTCTGTGGCCACAACTCAGAGAGGGAAGGGGCTCCACCTGGAGGTCTGGTCTAAGGAGCCCTGCTGGTGCCCTAGGGTTGCATCACTGTCCCAAAGGGAGGCAGAGCTGTCCCGGCAGCGGCAGCCAGGTTTGCCTTTACAGTCCAAATCATTTTGGCTTTGGTCTCCCAAAGATGGGCCACCTTGGGGAAACTGAGGACGCCCAGCCCTGCTAAGGGGGTCTGTACGTCTCTGCACTCACTGACGAAGGGAGGTGGGGGATTGTAACACTCTGGTCAGCCTAGGTCTTGAGAATGTCCAGCCTGATCCCTTGCTAGGCAGAAGAGGAAACAGGCCGGGGAGGAGACGGCGAGTCCCAGCTGGCCCAGGGACCGCCACTCTGGGGTGGGCTCATGCGATGAAAATGGGATGGGGTGGGCAGAGCGGTAGCTGGTCTCTGGGGGACCATGTTTGGGGACTTTACATTCTGTCTGATTATCCCTTTATGTTTTAAAAAATTATTTGATAGCGCAAGAGAGAGAGAGAGCACAAGTGGAGGGAGAGGGAGAGGACTCCCCGCTCATCAGGGAGCCCAAAGCAGGGCTCGATCCTGGAACTCTGGGGTCGTGACCTGAGCCAAAGGCAGACACTTAACTGACTGAGCCACCCAGGCGCCCCTGCTCATCCCTTTAGATGGGAGAAGAGCACAGCTCCCTGCCTGCAGGGCGTACGGGGACCGTGGTGATCTTGTTGGTCACCGTGTCAGCAGTGCCTAGCATTTGGTGATTGACACACCTATAGAGTGACACACCTCTGACATGTAAAAACGTCACATCTGTGAAAGGCACTTGAAATAGCTGTTGTGAGAAACTTCTGGCAAGGAGGAGGCTGCGCTCCCCACCCCGCTCCCCACTCGGGCCCCCTCAGGACACACCTGCCTAGGGCATCAGAGTCCTGAGCGTGGGCTCAGGGGCAAGGACCAAAGCCGGTGCACGTCTCCCCTGCGCCCGGCAGGTGGCGCTCGTCCCCGCCGGCCTGGCGGTGGGCGCCCCGTGGTCGCCCTGGGCTGTAGTTGGGGCGTCCCATCCCAGGGTTGCAGGGCACGTGTGCTCACAGCTTCCCGACGGCGCAGCGGACTTCTGCTCCTCTTCAAGGCCTAGTCGAGGGGCAGCTGCACGTGGGAGTGACTCTTACTCGGAGCCTGCCTGGCATTTGTCTGGGGAAGGTGCTCACATGGGACCTGAGGGCAGGAGAGAGGCTGGGGAAGCCAGAAAGGAGGGCCCTGGCCGGTGGAAGGGGGGAGGATCCCTGGGTCTAGTGTTTCATTTGTTAACAATGAACAGATGTGTAAGTATATAAAATCTTGTTTTTGAATAGGTAATGTGGGAGGGAGGTAAGGAGAGCGAGAAAAAGGAAGAGAGCAAAGAAATGAAGCAGTACAAAAGGGCATTAAGTAAGAACTCGGTCTCTCTGTTCCCCTCCCTCCCAGCTCCCTACCTAGAGGCCCCTGTGGCCCTGGCTTCTGAGCACTCCTCCCGAGGCAACTATCCAGACCTGCGTGTGTTTGTGCGGTATGTGTGCATGGGTGTGAGTGTGTGAGTGTGTGCACGCAAGCGCAGAGCCCCGACTGTGTGGGAAGAAATGGTCTTCTCTCAAAAAACCCCTTTTTAGCCAGACAGACTTGGGTTTGACTCGAGAAAGATCTTCTTGGCAGCTGTGGGAGTGGGGAGCAGGTTGGAAATTTGACCCGGAGCTGGTGCTTCAGGGCCTGACTCCCAATCCTGCGGACAGTTTGCAAAGCACCCTCCCCCCCCCCCCCCGCTTTTTATTTTATGCTCAACATTGTGTTTGGGGCTCCCAAAGCTCAGTGGGAGAGTATTACGATTTCCTCATTTTACAAATGGGGGCCAGGGCCGGAAGGACAAAGGGACACCTCCGTGTCACATTGCCAGTGGCAGAAAAGCTGGAGAGCAGAGGTGGGTGTCCTGACAGCCTCCCCATCCCCCACAATTTTCTAGCTACCAGTGGTGAGGGAAAGGGCAGAGGACTTGGGGGCTCTGACCTCTGTGACAGTCAGCGTCCCAGGGATGGGCAGGTACGTGGCACTAAACCAGCCCCCCATAGCCAGGCCCTTCCAATTCCAGGGATCCTAAAGCCACTTAGCGACCAGCCTTCAAAATATTTTCCTCTTCTCCTTCCTCCTCCTTCTCCCTCCTCCCTCTTCCCTGCCTTGTCAGGAATCTCTAAGAAGAGTGGAGAGTGGATGATAATTGCCCCCCACGGAACTCACCTGCCACGAAAGGGTGTTAAATAACACGCAATTTACATGTCTTCCCTGTAGGAAATTGTAGAATCAGAGCTTTCAAATTAGCAATAGATTTTTCTAATTGAATCTATTTCCCGGACGGCAGGTGAAGTGAGAAATGATCAGGTTGTTCCGTTTCCCCTGCAAATGGACCACCAGACAATTGAAGGAATTAAATGCTTATTAAAAGTGCAGGTAAAATTGATATTATATTTCTGGGAAATATGTCTGCAGAATGATGGTGCAGGTGCATTTGTGTCCATAGGATCACTTGTGTGACAAGACAAAGGGTGTCTGTGCTCAAGGGGGAGAGAGGATGGATCTCGGGGTGGGGGGGAATGGGAACTGGCTGGTCACCCCAGGCTCCCTCCCCTCTCTCCAGCCAGTTCTTAGCACACAGCCAGGCTCCGGGATTTGGGCCTTGCTCTGGTGTGTCTTTCTGAGCTTGTTTTCTTCATCTCTGCGTGGTAACCACAGATGGTTATGGCGAGTGTCAGGAATAAGTGAGACAATGCACATGAAGCCCTTAAGATGGTCCTTGGTGCATGGTAGGTTCTTGATAACATCAATATGTCTTCCTAGTATTACTACTTGTCATATGATGTTTGCCTTGTGTCTTGGTTGTGTGTTACTGCATTAACTATCACAGTATCAGTGGCTTAAAACAACATGCATTTATGATCTCATGGTTTCTATGGTGCAGGAGGCTGGGGATGGCTTAGCTGGGCCCTCCCAGCTTCAGGGGCTCCCCCAGATTAAAATCAAGGAGTTGACCCAACGTCTGCAGTCTGACCTGGAGGCTCGAGCAGGGAAGGCTTCATTTCCGAACACACATGGGTGTGGGGGGCATTCAGCTGCTTGCTGGCTGTTGGCTGGCGGCTGCCCTTTGGCCCCCTGCCATGTGGGCCTCTTCCAAGATGGCGGCTCAAAACATGGCGGCATGCTTCTTGAAGCCAGCAAGGGAGGGAGGCTGCTAGCAAGACAGAAGTCATAACCTTGTGTGACCTCATCACAGAAGTGAGATCCATCACCTTCACCATAGTTCCTGGTTAGAATCAAGTCACAGCCCCTGCTCAGACCCAAGGGAATTGGCAGGAGCCTTCTTAGAAGCTGTCCACCACAGCAATACTCAGGGCCCTGGACATACATTTGGGTACCGAGGGCTGGCACCCAGCTGGCTGTGGTTCCTTGCCCATGGGATGACCCAAACCCACATTCTTATTCTTTTTTTTTTTTTTAAGATTTTATTTATTCATTTGACAGAGAGAGATCACAAGCAGGCAGAGAGGCAGGCAGAGAGAGAGGAGGAAGCAGGCTCCCCGCTGAGCAGAGAGCCCGATGCGGGGCTCGATCCCAGGACTCTGAGATCATGACCTGAGCCGAAGGCAGCGGCTTAACCCACTGAGCCACCCAGGTGCCCCCACATTCTTCTTCTTCTTCTTCTTCTCCTCCTCCTCCTCCTCCTCCTCCTTCTCCTTCTTCTTTTTTTAAAGATTTTATTTATTTATTTGAGAGATAGAGAGCATGAGCAGGGGGAGGGGCAGAGGAAGAGGAAGAGGGACAAGCAGACTCACCACGGAGCAGGGAGCCATCCATGGGGCTCGATCCCAGGACCCTGAGACTATGACCTGAACCGAAGTCAGATGCTCGACTGCCTGAGCCACCCAGGCACCCCTCAAACCCATATTCTTAAAGGGTCTGGGCTGTTGGTGGTACTGCTGGACTGGGTCGTTGTCACTTCCCTTGGATGTTTGTCTAGTCCTGGGCCACCTGCAGGCACAGGGTGCTCAGCCTCCCAGGCTGTGTCCACCCCACCAAGTGCCCTGATCTCTCAAGCTCTTCGAGGCCAGGAGTCAGCACAGCCCTCGAGTCTTTTACTCGGTGCGGGATAAATCTCACCAGGGGAATCACCTAGCCCAAATCAAACTCCCGCACCTTATTCATTTAGGGGTTCAAAGAAGGATCAGACCTTCTCAACAAATTTGGAGTTTGCAACATCAGTTCGTGAAACCTTGGCCTTGGCCCAGAAGAACTATCACCCAAGGAATTGTCACCGCGGCAGAAGCCTGGACGGGCGAGATGCTGACAGGGCGGAAAGACCGTATGAAAGGAGAAACCCTCAGTGAAAATGCTGTAGGGCAAAATACTGATCCTGTGAAAATAAGCTCAGGAAAGTGAAAACGAAAATAAAAATAATAAACGAGAACCAGTTTAGCCACACTTGAGAAGGTCGGCCAGCACGCTAAATAATCCGGAAAATCTTACCCTTGAAAATTACACAATGTCGATGAAATTCTGAAAACGTTTTGATTCAGAAACAAGAGGTCAGAAGGCTGGGCCGGGCGTCCTGTTGTCCATCACGTCTCATACCGTGTCCCCACCAGGCCCCACGTGGATCGCCCGCACGAGGGGCTCACAGAGCTGGGCGCAGGCTGTTTCCAGCATCCAACAGCGGTGCTGACGCAGGCCCTATGCCCCTTCCTTGAGAGAGGAACCTGAGGACA
Organism: Lutra lutra; assembly: GCF_902655055.1. Lineage (NCBI taxonomy): Eukaryota > Metazoa > Chordata > Mammalia > Carnivora > Mustelidae > Lutra > Lutra lutra. The sequence continues at coordinate 139,142,503 of NC_062285.1, forward strand.
AGGACAGGTACGCCCCTCCTCAGGGACCCCTCAGGAAGGGGACAGGGTGTGGTGCTCCATGCGACAGCAGTAACCAGGTGCTCAAGGCAGAGTTTCCGGTGCAGAGACTAGGTCCAGAGCCTGCCCTGGGCTCACGCTCAAGAATGAAGGTCCTCCTCGGTCCACCCGGTCCTGAGCCCAGGAGCCCAGAGCAGGAGGGGTGCTGGAGCCCTGGGGCCCAGGGGACACAGGGAGAGGGGACCCTGTCATGCTCTGGGCTCCTGGGGTCAGCCCCAGGGTGGGTAGCTGCAGCTGGGAGATGGGAGGGTTTAGCGTGAAGGAAGTCTAGGCAAGAGAGTGGGGAGAAATGACTCTTTATTGAGCACTTACTGTGTGCGTGGCCCTGACGTCTGTTACCTAATAGAGACTCATAACGAGCCCATGGGGAAGGCATGATTATTATTTGTCCATTTTACACATGAGAATACAGGCTCAGGGCAAGGAAGTCCCTGGTGTAATGCTGCACGATGGGCCGGTTTCTAGCCCGTGTCTGTCTGTCTGTCTTCTGTGTCTCCAAAGTCCTCCTCAGGCACGTGGCCTCCTAGTCCAATCTTCCTTTGGGATCCTTTCTTGTGGATTAGTCCCCTCCCCCCACGCCCCCCAATTTCCCCTCTAATGAAAAGCACCCTTGTCTTCCCCTTGGAAACTCTCCCTCTTGGGAAGGGCTTCACTCCCCTCTGGCCCTTTGTCCTAGACCTCAGCCTCAAAGCTTTCCCAACCTGGGCCTGGCCAACCCCCACCCCTTTTCCCCTCCCGGGCCCCATCTCAGGAGGCCCCGGTGAGGTCATCCCTGTGTCAGCAGGAGCTGCACAATAGGGGCCAGGGTCTGCTTTCTGCTGAAGAGGGAGACTCGGGGGTGGGGGTGAGAGGCAGGGGCCTGCAATTATGGGTTCCACAATGGGGCGCTGTCAAGGGGGCCTCTGCCAATTAGAGCTGCTGCGGGGAGCTGGGGGAGGGGGAGGGTGCAGGGGGCCAGGCAGGCCTCGAGGATCAGGTCAGGTAGGCTCCAGCACTCACTGTTCGCTCGTGCGTGCATTCAATCGTTTATCCACACGCACACATGCGCAAGCGCGCACACACACATTCATTCATTCATTCTGCTAGTACAGTCTGGGCACTTACTACATGCTAGGCGCTGTGCTATAAACAACAGGGACCCAGCAGAATACAGGCGTAGGCAAGACAAGCAAGAAAGAGATAGATATACGTGACAAATAAACGTGAGTCACATTTATGAGACAAGTGCCACAATGGAAAGAAGACAGCGTGAGATCACAGAAAGCAGCAGGCAGGTGGGTGAGGGGCAATATTACTGAGGTGGTCAGGGCAGGCTTCTTGGAGGAGGTGGTATCTGAGCTGAGACCTGGTCAGCCATGCCGCAACCAGAGGAGGAGAGTTCCAGGCAGAGGATATAATAAATACACAGGCCCTGAGTTCGGAACCTGCCTGGCTGTGTCGGGGGCCAGAAACATGGCCTGTGTGGTTGGAGGGCGGGGTGGGGGGCAGGGGAGGGGAGAAGAAGGGGGGCTGTAGGGTATTGGAGCTGGCTTTCATTGGGTCCCGAGAGCTACCACACACAGCTGTTCCCAGCTCAGTGTGTAGACCGGTAGCTTGAAATGGACCATACTGGGAGAGTTTACACCCTGGAAATCAGCAAATGCCACAAATCAGGGCTTTCTCCCTGGGGAGCCCACTGTTAAAGGTTCACAGCACACACTGGAGGGGGTGTGAGGGGTCCCCTTATTGCTATGGAGAGCCAGGATTTTATTCCCGTGTATTTAACCTGATAACCACCGCTGGAGGCAACCAGGGGGCTTCTGCCCATTGCACATAAAGAAGACTGAGGCCCAGAGAGGGAAAGATGTAGTCACGGTTATCCACCGTGCTAGCCGCATGGCCACTGGCGGTGGGGTGCCTCCTGGAGCCCAGGCTTTTCTTTTCCAGGAACTGAGCACCTCACCCCCCTCCCTTCTGAACTCAGGCTCTCCAGGGACTCACAGGGCAGGGGTGTCCCTGCCCCTCCTGCTCAGTGGATCCAGGCACCTGTGGTCTCGCAGTGCCTTGGTGATGGGGGCCACTCAATGCTCATTGACCGCGGTCTTCCCCAGCAGTGGAGGGACTATGTGTGCAGGGGGCTGTGTGCAGGGGTGCGTGAGAGAGAGAATGCACAAGCAGGTGAACGAGTGAGCATCTTTTCCAAACTCTTCGCAAGTTCAAGGTGTGAAGTCTTACTAAAACAGGCATCCATTTAGCTCCTGCTGTTTACAGGTACTCCCTCGACCACTTCACGCACCTTTCCCCATCGAGTCCTTGCAGAGAGCTCTAGCAAGGTTAAACGACATGAGCAAGGGCACCCGGCTCTTGCCTGATCGACCCATGTCTGCCTGACCCCTCCCTGGGGCTCCTCCCACTTTGCCAGGCTTCGGTCCCCACACCCACCCTTCTTTGTGACCCCTGTACACACTGCCCATGACTATGCCTCGTGACCATAGCACTCTACAAAGCTTTTTCCCAGGAGGGCTCAGCAATCAGAGTGTGTTTTGGCTGAGTACTTGCGGTGTACTATGAACTGTCACCTGTTGGTCCCAGTCTTGGGCATTTCTCTCGACAATCCCATAGCATGGACCTGATGTCACCAGCCCCGTTTGACAGAAGGGGCTCATGGTGGTTCGTTGGGCCCTGGGCCTCCCTGGGCTGCTGTGTCTCTCAGGAGGCTGGGGCCCAGCTGCTCCCGGAGCGGGGGTTTCTGCTTATCCTGAGATATCATCCCGTCAGGTTCTGGGGCTCAAGACATTGACGAGGACATGAAATGGGCCTCAAGGGAATTCCGTGCAGGAGACACTGGCAGGGGCCTCAGAGAGGACAGAAATTCCCCGTGGCCTCTTCCCACCCATCTGCTCTGCGTGATGGACAGACGTGACTTTGGACTGCATTTTGCCAGCCTGGAAGGAAGGCCCCAGAAGGTGCGAGGGCTCCATCGGAGCCGGAGCCCTGGGGAGCTTGAAGACCCCTATGAGAAAGAAGGGACCATTAGGCCAGGATCCACTGCCCAGTGAGAGGGATGGCCGCCCTGGCCCCACCCGAGATGTGGCCACAGGGCTGCTGGCCTCCTAGGGCGCACGGACTCTGGGATCAGCTCCCGGGGAGCCCCTGACAAGGCACTGTGCCCCCCTCCCTCTCCCAGTTGTTTCCAGCTGCCTGGAGGATATGGGGTGACCTCCATGGTCTCCTCTATGAGTCTGACCCAGGCCAGTCAGCAGGGTTTACAAGAGTGCAGGTGACAAGGAGAGGCACCATTGCCCTTCCTCTGGACCCACAGGTCCCAGCACGGACGATGACAGCAATAGCACGACCAGTGACATCTGCTGAGTTCCCACGCTGTGCTGGGCGCTTTTGAAACATCACCTGCCCTGCCTCATGCTCGTGATGGCCCTCGAGGGGTGGCTTCTGATGAAGCCCATTTCACAGGTGAAGAAATAAAGCCAGGACAGTGTAGAGACTTGTGCAAGGTCGCCCAGCCGGGGAGTGGCAGGCCTGGTGGGCCAGCTCCTGGATTCTTCTCACAGCTTCTGTTTCTCCCATGGGCAGGAGCCCGGCTCCCTCGCTTTGCCCGCTGGCTTGAGGACAGGGCTGGGCATGAGGGCATCTTGGTGAAGGGAGGAGGGACGGAAATGAGTGGCCGGGGCAGAGTGTGGACAGTGGGTGAGGATGGGGGACACAGCACTGGGGATAGGGAGTGGGGGCCGAGGAGGCAGGGCAGGGTAGGGGGCAGGGAGCTGCCCAGCCCTGCATTTCTGCTCACAGGCGGACTGGGGCCCCGGCGCTGAGTGGGGAGGAGGCGAGCTCCCTAAGGGAGAGCCCACATAGGCTGCCCCCCAGCAATGTGTGTGGGGGGGTAAGGCGCATCCCTCCACCCCCACACAGCACACAGCGCCATGCACCCGGGGATGACGATTGGAGCTTCTCAAGCTCTGGGGTGCGGGGCCAGGCAGCGAGAACCCCTGGGGACCCCGGCAAACACACCCTCCAGGCACCTCCCCTCCTACTGCATCTCCAAAGCCTCTGTTTGCAGTGTAAACACTTAGCTTCCTGTGTGCCCCCATGCCGGGTTCTACCTGCCCTCCCTGGGTGCCAGCCAGAGCAGTGGGGGGTCTGCTGGGCCCAGGGGTGGCTGGTTGTTTTGAACAGGAGCTTCAAACCATCTGGGCCACACGATGACCTCTGTCAAAGAGAGGAGCTTGGTGAGGACTCAGCTGGGCCAACGTGACCAGCTCCGTGTTGAGACATGTCAGCCCAGAGGACTCCCAGGAGGGGTGAGACAGCCACGGCACGGGCCACGGCATGGAAGTGGGAAGTGCGAGATCACATTCCTAGGACATATGGGCACTCCGTGGCCCCCCCAGCCTGCTGGGCTGAGTCCCTGTCACTCTGTCCCATCAGCTACCTGAGGGCTGACCCTTGATCTTTAATTCCCTTCTGATTCTTGTTGGTCAACACCCAACTGAAACACGGCTCCTCCCTCTCTGGGCTGGGTAACCGTCCCAAGCACAACTCACTTAAACCTACCAGCCCCGGGAGACAGACATAAAAACCTGTTTTACAAATGAAGACATCCAAGGCTCTGACAGCTGTTCCCGGCCTCATGGGTGAGCCTCCAGAGGCCCAGTTCAGGCTCCTGGATGGCAGGGCTGAGGCCCGGGAAGAGGGAGTCTAACCCCGGTCCCCTCGCTCCCACCCCCCTCGCTCCTACCCCCATCCCATCAAATGACCTTTACTCACAGTACCTCTTGGAGCAAGGACAGGAGCTGAAGGAGGCACTGCTGCATTGGGCACCAGGCTCTCTGGTCCCAGTTCTGACTCAGACTGCGTGTCCTTAGATGAGCAGCTTCTACCTGTTTTCCCATCTGTGAGATGGGAATAACCTTGGCTTTGTGAGGGGGCCCTGGGAATGGACTGCTGCTATCTCCCACACGTTTCAGACCCTGGCTCCTTCTAGCCAGAGATCTCTGCCCCGATGGGCACTGCGGTCCTTGTTCTCAACACGATGGAGAGCTGTTCCCAAGTGTGGAGAGTCAGGGGTACAGGGAGTGTCTCTCTTCTCATTTCCCGCATTCCCGCCCCCTTGGGGACCCTCTCCTCAAGGTCTCCTCTGATCTTCTGGTTCTGAAGTCCAAGTTCTCTTACTGAGGCCCTCCAGGACTGGGGGTCCCCCCTCCCTTCTCCTTTGGCTTCCTCCCCCACTCTTTCCTGACTGCCTCTCCAGAAGCTGGCCCTGACCGCTCTTCTTTCCTAGGCCTCCCCCAGGCCTCCCCCATTCTCCTGACTTTTCAGGCCACCTCAGTCCAAATCCCTGATGGCAGCCCAGGCCTCTCTCCCCTGGGGCCACCCCACTCTTGCCGTCCCTCCTTCAGGCTCAGGAACTTTCCCACGGGCCTCCTGCCAGCAGCTTCCCCCCGGATTCGCCATCTCACCCAGCAAGTATGCTGCTTGTCCTGGAACCCTGGCCAGCCGTTCGCCCTCCCTCCATCTGCCCCCAGGGCTTTGGGTCGCAGTTTACCTTCCTGTTCCTGTCTGCATCCACTCCCCCTCCTGGATCCCCTCCTGGCTTCTCATCACCAGAGTCATTGCTCAAAACAGGCACCTCGACATGTCTGTCCGGCCGCACGCCTGGAAGTCCGCCACCTGCTGTCGGGGTCCTCTCCACTGGGGCCTTGTCCCCACATCTTCTCCCTTAGCTCCCCCTGAAGCATATCGGGCTCTCTCCCATCGCGGCCCTTTGGGTTGGTCCAGTGATGCGGGGACACACTACGGAGGGACATTGTAACCTGGCGGCCTGCCAGACTCCCAGGTGAAACGAGGATCCATCTGTTCGCGGCTGCCCCGCCCACAGGTCCTCGGCTCTCTGGGACTGGCCAGACTCACCCTAAAGCAGGGACACGCGGACTTGGGGCCTGGAGTGGTCCAGTCGGTGGGCGCTGAAGGTGTCAGGGACAAGGGCGTCGGAGCTGTGTGGGACAGTCCCTCCCACACACTTGTTTCTCGACCTTTTGTCAACTCACTACCCTACTGGATAGCAGCCCCTCTCCCTGCATTCCTCGGATGTGGCTCCTGCGGCAGACCCTCTCCTCCCTCACTGTGGGGCCAAGCGGCCAGCCCTAGACCCCTGCCCCCAGCCAGCATCTGCGGCCTGTCTGGCCTGGGCTGTGCTTCTCTGCGGCAGCCCTGAAGTAGCAGACCGGGACCCCGGACAGGACTGGCCGTTGCCTTTGCCTCTTTCCCGCGACCCTCCGTTGCGCACAGCAGTCTCTGACGGGAGGGCGGCCCGAGGACAGGCAGAGGCAGGGCCCTGCGTCTGCCGCCTCCCTTCAGCTGTCACCAGCCTGACCAGGAAGAATGTATCTGGCAGAGGAGCAAGTGAAGTGTCAGGGACTTGAAGGAGGTGATCCTGGAGCCAGAGCCGGGCTCTCGTCCAAACCTCACTGCCAAAAGTGTGGGATACAGTTTCCTAAGGCTACCGGTGCCTCTGTGGGGTCAGGTGTCCCTGCCCAGACCTCAGCTGCCTCTGGGGGCTTGAGGTCAGGATGGGGACAGAGGTCCAGCCTCTAGGAGCCAAGCACAGCTAACCAGGAAGGCCAGACTCGTGTCTGCACGTGGAGAGAAGCAGGGCTGCGTGTGGAGGGACAGTGGAGCCCAAAGAACTTCCTTGGTCCCGAGCTTCCCACTCTGGAGCTTTCTTAGCCATCAAGAGCCCCTTGGGCTGACAACCAGCAGGGGGTCTTCTGGGGGGATGCTATGAACACTGAGAGGGAGCTTTGACATGGTTGAAGGGCAGGACCCTTTAAGGAAGTGCCCACCCTTACTGAGCTCTGAGCGGCTCCTGGGGGGTTGAATGGAGAGCATTTCAGCACAGGGGGGTGCCTTCCACAGACATCTAATTGTCACCCGGTGGGTCAATTTGACTAATTCAGACATTTCAAAGAGGCGGACTGATCCCCAGCCTCAGTTTCCTGATTTGTAATGGGGAGAGCTAGATCCCCCAGCCCTGACCCTTTCCTCCTCCCACAGCCATGGGCCTGGGGCAGGGTGCCCACCCTGTGGGCCTGATGTCTGTGCCCGAGAACACGTGGCGGGTGGCCGGAGGTGGGTGTGTGCCGGGAAAGCTGCTGGCACTCTCTCTGGCTGTTGGCAGGAGCTCCTGGGGACACGGCAGCCAGGCTGGCGGCTAGGCGGTGGGGGTGGGGTGGGGGATCCCAGGGAGGAGAACAAAGAGCTGGGCTCCAGGGGCAACTGAGGGGGGAGGGGCGGGGCAGGCAGGATTCTGGGGTCCATTTGGAGTGGGTGGGCCCCCGGAGGCCATGGCATGTGTGGATAAGTGGGTGTAGGGTGTAGAGTTTACCTCTATGGTGGCTATGTGAGCCCAGGCAGGCCTCTTAGCCTCTCTGAGCCTCCGGGGCCACACTTGCACAATGGGGTTGATAATACCCACATCGCAGTACAGGGTGGTGCCCCAGTGCTCACAAAAAGGCGTGACACATAGTAGGTGCTCAATAAATATTTTTGGAGTCAACAAATAAAATAGAGTTGAGGGAAGGCGGGGTTAGCTGGTCTGTTTCAGCACGACGCCTGGCACGTAGTAGTTCTAAATAAGCCACTGCTTTGTCATGGCTGCTGTAAGTATTCACCGTGGGGGCAGAAGACTGAGCCAGAATGGAGTCCCAGAGCCAACCAGAAGGAACTGGGTCAGTCCGGAGCATAAGGTTGAGGGTGGGGTGTGGGGCTACCTTGGAGATGTCCCTAGGACCAGGACGTGTAGATTTCAGGGTCACAGCTGGAGGCTGGACTCTGTGCTGATGGCGGGGATGGTGGGAGGTCTACACGGCTGGGGGTGAGCTGGACATCGTGGGTACCAGAAAGCTGTTGGTGAGGGCGATGTGGGAGGGACAGAAGTCTTATTTCTTGGGTCAGGAGACATGAGCAGGTAAAAAGGCAGTCAGAGAGGAGCTGGTCCCCTGGGGATGCTCAGCGATGTGGAGAAGGGGTATTCGTTGTAGGAGCCCAGAAATGGGAGGGGCAGTCTGCTAGGGGGCTTCAGCTTCGGGTTTAGGCTGGGGTTTCATGGCTCAGTGGTGCAGAAACATGGCCATCCTCAAGGTAGGGTTGGCTGGGGCCCTGGAGAGCTACAAGGAAGGGGCCAGTGTCTGGGAAGAGAGGGGGTTCTGTAAGGCTGGGGAGCTTGGCGACACTATGGTGAGCCCCTGGTCAGCTTCAGACCCAACCTGGCAGGGAAGTGACTGCATCTGTTACACACAGCAGGGCAGAGAGCTGCCTGGTGAGGCCCTGTAGATAGGCAGGAGATCTGCAGGTCCAGCAGGTCCTTTGATAGAGGCAAGATGCTCTTAGGGTCAGTCCTTATCAGTGGCCACCTCGGGGCCCCCTGCGGGGATCTGAGGCTCTAGCCCCAGGAGCGCATGAGAGCACTGTAACTGATGAGTGATGTCTGCTCTGGGCACCGGGGCAGCACCAGGGAGCCAGAGGCCAGGGATGGACTGGTACCACAACTGGGTGACATGGCAGCCCTCCCAGGGACTCAAGGTGTGAACTTGGGCAAGTCCCTTGTCTCTGTCCCAGCTTGTAACCTGGGACAAGAATGCCACCTTTCCGGGTGGCTAGAAGGATTAAGAGCTTAATGGGTGTGCTCAAACATAGAAGCTTCTGTACCCTCTGAACACACTGCAGGCAGCCGGGAGGGAGGCTGAATGAGTGAGGTTTCACTGGAGTGGTGGTCTGAGGACAGCACATGGGCACACATCTTTCCCTTCCCCTCAGCTGCCCGCAGAGCACTGTCAAGGATGGAAGCATGGGCCGGTTGAGGTCAGGAAGATCAGGGCAGTTGAAGTGAACCTTTGGTGAGTCACTCAAAGGCTCCGACCTCGCTTACCTCATCTGTCAAATGGGTGACCATTTACAGTAAGGGTTATTAGCCACCCCTATGGGCTCAGGCGTCAACAATCCTGGATGGGGAAATCACAAAAGTCTGTCTTTAGCCCCCTCACCCCACTCTCGACGCTCCTTTTTAGGAACTGTTTATCATTTCCTCTAATCTGGGGACAGAATATTCCCTTTCCTATGTTTCTTTACAATTGGGACCTCAGTTTCCTATTTGTGCAGTGAGGAATTTAAGGTGAGATTGGAATAGAAGGGCACCGAGATCTCTCCCTACCTACCTTTGATGATTCTGACTCAGATACACTTAGGAAAGGGCTGGGAATATTCTGACTAGGGTGTGAATGACTGCCACAGTGCTGATCAGGATGTCACACCTTGAGGTGAGAGAGAAGCTGGGACTTATCTGGAGAGGAGAACCAAGATGGGCAGGGGGCATTTGGCCAGGTTAGCTGATGGACAGTTGCAGGATGGGGCTATGAATCTGGGAAGGAGCAGACTCAGGGAGTTCTGCTGGTGGCCCCAGGGCCCCTCATGGCTCTTGGAGGGAGACAAGGATGCTTGTCTCCTTGGGGTGGGGAGCAAGGCAGGGAAGAAGCTACAAGCTCAATGGAAGGAAGAACTTCGGACACGAAATACCCCAAAGATGGGACTGGCCCCTGGAGGAGCGGGGCAGGATGGGCATGGGATAAAGGCAAACAGGGATAGAGGATTTCCCGCAGGAATGTGGAGGCCCGAGGAGGCTGGCTTAGCCTCCCCCAGCTCAGCTGCTCCCCCACGTACTGTCATGCCGCTCTGGGATTTTGCCTTTCACCAGGATAACAGCTCCCCAGCCGGGAGATTTCAGGCATCACCAAGAGTGTGGCTGCTTCCTGGGGTTCCTGTGTCTAATACGTCTGGCGTGTAAGTGTCCGCTGAGAGGCTGCTGGTGGTAGGAATGGAGCTGGGTCCCAGCAGTGAATAGCTGAGCACAGGGACACCAGCGGTCAAGAAGGGCCTGGGGCAGGGGCCTGACAGCTCTCCCGGGGACTGTCACTGATTCGTACTCGCTGACAGTACAGCCAGCGCTCGGCTGCCCATCATCCTTATCGCACGTGGTCAGCAGAGCCTAACAAGGCAGGTGGCTTTACCCTCATTTTACAAGTGAGGCAGCAGGTCAAGCGCCCTGCCTAGGACCCCTAGCCCTGGCCTTTGGGCATCTCAGACTATGCTCTCCCCCCCCCGCCTTTATCAGGTGTGGGGTGCTGGGAGAGGGGAGCTATCAGCAGGAGAGAAATGGGGTGGGGCTTTGGGGTGGCTTAGGGGTTGGCTTCAGGGATGTACCTGGATGGTAGGAAGCCCCAGCCTCACCTCTGGCTGGACCCCAGGCCTGCCTGGCTGCCCCCTTAGCTCTTGATCCCACTCCTTGTCATGGGCTGAGGCAGAGGGTAGAGTAGTTCCAGTCCCATGGTGGGCTCAGGAGGGGTAGGGTGCCAGGACAGGTGTACCCTGGGGGGATGGCCAGGGTGCAGACTTAGGAGCTGTGGGGAGACACCGAGTGTTTCCACGCAAGGGAGGGGCAGCATTATGGCAGTGCGGGGAGCAGGGAGCCCCTGAAGGGCCATGGATATGGGAGGGCTTGGATTCGGGAGTGAGGGATGTGCAGCGGGGCACAGGGTTTCAGGTTTTATTGCATTTGCTGGAGGTGCCTGCTCTGAGCTACCTAGTGCCTTCCCCTCCCCACTCCCTGTTTTCTGGGCTGTTCATTCCAGGATCTGGCCCATCCTAGGGGCCCTATTGTCTGTTGGGTCCTGGTTGGGTACCTGTGCAGAGACCCAGGCCCATGTCCTGGGCATCTTATCCAAGCCTCCCACAGGCTTCCTGGTGTGGTTGGGGGCAGCAGGTCTGGGTCTGAGCTCCCACAGCCAGAGCCAAGACCCCTCCTCACTCACCCTTTTCCTGGGTTCCAGGAGCACCCCTCCTCCCATTTGTTCCCTTCTCCGTGTTTGGCTCCAGCACCAACGCTGACCTGGCTCCTGGGTCAGACAGTCTGATTCCAATCCAGAGCTCCTGCGACTGGCTGCAGCCCCTGGGCCCTCTGTGAGATCCTCACAATGCTGGGGTCACCTGTGTCCCGTGCCCACAAATCCAAGCTGGTTTTGGACAGAGTAATTGGGGTGGGGCAGCTCCTAGGTGGCTGTCCCAGATAGAGATAGACACAGGGGACCCAGCAGATGCCAGAGCCACCCTGGGAGAATTCTGGTGAGCTCCAGCAGTAGAGTCAAATGTTCCCAAGGACAGAGAGCCTGATACTCAGGTCTGGTTGACAGATGACTCAGTCCTCACCAGGACTGAGCCAGGCAGTACTTTCTCTTATTTTTCAGGTGAGGACACAGAGCTCGGGGACATGGAGGAAATCCTAAGTTCAGCTGGAGGGGGATGTTGGCAGCCTTGTCCCACTATGTCTTGTCCCTGCCCACCGCTCCACAATGAGCTGGTGCGGGGTCATGAGCATTGAAGGAGGAGACACACATAGAATGACTGGAACTAGCTACTATTACTAGATCTGAGTCATGGAGCTCTGGGCTTCCTCTCCCTGGGGTTGGGGGGTGGGTGTCTCTCTGCCATCTCTGTCCACACTTCACACCAGCTACTGCCCTTGGGATCTGACCAGGTGCACCAGGCCTATCCTCCCCTGGGGCTGAGCTCTGGACTCTGGAGGTCCGGGGCCCCTCCCTCCTCTACCCCAGGCTCCCTTTGGACTCCTGCCTCCGGGTCTTTGCTTCTTCCATTTCTGCCCCAGAATGCCCTCTTCCCTTCACCCTTGCCACCAGGCACTCCCCTGGCACCTCCCCTTTTCTTGGGGGGTGGGAGGTCCCTTGTGCTCCCCCAGCCCGTGTCCCCCTCTGCTCTCCAGTGTGTGGTCATGGTTAGTTTCCAGGCCCCACACTCTCTGGACCCGTTGCTCAAGGGCAGGCCCAGGTCCAGTCCCTGCAGCTCTGGCTTTGCTGGGCCCCCGAGGACGGGGCTCTCGTATCTATGCAAGTTTACTGAATATGAGCCACCTTCTGGCCCGGCCCTGTGTTGCACCCATTCTTCAGAAAATGAAACCAACTGTGAGTTGAGTGTGGTATCTCAGGGTTCACAGGGAGCCCCAGGACAGACCCAAAGCCACATGTTCTCACTTCTTTGATATCCGGGAGGTGGGAAGAAGTGACGGGGAGGGATCAGAGCAGGCTTGGGGCAGGGCTGGGCCTGGCCAGGACCCTGGACAGCTCAGCAGAGCCCAGCAGCCCCAGCCCGTGCAGGGACGGTACCTGAGATGTGTTGGGGCCTTTAGAGCAGTTGGAAGGAGCTGGCCTGGCACCTGATGGGGTGTGTGTGTGTGGAAGAGAGAGCAGGTGTCCTGAAGTCTGAAGACTGGCTTTACAGTCTCAACTTTAACATACACTGGCTGGACAGGTCTCCAAACCTCTTGGGGGCTCAGTTTCTTCATCTGTAAAATGGGCTTTACGGTCTTCCTTCACAGGGCAGATTGCCCCCAGCCGAGGTCCCAGCCAGGCTGTTGTGAGTCATAAACCAGCTACAAGGATTCTGGAAAAGCTCTCTAAAAACAACAAAGCGTTCAGAGGCAGCATGCGAGGGGCTGGGCCATGGGACCTGGCAGCCCAGGCCACCCACAGGGGTATGCTCAGGAGTGGTGACAAGACGGTTAACAGGGGTGTCGCCTCCCCTATTCTCCCTGCCCCAGGAGAGCCGTGAGCTACAGCACCCTCCTAGCTCCTGCCCGGGTGTGGCCTCTGTCCTGGGGACTCCCAGCCTGGAGCAGTGTCACATGGGGGCAGAGGACACCCATCCTGAGGCATCTCTTGGGCCAGTTTTCCAGTGACAAACGCCTCCCCGCCCAGGTCTGTCTGCCTGGAGCTGCCCCCTGTGGCGGAATCAGCTAGCTAGTGTCCTGAGGCTCGCTGTACACTGGGCCTGTCTCTGTACCTGGCAGTCTGGGTGATGGCTCAAGGGTCATGTGGGGGGAGTCTCCTGGAATGGGTGGCCTCATTTGGATAGCAGCCTGGCTGGAACCTCAGTCAACGGCAAGAAGGGGAGCTCCTGGGGTCCTTCCACGCTTTCTCATTTCATCTCTGACCAAACACAGGAGCGAGCGATTACATCATTTTTCTCCCGAAGCTGAGAAAATCGAGGCTCAGGGAAACATGAGAATGTGCCAAGGTCCCAAGCAAGTTGGCAGAACCGGGTTAGAATCCTGAACCCTAGACTTGGTGTCTGGAACAGTGACAGCAAACACCACTGGCTGAACGCCCGCTGCGTACCAGACCCTCCACGCGCACCGACCCCGGGCACGAGATTGTTGTCTCAGCTTTACAACAATGAAGACTGAGAGACCATGTTTCAGAGTCATGATAGCCGTAAGTGGCAGAGCAGGATTTGAACCAGTGGTCAGAGCCTGGCTCCAGAGTCGGGTGTTGTCATTGTGGGTCGCACCTGAGTCTGACCAGAGGTGGGCAGGGCCTGAGCTCCCTGCCAGGGCATGGCTTTTCCACTCTGGGCCCTGAGTCTGAATGAAGGTCCTGGCTGCGCTCTGGGTCAGACAGCTGCCTTGAACTTGACCTGCCTCTGGGCTGTGTCAGGATCCAGACAGACCTGGGCTGACAGGCAGAAACTGTGGCAGTTTTAACAAAAGAGGCAGAGGTGGGGGTGCAAACCTAGGCTTCATCCTTCCCACCCCAAGGAGTTTCTCCCGACCCCTCCAGTACATACTGATGTCCCGTCCCTGAAATTCCCTGGTTTCCCCTGCCAGGGTGATTGCTGGGGCATGGCACACTTCTGGCACATTGTAGGAGCCCAGGGACTCTGCGGAAAATTCACCATACCCTGCACGCTGGTGGTGCGCCAGGCACCACGGAGGACCAAAGGAGGGTACGAAAACCTAAGCTCCTTTGTCACTGACGCACAAGAGACCCTCCATGGCACAGGCCTCCCTGTCTAGCCCATCCCAGCCCCTGCCCTACGCGCACCCTCCGCTCTGAATGTCTCCCACTCCACTCTGCATTTTTCATGATATTCTGATGATCATAGAAAGGTTGGAGGCTGGGGTGCCTGGGTGGCTCAGTCATTGGGTGTCTGCCTTCGGCTCAGGTCATGGTCCTGGGGTCCTGGGATGGAGCCCTGCATCGGGCTCCCTGCTCAGTGAGGAGTCTGCTTCGCCCTCTCCCATTCCCCCGCTTGTGTTCCCTCTCTCGCTGTCTCTCTCTCTCTCTCTGTCAAATAAATAAATAAAATCTTAAAAAAAAAAAAAAAGGAAATGTTGGAGGCTACAAAGGGTTCCATCAGTAAAGTAAAACAAACAAACAAACAAAAACACCCATCACCTTATGCCCGGGGTTATTTTGCTGGACGTACTCCCTACCTTCTCTTCCCCCCTTTCTGTTTTCAAAGCGCAGAATCAGGAGCATTCTTGTATCAGCGCCTTCGCTGGCTCACGGGACGTATGCCGAGCATGGAAATGATTTTCGTGCGACATCACATTTCAGCAGCATGATTCGGTTGCTTGGGAATCTGTGGGCATACCGGCATTTTAAAAACCGATCCCCTCTTGCTGGGCATTTAGCTTGTGTCCGACTTGGGACTATACTTAAATATGGGCAGTTATTACCTCGGGACACCCTCCTAGGAGGTGAATTTCTTGGCCAGTGGATAGCCTACCGTGCTTCCGGGACTCTTGAGACTTTGTACAGGCTTGTCTCTCTGCTGGGCTGTCCCTTTCCTATTTATCCTCATCCTGAAATCATATTCCCCTGATGTGCAACCATAACCTTCTTCGGAAGTGTCCCTGGGCTGCACCTTCGGTCCTTCTCCCCATCCCCAGCTGCCTTTTTTTGTCCCCGGTGTCATAAGCACCTGTCAACGTCCTGCTTTTCTGAAGGCAGACGGCCTGGCACCATCTCCTTCTCTCCCCAACACATAGTAGGCTCCTGGGAAATGCTTCCCAGATGAACAAGCCGTCCCCTGGCTGGTTCAGCAGTATGGGATTGTGTGGTGTTTCTATTAGTCTCCATGAACAAGTGCCACTGTGTTATTAAATTTTTCCAAAAGCAGAATGTCTGCTGTGTTTGCCAGTTGGTTGCTCTTTTAGGAATGGGTCTACCCTGCCCATCCTGTACTCCTCAATCTGTCTTTCGGAGCCCATTCGTTGGATACCTGTGGCACCAGAAGCGCTGTTGAAGCAAGAAGCAACCTAGACCAGGGCAGGTGTGGGTCAAGCTCAGAGCTCAGTGCCTGGGCCTGGGTGGGGGGTGGTGGTGTAGGTAATGGCAGCCTCTTTAGGTGAGGAGCTCATGCTTTCCTCCAAAAGAAGTGACACTCAAAAGAGCGTCAGGCATACAGTAAGTGCTCAATAAATGCATGTCCCAGCAAGGCAAGCAATGGTGTCTGGGAGTTGAAGGGAGGGCTGGTGGGACTAGAAGTGGTGAGGAAGCTGGTTCTAGAGCATCACAGGAATTTCTCTGTTCTCTCCCCAGGGACCAAGAATGACAATTCTCCACCATCCCAGACCGTATGTCCTCCAGGGTCTCCTGAGGCCGCTACCAGGCTGTGGCTGTGTCTTTGGCAGGCAGCAGGTAGACGGAGTCTGTTGGGCTGTTGAACCCAAGACCTGTCTCTTGGGCAGGCATGACAGTCTTCCTTGGAGACGATGTGCGGAGAAGCCTGCAGCCTTAGGATGAGAAAGCCACTCCCTGCTAGTCTGGGATGTGGGATGCTGCTTCGTTCATCCTCCAGGGAGATGGGTGGCCCAGCTGGAGGAGCTGGGAGGCTCCACGTACCAAGAGGAGTTTGAGGTCAGAAGGATCTCATCCTTCACTTGCTCAGGAGACACTGGCCTTGCCCTGGGCACTGGTCACAAGACACCATAGGGCATTTTGTTCAAATGAGCTCAGGGACCCTGTGGTCTGCTGAGCATGGCACTCAAGGCCCTGCGTGGCCTGCCTTAGGGACTGCTCCTGTCCTTAGGGTGTCCACACCATCCTGTCCTCCCTGCATATCACCTCCTGGGGATCTGCAGTTCCTACCGTGGGGAATGTCCATCAGACCATCTCCTCAGTCCACCTTCTGTATCTTCTTCCAGGCCCAGCCCCCAGGCCCTCTTCTGGGAAGCCCTGCTCTGTCTCTCAGGGAGGGCATCTCTCCCTTTCCCAGCCCACGCTTGGTCCAGGATGGTCTCTGAGCAAGTCTCCCCTCTGGCTTTTCACTGGCCATGGCTGGATGGCCAGAGCTGCCTCTGGGTGCCCCCTGCCCTGCATCCCTGGGCACCCAGGGATTCCCAGGATGACACGGGTGTCAAAGCCACCCGAGCAGTGGAGCAACTATGGATTTGGGCCACTGAGCAAACCTTCTCCTTGGCCTGTGTGTCTACCTGAGGCTTCCTTCCCAAGTTCCCACGTGACTGCTCTCACACTCCTTACTTCCTGACTTGGGAAGAGCCTGCCTTGGGGCCCTGACCTTCACGGGGCAGGCACACTTGAGCTGGGCACCTGCAAAGGTCAGCGTGGACCTGAGGGACGGAGCAAGTGATCGTGGGGGGGTTGGTCCTGCCTGGTGGCACGAGGGCACTGGGGACCCTGGGGGGAGACCATGGGGCAGCTCCCCGCTCCCAAGGGGAAGTGTAGGGACGGCTAGCTGGGGGTTTCACTGTCCTGCCCACTTGCCTGGCTGAGATCACACTTATAGTCTGGCCTGTTCACTCTGCCCCAGGATCATCCTGGGCCAGGGTGAGAGAATCCAGGTCCACAGACGAGGAAGAGGAGGCAGATGCCCGCCTGCGGTCCCCTCAGCCACTCTCTGCCCCCCTTGCTGGCCTCAGGTCCCCCAGCCAGGCCTCCTTCATCTTCTGGAGCAGCCCCTCCTGCTGCTCTGGCAGAGCAAACTCTAACAGATAAATCTGACCAAGGCATGCCCCTGCCCCAAGCCTGCTATGGCTCCCATGGCCCTTGCTAAAGTCCACCCGCTTAGGCAGGGATCCAAGGCTCTTCCTGAGCTGGCTCCTATCCCTCCCCCTCCCCCACCCCATCTTCCCCTCTCCCCCCACTTCCTCTTTCTCTAGCCCCATTGAAGCTGCCATTCCAAACATGCCAAGGCCTTTGCATGCACTGTTCCCTTTGCCTGGAATGCCTTTTCCATACCTTTTCTCCTTGGCACACACTTTTTCAGCTGGGGTGTGTCCACCTCCAAGAAGCCACACCAGGTAGCCGGCCTGGCTTCTGCGCCAGCACTTGTGCGGGGAATTCTCCTGTGTCCCTGTCTGCCTCCTTACCAGACTGGGCTGTCCCCAAGGGCAGGCCAGGCCTGAGGCGCCCACGCAGGGTGTCCTCATATTGAGTCGGAAGCAGCGAAGAATGCAGGAGTGGGAGCCACCGTGTGATGTGAGTGTTGGGGGAGGGGACCCAGAAATATTGTTGAGGAGCCTTAGATGGGCCTCCGAGGGGCCACACCCCCTTCTCACTTCCCTCTCAGTCTGGGAGGCCCAGGCTTGACCTGTGCCCTGGCTGCAAGCCCTGTGGACACGGCCCTCTACTGTGGCGGGGGGCTGGAGGTCATAAGGGGCCCCTCACACTCCCTCGGGTGGGACTACCGCCTCTAGGGGTGCCGCTCTCCTCTCTGCTCAACAAGGCAGGACCTTCTTCAAACCAGGGGCCAGGTTCTCTGTGGCCCTGCCCGGCTTACCTGCCCTGCTCTGGGTCAGGCCTCTGCTGGCCACTCGCTGTACCCTGGGATCTGGGACCTGGGACCCCACGGGATTAAGAGATGTGGGCGCAGGAGGCGGAACCGGGGCCTATGCAGCCTCCGGGATGGGGTCCGCTTCTCCGCGGAAGATGGGGGTTAGGGGTCCTGGGCAGGGTGCCCTCGCGGTCCCGGGAGGGGGTCCAGGCCGGAGGCGGGGGCCGCGGCGCCCCGGAAGGAGCCGCGCACGCCCCAGCACACGGTGCCCGCCGCGGCTGCCGCGGATCCGGAGGTGAGAGCGCCCCCGCCCCGCTCCCCGCCCACCCCGCGCGTCGCCGGGCCCGGGGCTGGAGGGCGGGCCGGAGAGGGGCGCGGGGCGCGGAGGGGCGGCCGCCTGCTCTTTTCCGCAGCGCGGGCCCGCTGCTGCTCCCCGCGTCCGGCCCGCTCCCCGCTCCCTTCCCCGCTCCCTTCCCCGCGGCGGCGGGATGCGGGCCCCGGGCCCGGGCGGGGGCCGAGGGCCGAGGCCTGGCCGGCGCCGCGGGGGCCCCGGCGGGCGGCCGCGCGGGGCTGGGGACCCGGGGCGCGAGCGCGGCCCTCCCGGCGCCGGGGCGGGGGAGGCGGGCGGGCGGGAGCGAGCGAGGGAGGAGGGCGGCGGCGGGAGGGGGAGCCGGGGAGGCTCGGAGCCGCGCGGCGGGCGAGGGAGGGGGCGGCGGGGAGCCCCCCGCCCCCCGAAGGAGGAGTCTGGCTCCCACTTGCTGCCTCGGACGCGCGGCGAGGCGGCCGCCGCCGGAGGAGCCCCCGCCCCTGCGCGCCTCCCTCCCGGGAGCCGGGCCCCTGCCTCCCTCCGTGCGCGCTGCTGCTCGCGGCCGCCGCGGCCGCCGAAGAGGAGCCCGGGGCCAGGTAGGGCCGGGGGCGGCTGGGGGCGCGGGCCGGGGCGCCGCGGGGCGCGGGAGCGGGCGCCGCCGGGACCCTCTCCAAGGCGCCGGGTGACGCTCGCGGCGCGGCGCAGGGGCGCCGGCAAAGTTACTTTGGCCGCCTTTGCCGGGTGCCGGCGCCCCGGCCGGGCACCCCCGCCGCCCAGCCGGCTGAGCGGGTGACGCCGGGAGGGGCCTCGGCCGGGGCGCTGGACTCTGACTGGGGCCGAAGGGTCAGCGAAACTTTTCCCCGGCTCGCGGGTCTGTGCCGGCTGCTGGCGGAGTTGCTGGTGGAGGAAGCGGACTGGCGGGGCGCAAGTGACGATGACGGTTCTAACAATAGCAGCCCCTGGTCGCTGAGAGCCTACTGTGCGCAGCGAAGCCCCTGCGGGCACTTGGGGGCAAGGGAGGGGGTTACGAATGCTGGTCTAGTGGCCACTTTCTCTGGGCGCTGCTGGAAACTTCATCCACCCATGCGGCCGTGCCTGCACGCGTCCATCCATCCGGTCACTCATTCCACGCGTATTTGGTACTATCTGCTGTGTGCCCGGCCCAGAGGATTCACTGGCTAACCAGGCAGGTCCCAGCCCCCGCAGGTCCCATTTCCATGGTAAAGAGCGGTCCTGTCTCTTGTATCTTTATTCTGGGACTTGTTATAGGACAGTGAATTCCCTCACAGCCTCCCCTGATCCAAGTGGAGACAGAGGAGGGTCGGTCTGAGAGCTGATGTGTCCAGGAGTGTGTGGCAGACCTTGGCTTGGGGTCCTAGACCCACCATTCTGCGTTTCCTCCCATCCCCTCTCTGCTCAGGCAGGAGGCCAGAGGCCTGGCCCTGGCTCCCAAGTGTGTCCCATTGACCTCTCAGAGATGCGTATCCCCCAGCACTGGGTCAGACCTCTCCCAGTTCCCCTCCAGTAGCTTGGTTGCCTCCCCTTCCCATTTCCAAGGCCCCTATTAAACAGAGCAGAGCAGAGCAGAGCTGGGTAAGCGGGAAACAATTATGAAATTAAACTGGGGAACAAAAGTGGGTGGGCTGGTGGGTGTTTGAGCCGGCTGGACGGGCCATGAATGGTAGAGAGAGACTTGTTAGTAGGGACCGGCTATGCAGGGAGCTCAGGCCAGGCACTCCCATCCTCAAAACCCTGGTTGGTCTTTGCAGGGGAAAAAAAAAAAATACACCAACTTCATGAATAATTAGTCAGGTTGGCTAAAATGCTCTGGGCAGGGAAGGGGGGATGTCGGCGAGGCCACCAGTGGACTGCCACAGCCAAGTTGAAAGCCAGGCCTTGGTCCACGGGAGCCAAGGCACTTGGAGACCATTTGGGGAGGGGGTGGTGGTTTTGGCTGGGCTGAGGCAGGGTTCCGGTGGTGGAGAGCACACAGGGCTTGAGAGCCAACTGGTGGTGATCGGGAGGCATTCTGTAGCTGGGCAGGGTGTACCGGGGACAGTGGTGCGGGAGCCATGCTTGCTAATTCGTGCTTCACGAGGCTCAGCTCCGGGCAAATTGGCTTTCCAAGTGGTAGCCCCACAACACTTATAAAATCTTTTTTCTCAAGATGGGTTTCTGCGAAATGGTTACATCTGTTTGAGTCCTCACTCGGAGGTATATTAATTGGCTGATGGCTAGTCGAAAGGCGATAATCCCGTCACAGAGGTTTCATCATGCTTTCAGAAGTGGTTCAACGTGGGGCTGCCTTTCTATTTATTTCTCTACCCCAGAAATTTCGCGAGACCTGGGTTGAGGTAAATCCCTTTCATGTTTGACGGGGAGGCTCAGAGTATCACCTGCTTGTGGGGAGCCCTTGTTCTGATGTGACAGCTGTGGGCGCACTTAGGATCACCCCCCCACCCCCCAGATGAGGCCCCGTGGACTGATGGACAGAACAAGTCTGAGTTTAGGTAAAAGCCTTGGGCTTCTGGGTCTTTCTACTAGTGTCTACACTGTGTCAGGAATGTATAGGCCAATAAATAGAATAACCTTTCAAGAAAAGCCTGCTTTTAAAAAATTTCCCAGACCACCCTCGAGACTATGAAATCTTCATCCGATAAAAGCAATTCAAGTTCATTTGTTTTCCTTGAACTTGCTACATTCCCTGGCAGGGATGGCCCCTCGTGTGCTCACCTAATCCGGGACACGTCTTTTTGCCCCGAGGAATTAAGGACGGTTGTAGGATTTCACTCAAGGGCAGCACTCAAGAAGAAAAACCAGCATTCCTGGTTCAGACTAGTGGAAAAAAGAACCCCCCCTCCCCCTGCAAAGTGCCCTCATCTTTTAATCTATAGAAATGATTCTGTTGTTCCAGCTTCAGGCCTGTGAACTGAGCATGAATAGTGGGGCAGGGGAAAACAATCGGCCAGGCAAAGACTTTTAACAAGTAAATATGATGCACAGAAAAAACATGCAATTAGTGGAGGTTAGTTAATGCCTTTCAAGTTGCGGCCGAGCTGTAGTTAAGGATAGAATTTCTGCGTTATCCCTGAATTGTCTGTCAAAATCTTTAATGTGACAACGTGACATGTCTCTCCCAACGCCCCTCCTTCGCTGTGAGCAGAAAAAGGGTCTTTTCAAGCATCCCCCCTCCGCATTCTTCTTCTCCCTGAGATCTCTCTTTCGGCAATTGGTACCTTTGTTTGCCTGCACCTCTGGAATCAGGGACCCTGGGGGAAAGGGGCTCCCCAGATGCATGAGCCAGGGAATGGGTCCTCAGGTTCACCCTGACGGGCTGCTTGTGGGGTCTCCCTTCTGGCCAAACGTCTCACCTTATGGGATCAGGCATGCCAAATGTTTGGGAGGCAGGGAAGAGGGAGCAAAGGGCATGATTCACACCAGAAGAGCTGTCTAGACGGTGCTGGGTCACTCTGAGAGCAGATCCATGTAGCTGGGCGTCCTGGGGGGTGGCCGTCTCCACGGAAGGAGACCACCAGCTATCATCCTCTGAGACTGTTCGCCTCGAATCCGAAGAAGCAAAGAAAACGTTAAAGCAAAAGCAACCCCAAGGGAAAGAAAAAAGAGAGATCCCTTTTTGGGGGTGGTGTTGGAGCGAAGGTATAAATAGTTCCTTGGTGAATTTGATTCACTGTGGCTCTCCCCGGTGATCTGGCTACTCTGCTGTCAAAAGGAAAGGTTTTACTTTATTTTGACTTTTTCTGGTCCTAATGAGACGAAATTTAGTTCTATCTTCTTTCCATTGGAAGGATCTATGGTGGAGGAGGACAGCCCCAACCTCATAAAAAAAATCTCAGCAAATTGAGATTATAGGTTTTCGTTTTGAACTCGGATGCAAACTTGAGGTATTCTTTGGTCTTTTCATGGCTTTCCATCAATCACTCTTTGGGGGTTTTCTTGGACACGAATTGGGTGGCTTGATGTCACAATCTGGTCACACATGATAAATAAATGCAGCTACAGTGAAAACAAGAAGTCTCCCCTCTGGTTGATGGTGATGCTCCTGGAGTTCAGAGACAAGGATGGAGTAGATCCCTCCCTCCGCCACCCAAACCTGGGCCGGAGAGTTTGCTTCTATCGAATGCCTTCCCATTTCCGTCCCCTTCTTCCAGGAAGGATTTGAGACTCAGCATTGGTGCACATCAAAAGACTCTTGGCATGGCCCATGCTAATTTCATCACTTTAAGGAGCAAATGATGCCTACTTCCAATTTCTAGCGTACCCGGTCACTTCCCCTTCATTTCGTTCCTTTGCATTTTCTGACGGTGCTGCAGCCCACAAGACCGCAAAATACATTGCTCCGGCTACCTGAGAAGTGTGAGTGCCCGAGCCCTGTCTTTCCCCCTTCACAACCAAGTGCTTTTGGCATTGCGGCATTGCAGTGCTGGTGGAAAAGGCAAATTTTCCCTCCTCCAAGGTGTGGAGGGTGGAGAGTTGAGTTTTGCTGTTTTTGTTTTTGTTTTTTTCCTGGTCATTCAGACACATGAGTTAATTGACCATACTTCAGAGGTTTCATCCACAGTTGCAGATTCCCCACAATCACCGAAAATGCACTTGCGCTGATCAGAAAAATGGCAAAACCTCGATCTCAGACTTAAGTATTAAAATTTACCATAGTGCCGATTTGATTACGCTTCAGTGACATCTGTGTAATAGATTTCCGTGAGAACTGTAAATTGACGTTCACTTTCTTTGCAAATTTTACTTGAATGCTGAAGAGCCCAGACCCTCTTCCTCGCCCCCCCCACTTCCCCAACCACGTGGGTCCCAAACCCCATGACCTTTGAGTGTGACTTGACATGAATGTGGAAAGGAGATTCAAAATGCTGATTTTTTTTTTTTTTACACATTTACCTCTCGTCTCCTTTTGTGTGTGAGCGTGTCTGTGTGCGTGTTTGAGACGGATCTGGGCAGCTTCCCATTTCAACTCCGTGGCTCCGTGAATCTCCAAATGCTTTATTTTGAAAACTAGGACATAGCACTTTGCAGAAGAAAAATCATTCCACTCGTTATTATTTATGTGATTGCTGATGTACTAGATGGATAGAGAAAGCACCAAGAATTATACTAATTTATGGAGCTGAGCGCTGGTTTACAAACATATATCCCAGCCTGAGCTTTGTGGGTTTCTCCGCGTCTTGGGCCTCGTTGGGTGCTGTGGGATTGGAGAATATTCGGAATTTGAAGACCAGCCGGGTGAACTGACTGCATCCGTGTCTAAAATTAAAGGAATAAGTGAGCAGCTATTTGTGGCAGAGAAGACATGATCCACTAAGCAGCGCTCTCCATCATTCTGAAATAAAAGTACATAATTGGAAAATGAAGCGGCAGCCAGTGCTCGGGGGGTGGGCGGCGAGGAATTAGAAAGTGTAATTTAAAATCATGTAGTCATAATTCAAAATGGGCCCAGCTAAAAGGTTTTTAAGTGGTAAATGCTTTAAAGTCACTCGTGGTTGATCCTTTTTCAAAGAAGATGTCTAATTTTCACGATATGTGTGCCCTCCATCGTCAGCTTGGCCCATCACTCATCCGGCGAGGCTGCCAACCCCAGCTGCAGGGGGCTGTGCTCCGTCCTGGGGACCCGAGGCCAAGATCGGGGCCGGGCATACCAGAGGGCTGGCCTCTTCGGGATGCTGTGGATTGGGCTTGATTCCCCCCACCCCTGCCATGGGCTATTTGTTTGTTTTTCCTTTCCTTTATGTTTCTCTCTCTCTCTCTTTTTTCTTTTTTACACCTTGATGACTTTTTTTTTTAAGATTTTATTTATTTATTTGACAGACAGAGATCACAAGTTGGCAGAGAGGCAGGCAGAGAGAGGGGGGGAAGCAGGCTCCCTGCTGAGCAGAGAACCCGATGTGGGGCTCGATCCCAGGACCCTGGGATCATGACCTGAGCAGAAAGCAGAGGCTTAACCCTCTGAGCCACCCAGGCGCTACCCAGGCGCATCCCCTCCCATGACATTTTTAACTACTGACTGATCAATTGCAGATTTTCAGGCACAAGCAAAGCAAGGAAAGACAAAACCATTTAAAAATGATTTTTGAACTTGAGTGGAAGCGTGCCTTAAAGAGTTAGTCTCCCCCCGTCCCTTGCATCTTGGTGTTTTTCTGTGAAATATTATTTCTCCTGCCTTTGGCTTCGGGAGGACTACTTAGGTGTTCGCGTGGCTTCTCTGTGACCCTTTGCCACGTGGCAGTAAATATTGGACAGAAGCCCCAGGGAGCAGTGACTTGCGCTGAGCTGGCTTTCTCTCTGCGAGTCGCTCTGGGTGATTGGTGGGGACAGTCGCCAGCAGGCTGGGCTGACTTGGAGAGCTGCCCCCACTCACCATTAGAGAAGACGAGGAGAGGGATAGAGAAGCCCTTAGGTTCCCGGAGAAAGCTGTCCAGGCATCGGTCTTTGTCACCACCCCGCCTTGGGGAGACTGTTGGGGCGGGTGTTTCTCTGGGGCTTCTTCTCTGTTGTGGACAATCCTGTGTGGTCATTGCCCTCTGAGTTCCCGACCCAGCACAGCACAGTATTGTCCTAGCCTCACTGTCCTGGGTGCAAAGATGCCAAGAAGAGAAACATGGGTGCCTTTTGAGGGGTGGTTGTCTTGATGGCCTTGGGTTGGCTTTATTGATGGAGACCTTTGCTCTTTATGACATTTCCAACTGTCTTTGAGATGGGGACGCTTTGGAAAGCCAGAGAAGATGCCGGCAATAAGACTGGCAGGGGACTATGAGCCAGGACCGTCCTGGGCCTGCCCTGGCTTTGAGGAGCCCGTGTCAGGTGGAAGGGGATGCCTCAAGCCTTATGGCAAAGGAAATCTATCTTTGATGTTCATATCAGCAACCCCTGGTGGCACACGTGCTCGTGGCTTTCCCTCCCGAATCTGCTGGGCGTATTTGAGCTGCCGGCATGACCCAGGTGTCTCCTTTGCAAAGATGCTCCGTGTAAGCCCAGGCCTCTTACAGTCTCTCCTTTCTGGGCCGTTGGCTCATGCTGGCTGGTCTTGCAGCTGGGTGGGGGCCTTCCGGGGCCCAGAGACCCCATTCCCTCCCCCTCATCCTAATGGGGTTCTGAGCTGCACTTTCGATCTGCCTGGCTGCTCCCTGGTCCCCAAGCCCTTTGCGGGTCAGTTACACATCTGAGTCATGTGGGTTGCAGAACAGACCCCCGGAGTGGGGACCGTGGGTGTTTGGGGCTGACCTGCAGTATGTTGGGTGAGGTGGGTGGTGAGGATCTTGCCTCGGAAAGGTAGTCAAGGGTCCAGGGCAGGCTGTTCTGTCTCTGTCCGATTACAGTGTCCCGGGAAGTGTGAATTAACAGGGTGGGGGTGGTCGCCCAGTAACGGGATGGGTGGGAAGAGGCTGGGAGTCCGGCTTCCAGGTGAGGGAGGAGGGTTCCTTGATTATCTGAAAATCTCTGCTCGATTCTCAGAAGCTCCCTGCAGAGCTTCCGGGTTTCACCGGAACTTTCTAACCACAGTGGAAGAGACCTTTAGTGAGCGCCTACTGTGTGCTGGGTCCTCAGCCAGGGCCTTTCTCAGGTCCCACGTCCTGGTGTCCGCCCAGGGGTTCTGGGAAGGAGGTCTGAGCGTCCGCAGCCTTATAGGGCAGAGACCTGAGTTTTGGGAGGTGAAAACTGCTTTTAAATCCAGGCTGTGAGTTGTGAGTGCCTGTGCGTTTCCTCTCGTTCATTCCTTCGTTCACCTGCGGTTTTATTCTTGGCCTCTCATTCAGCTCAGACACAGGGGATGTGGTGAGAGAGGCCCTGGGGGGTTTGTGGCTGGAGCCTGCCTGCCTGGCCCAGCCTGGGGAGGTCAGGGAGATGCCCAGGAACCAGGTCTGTGCACCCGTTCATGCGGGGTGTGCAGAGCCTTTCAGCGGAGGGAACAGCGCGTGTGAAGGCTCAGAGGCAGGATTGCCGGTGTGCTGCGGGGAACCTGGGAGTGGGGAGCTTCACCTGAGCCGTGAGAGGGAGCCTGGGTATCCCGTGTGGCCTCCTGAGCTGATTGAAGGATCTGGAGCTTTAGCCCAGAGCAGCAGGATGGCCTTGGGGACATTTGGTGAGCAGGAGGGAGTGGCTTTAGTCAAATGTGCATTTTAGGATCTTTGTTCAGGAGGCTGGCTTGGGCTGGCCTTGGCGATGCAGTCGGAGGAGGCCGGACGAGGCTGTGGGGACAGTCAGAGAGCACAGGTCCTGGAGCCGGCCTCTTCCCAACTTCTGACCTTTCCATACAGCTGGTGCCTAATTGCTCCTTACCGCTTAGTGCCTCGGCTGATGCCCAGGTTCCTCATGGCATCCGAGGACCAGCAACGAAATGTCTTTGGGGGGAACCAGAAAGATAAATCACCTTGTGAGAGAATCTGACTCGAAAAGCGGGCCCTACAAATTAGAGGCAATATTTCAACAAGAAGTTTTCAACCCAGAAATTTCAAGAATTTTCGGCCCATCCAAGCAGGTTGATTGGGCTTCTCTGGAGAGGCAGGCACAAGGCTTACTTCTTCTCCTCTGTTTCCCTGAGAGGGGCCTAATGAGGCAGCGGAAGCAGCACAGAGAGGTTAAGTGACTTGCTCAGGTTCCACAGCTAAGTAGTGCTGGAGACTGAATTTGAACCCACTGCCTGGGACTGCGAAGTTCAGGCCATTCTCCACTGTGGTAGCACACCAGGGATCAAGAACAAAAACAATAAGAGGGAGACCATTTGTTTTTTATTTTATTTGTTTGAAGATTATTTATTTATTAGACAGAGAGAGAGATAGCAGTAGAGACAGCAGAAGCACGGGGAGCAGCAGGCAGAGGCAGAGAGAGAAGTGTCTCCCCGTGGAGCAGGAGCAGGAGGAAAGACACAGGGCTCATGCTTTACTGACTGAGCCACACAGGTGCCCTGAGAGAGACCATTTATTGGTGCCTCAGGGCCTTTGCACTTCCTTCTGTCTTGGTTCTCTTTCCCCAGGTCTGGGTCTGGCTGGCTCCCTCTCAGCACTCACCTTTGAGGTGACCTCCCTTCTTCAGACAGGCCTTTCTCGATCCCCCAATTTCAAGGAACAACCCCCCCTTCCCCCACTACTCATTCCGTTACTCTGCTCTTTTTCCAGGCACATATCATTATCTGAAAGTATCTTTTCTATTTACATTGTTGCCTCCTCCATCCCTTCCCTTGTGGGCAGTGACCCGAATGCTTTCTCGCTGCTCTTTCTGGCTCTCGGAACAGTGCCGGTGTGTAGGGCTGTGGTTAAATGTTGGGTTGCATAAATAAATGCATTAATTAATTCGTTCCACCCTTCTCCTCCTGGTTTCATTGTCTTCCCACCCGCTGGCCCAGAGGAGGCACCTGCCGCCTGGCCATGATGCATGCCTTGCTCAAGGTCACTCTGCTGGCCCTGGGACCGGAGCCCAGGCGGTCTCTGCACACGCCGGGGGCCCAGCGGGTCCCAGCGGCCCTGTTGCACAGCCAGCTCGCTGCTGCTTATTCTATGGACCAGGTGGAAACGCTTCCCAGCTAGAAGCCGTTTGTTTGGGCAACGCTGCTCCCCCTCCGCGGATGGGCTGCGTTCTCCACACGGCGGCTGACGCGCTGCTGCGGCTCCATAAATATTAAATGGGTATTAAAAGAAGGCTCTGCGTTCCCAGTTTCCCTGATTTCTTCAAGCAGGGCCCAATGCAAACCCCCTTTATGTGAAACGCAGCATTTCACTGCAGAGTGCCTCCCGGGACGCCTTGCTGCCTGCCTTTCCTGGCTGCGTCCCCGGGTGCAGAGCCGTCCTCCCTGCCCCGGCTGCAGGCTGAAGGCTGGGCATGCCGGCTCGTTGCCCCTTGGGGCAGGGACAGGTGGAAGCCCCTGAGACCTCCCCTTTCAGAGGGCTGTGCTCCGCCCAGCCAGCCTCCCTGCAGGGGTGTGTGGTGGGTAAGCAGGGGAGGGACCAGGAGTCTTCAGCCTTCAGCTGAGGCCTCTTGGCACCCACCCTCTGGCAGGCCGGTGCTGGGCATGAGGGAAAGAGACTGTCAAGACACGTACTCGTTTCCTCCACCCATCCCTGCCTCCTTTCATCCCTCGGTCCTCTATCTGTACATCCCTCCCCTCATCTATTCATCTATCCATCATCCATCTATCCGTCCGTCTGTCCATCCATCCATTTATAGATCCCTCCCTCGAGCCACTCATTCACTAATGTGACGTGTATGCAAGTGTCTGCAGTGGCCCTGGGGATGACAGTAATAATGTCGGGATAATCGCTAACATTTATTGGGCACTTACTACGTGCTGGGCCCGTTGACAAGCGGTTTCCATGCGTCCCCTCGTTTCATCTCCATGACTGAATGAGGAAGCCAGTATTTCCCCTGCATTCCGTGGATGAGGAGACGGAGCCGCCTGGAGGCGAAGCCACTTGTTCAGGATTGCAGAGCTGGGGGTGGGGGGAGAGTGGCTGGCACTGCCTGGGGGGAGGGGAGTGAGCGAGACCCAGGGCCCGCCTCCAGGAGACGTCTGGCTCCTCATGCCACCCTGGAATGGGGACCCCGATTCCCAACTCCAAGGAAATGCTGGCTTTGTCGAGGGGTAAAGGGCGAGTCAGCGTTTGCCCCCTGGAGAGGAAGGCAACCCTTTGGGAGCCCTGGTGTCAGGCCACCTGCCACGCGAGCTCGGTGGCACATGCCGTCTGTGCTGGCCCAGCAAGAGTCTTCCCAGCTCCGAGGGGCACTTCTCCCCTCTGTAGGATGGGAGGGTAGAGGTGTCCATTGGAGGAGCCGGGGCAGGGATTTCCAGCAGGGCTGCGTTCTGGTCTGTTGGCATTTGTGAACATTCGGGTTCTCCAGGCCCTTCTGCTCACCGTCGACACCCCGTTCCACAGATACCCCTGTACGTGGGCAGCAGCTGCTCACAATGGCCCCTTGATTCGCAGGTGTTATATTGAACGGAAGAATGATCGTAATAGGAACAGGGAGTCTTCGCTGGGTACTTGGTACCTGCCAGGCGCTGTGCCCAGGATCCCCATTTGTTTCACCTGCACAGCTACCCTGGGAGGGAGTGTTACTGTTATCAAACCGATCTCGGAAGAGGAAGCTGAGACTCAGAGAGGTTAGGACATTGGCCTAAGATCACACAGTGAGTCAGTGCAATGCTGGGGCTCAAACCCCCACCCAGATCTGGATCTTTGGCGGTGTGGGCCTCTGCGTCCGTGGCCCCCAGTCCTCTCACAGGGTTACAAAGGGGCACGGGCCAGCTCCCACGGAGATTTTGTGAGTCCCGAGGCCTGGACACCCTGATTTGGGCACGTCAGAGGCCTGCCAGGTCATTCTCTGCCAGGAGAGGGGAATCACAGCGAAACAATTAACAGGAAAAAGGACAGAAGCAAGTGTATCCTGGGGGAAAGCAGATTTTTTTTCTTGTCTTCCCAAGTGGAGGAAAGGGAGGGATATGTGTTGTGAATCAGGGTAAGTTTTTTGTTTTTAGTTTTTTTTTTGTCTTTTTTTTTTTTTTTTTTTTGTCTTTTTGGGGGTGGGGATGGGGGAAGAGGAAGACGCTGCCATTTTTTACACCTTCTATGGGCCTGATTGTTGAGATTTTTTAGAAAAATTAATAACCCACTTCTCCTTCACACGCAATTAAAATGTTCACCAGTCTCTAATTTTTGTCATTTTCCTAATCTAATTTGTTTTCTGATGGTGTCATTCTTCTTCCATGCGCGAAGCAAAGGGAATTTTTCTTCGTTTAACACGACTGGGTTATGACTGACCAGAAGGAGTTTAAATTATGTTATTTTCTCCTTGGTTAAATGCAGTGCACATGGAATCGGAGGGTCTTAATGACCCCAAATTGAAACAAAACACAACAAAACATCTTTAAGGCCTTATGTATTTACACAGTTAAAAAAAAATAATTATGGGAACACATGAGAAAGCTAGCCGGTCTTAGAAAGGAGGCATTGGCGGCGGTGGGAAGCGTGTGAGCCTGGTGGGATGGGATGGAGACGGAGCTTGGCACCCTGTCCGAGTCAGTCAGAAGGACCAGTCAGAGGATGTTAAAATCCAGTCGCGGCAAATGCAGACGGCGCTTCCCGAGGGAAGACAGGGTAAAGGGAAGGATGGCATTTGCAGGCTATGGTTCTGTGTGGACTGGATTTGGGAAGGTTTTTTTTTTTTTTTAAAGTAGATCCTCCTCCGCACCCCCCCCAGGGCCACCCCCTGAGCTGAGTTGGTGGATGGCAATCTGTCTGGGAAAATCCCTTCTCCAGGCACTGCTCGGAGATATCTTTAGGCGACACTGATGTTGAGGAAGGAATTTGCGCCCGTGCTCTCCACCTGCTCCGGCTTGCAGGGCTGTGGGTGTGGCGTCTTTGGGGGTCTGTGGGGCGGGGGCGGGGAGGCAGGGGAATCCTCCCTAGTCCCCTATTCGGATAAGTGAAACTTCCTTACCTGTTTCCAGAATACCAGCCATTGTCCTGCCCCATGTCCCGGTCACCCTGTGGGCTCCGGAGGATTTTGTGGAAGAACAACAACAACAAAAAATGTCTTAAGTATTTAAACATGTTGGACCACGCAGGCATCCGTCCCCGGCGTTGTGGGTTTCTTTTCTTTTCTTTCTCTCTCTCTCTCTTTTTTTTTTTTTTTTTTTTTTTTTGGTCCCCTCCCTTCCTCTCCTTTTCTTTTTACCAAAGTATATTCATCAAACTGCTGAGTTGGAAAGATCTGTAATGAGTTTTTGAGCTGTACGACTGTGTTTTTTTCCTCTCCCCCCTTCGTCTTTCTAAATCTTCATCTGACATTAAATAAAGCAAATCCCAAACAGATTAACTGTCGTACGGTTCTGCTCCGTCTCCCCAGTCTGTTCCCAGGTCTGGCTCGGGGCCGGGCGGCGGCAGCGGGCGATGCCCGGGCGGCCCGCAGAGGTCCATGTGGCGCGCTAGGTGGGATCCCGGCGTCCTGAAGGCCGAGGCCCTGGCCCTCCTGCCCTGTGGCCTGGGCATGGCGTTCTCCCAGTCGCACGTGATGGCCGCCCGGAGGCACCAGCACAGCCGGCTCATCATCGAGGTGGACGAGTACAGCTCCAACCCCACCCAGGCCTTCACCTTCTACAACATCAACCAGGGACGCTTCCAGCCGCCGCACGTGCAGATGTAAGTGGGCAGCTCTGGGCGGGACCGGCTGCTGGGGCGGGCTCGAGGGGGCGGGTGGCCTCCCGGCCTCTGGGCCCAGGGGCTTCATGCTCGTTGGTCTGCATGATTCTGGAGGCTCCGAGCTGGGAGAGATGTGTGAGACGTGGCTGGGACAGCCTGGGGGCCGGTTCTGGCTCCCGGCCCTGTTTCCGCCGGCCAGGAGATGTTTCACAGATATTTAACAATGAGGTGACTGCACGTAAAAATCCAGACTTCTGGCTTCGCTTTGTGAAACCACAAGGCCTGGCGACTGGGGGCCCACAGTGTCTCATGGGCGATGTCTGGGGGGCTGAGCTCCAGCTGCCCCCACTTGGTATTTGCGTTGGTGACTCCTGGTCTGATTCATGTTCCTCGTTGTACAGCCAGGGAGACCGAGGCCCTGAGAGGGAAGGGCCTTGCTCCAGGCTCCAGGCAGGTTGGGAACCTAGTTTTGGACTGGGGGTCTTCCCTGAGTTCTACCCCTCTCTTTTGTCTGGACCTGTTTTGCTTCTATAGGGAAAGAAAAAATGCTTTTCTAAAGGACTGGGGAGTCCTGCCACCTGCCCCTTGGGGCCGATGGAGCATTCCAGGGATGTCCTAGCGGAAGGCCAAGGCAAAGGCACAGCCCCGGGATCCCCTGGGACTGAGGGAAAACTCTCTACCCCCTGGGTGGTTTTCTGAGGTCTGGGAGGCAGGGGAGGCCCAGCAAGGAGATGGCTAAACTCCCAGCTCCGGCCTCGGTGGCTCTTCTGGTTCCTAGAAGACACTCCCCCTCCTTTATCCTTGACTTCTTCCAGGGCCGTGAGCACCAACTCTGGGGAGCCGTAATGTGGGGGCCTAGTGGCTGTTCCTTTGGGGAGACTGGTGCATCCAGCCCGTGGACCCCTTTGGAAAAGGAGGCCAGGGGTGTCCAATCCCAGGGCAGGAGCTTGGGTGCGGGCAAGTCGCTGCCTCTGGTTCCCGTGTGGCTCCCCCTGGAGCTATCCTCTGTCGTTGAGCTTTGGGTGTGGAGAGATTCCTCATGGGAGGAGGGCCTGGGAGGCTGGCCGGCACCAGGCCTGGGGTACGCTCCAGCACTGGGAACACGCCCGTCCCTCCATGCTCGCTTGGGAAATGCTCATTTCGGAGGGGACTGAGGCCTGGTGTCCGCAGCTGCCTACTTTATTTTTTGGTGCGTTTCTACTTGGGGAACTAACTGCCTCCTATTTCCATCCTGGGGCCAGATTGGCAGATTGGGTCAGGAAGGAAGGCCCAGGCTCTCAGCATTCGATTTCTTAGTGGGGGGGACGTTGAGGCCTGTCAGGGCCGCCTTCCCCAGGCTGGGTTTTCTCTTTTGTCCATGGGGTTCGTCCTCCGGGGCTGGAAGTGACCATGCCTGGGGTCCCTGGATGCTGGCTGGACTCCTGCCCCAGCGGGAACAGGCAGGAGCACCTGGGTGGCAGGCAGAGCAGGTGGGGTTCCTGGCCCTGGACCCTTGTGCACCCCCACTTCAAAGGGTCCCCAGACACCGGAGATAATGTCGTGTAGTGCCGTGCAGAGCTGTGGCTTACCGGGCCCGACAGACACTCAGGCAGGCCCCAGCCCTGGAACAGAGCCAGTGGAACAGGAGGTCAGAGGGGAGGAGGGCTGGGGAGCAGAGGAAGGACTCTGTGGAGAAGATGACTTCTAGGCTGAGACCCAGAGGAGGATGGGTGGGGGAGCAGGCTGGGAGGGCCAGGGCGCTGGAGGACGGCTCAGCAGGTGGGGAGCTTCCCGTGCAGGCCCCTGCGGGCCCGGCTGGGTCCTGACAAAGCACAGTCAGTGACCACAGGAGAGAGGGGTGGCCGCTTCCATTTAACCCATGAGCCACTGTGGGTTCGGAATGTTTGTGAGCAGGAAATCCACACCCGGGATGGGGCTAGTAGTGAATGTTCCGTCTTGTTAGTGCATACTGGGCTGGGCTAGGTGCTTGGACCATGGCAGTGGCCAGAGATGGAGCCCTGCCCCGTGCTGAGCTGACCTTCCCGTGGGGGGGCAGACGGGTGACACACGTGTCATCCAAGTGGGTAACAGTGTATGATACAGGTGTTGTGGCGAGCGTGCTTCCTGGCTTTTCCATGGCCTCTCAGCTAGAGTGGTCACAGCCGAACCCCCACGGCCTGCTCCATGGCTCATGACCATCTCTCCTGGCCTGCTCTGCACGGCCCGCTCCCAGGGCAGGAGTTCCAGGCTGCCATCGGCAGTGGGGCTCAGGGGCTGGGGCAGTGAGTGGCCCGGGAAGAGCACGCACTGAGCCCGGGGTCTGGGCTCCTTCTCCAGGGCTCCCTCGTCGCCTGCTCCGGCCAGCCCAGCTCTGAAATGCAACTTGGCATAAAGCCAGGCGACGCCAGGGCCAGGCAGGGACTTGGGAGGGCTGCTGCCTTCTTTGAGACCGCAGGCCCCCAGTGCAAGGGAAGCGGGCGGCTGCTGGCGGTGTCTGTGCAGGTTTCCATGGCGAGTCTCCATTGAGGGAGAGACAGGGAGGATGGATGCCGCTTCCCGCCCGTGATTTATCACTGCCCTGGGCTTTGTCTCCGGAGGGAGGGAGCGAGGGGGCCATATTTAATAAATCCACAATTTATATTTAATAACGGCAGCGACAACCCAAACATGGCCCGCGATTGAGCCGTTTGATTTATGTGGTTGCCCCCAGAGACCCTGGCGGTGAGGAGGCTGCCTTTGCCTGAGTAATGAGTCTCCGGACACGGCTTCTGGGTTCAGGGCCCGGAGACCAATGATCCCTCACCCTGAGGGCCCAGAAACCCTGTGCCTGGCCTCCTGCCCTGGGGGGCTGGGTGGATGTGTGATGGGCGTGGACCAGGTTATCCTGACAGTCTGCTGGAGAGGTGCCTTGGGGGCTGGTGTCAGGCAGTGACTCTTCTCACTGGCCTTTAAAAGGCATCCTGTGGGTGGAGACTCGAGCCGTCCTGTTGAAAGACCCCCTAAGCACATCTTGAAGAATATAGCCGAGTGGCAGGAGCATGGCTGTGTGCCTGGCCTGGGGGTGCCCCTGTGTCCCTGGACCCAGGACCTCCCAGCCTGGCTGGGTCACAGCGTCTGTCCCCTCTCTGACGCGTGAGGCTTCGGAGGGGACCCTGTGGTCTCAGCCCATCCACGCACCGAGAGGCCCCCAGGAGATAGTGAGAGCCAGCCTGGAGCCCAGAGAGGGCAGAGGGGCAAGGAGGAGGACAGGCGAGGCCTGGAAGCTTCTGTGTCCCCTCCTGCCTCAGGTCCCTGCATGTGCTGTCACTTTCTCCTCCCCCACGCTTTGCCCTGCTAACGTAGACTCACTCTTCAGATGTCACCCAGCTGTCACTTCCTTGGGAAGGCTCGCTGATGGTTCGACAGACAAGGTTGTCCCTTCCCTCGAAGTCAGCCCCACCTCCAGGGTCCCTCCCTGCCACCAGCATGGGGCTGGGCCCTGGAGCCTACCACAGTAGACTGATGGGAAGAAGAAAGCAGAGGGAATGAGGATAAGGCAGGACTATGCATGTATGGCCCCGGAAGAGTAGGGGAGATCCAGGAGGGCTTCCTGGCGGCAACAGCATAACCCTTGGGCTTGAAGGACCCCCAAAAGCAAAGGCCCGGAGGTGGGAAGGAAGGGCGGGCACGAGGCTCAGGAGGGCAGCATGGTGGGGGTCACCTCAGAAGAAGGGCCTCGTGGAAAGAGCAGAGGGGATTTGCGTGACACTGAGCCAACTAACCAGTCACTGTCACTCCTCTGGGTCTAGTTTCCCCACTGTTGAATGAGGGGCGGGGACTGGCAGGTTCTCCCACTCGGAAACACCATGGGGGATGATTGTGCACGTGTCTGGACATATAGTTAGAACCTCACTGAAGGGAGGGGTCCTCTGCCCCCCACTAACCCCGTCCTTCAGAGCTCCCCATTGCTCCAGAAACAGAGATGTTGGAGGGGGCGGCCTTTCCGTCTGATGTCCTTGCGGGTTCCTGCACTTCCAGGGAGCCACTGGCTCACGGGAGAAGGAGCCCCGAGAAGTGGGCCCTGGGCCCAGGAAGCGGCTGCAGAGGGCACTCACGTCCAGCTTTGGAGCACTCACACCTTCTCCCAGAGTGAGCAGGCTGTCCCCACCTTACAGAGCTTGCCTGCAGCGGGGAGGGTCCAGGGCACAGCCAGGAAGTGGCCCAGCTGGGGTGCTGGCCTAGGTCTTGGTCCCTGAGGCCATGTTCTCTCTTCTGCACCCTTCCTGCCACCATGTTCCCTGTGGGAATGTCCCTTGTTATGCGGGGGAGAGGAGGCGACAGGTTTCAGGTCTTGGAGAGAGAGCCTCATCTGTCACCTTGTCTCTGGCCCCTACAGAATATCATTGGAAAATAACCGTTTTGCCTTGTTTTCTCTTGGCACAGAAGGTTTTGAGGTTAGATGCCCAAATTCCTGTTGTGAAGACCCAGGTTCGAATCTACTCTTTAACTTGTTAGCTGGGGCCTTGGATACGGGACTAGTGTTTCCAACCTCAGTAACTCCCCAGGGCTGTTGTGACTCAGGTGTTAGCCAGCATTTGGCATTAAAAGTGTCAGAAACTTAAGGTAAATTGTCTTAAGGATAAAAGAGAGTTTACTGGCTCACCTAGTTAGTGAGAAAATCCATGTTTTCCAGCTTCAGGTATAGCTGGATCTAGGGGTATAATTATGTTGTCAAGGTGTTCCACTTTCTGTTACGCTCCCTCTCTTTCTTTCTCTTTCTCTTTCTCTGTATCTTGGACTCTGCTTGTTCTTTTCCTCACTTTTGAATTTCCAGTCTGGGTTTCTGGGAGCCCCATGAGGTGACCTCTGTGGGTATCTTCTCTACAGGTATAGCCCTTGTGCCTACCAGGTGCCTGTCTTTCGCGAGGCACGCAATACACATTTGTCCACAGATTGACTGGATGAAATGAGCTGGGCCTGGAAATAGTCCAGCTTGGTGTGAGTTCTGGAACAACAAAAAAAATAGCTTCAAATTGCAGCTGCTCTAACCTCCAGGGCTGAGATCCTGGGCAAGTGTTTTCTAAGCCTCAGTGTCTTTGTCTGTAAAATGGGCCCACACAGAGTACCCTGCCCACACAGTCATCGTGAACGTGAGGAGAGCGAGTGCGTGTCCTGTACTTAGCAGATGACCAGCTCTCGATCTGGGAGAGGCGTCAAGCACCCACCTCGTTACTGTTATTTCAAGGTTGAGCATTTGCTACAAGCCAGACAGCTAGAGGACGGTGCAGGGAAGTAAGTCTTTATTTTTTTCTTTGGGGATTATTAGGTTTGCATCCTCACTGAACTCGGTAGCCTCGGGGCGGAGGGAAATAAGTATGCAGTTAATTAAGGAGCCCGGGCTCCCGCAGCAGGCCAGCCCGACTGGGGCCCTCGGAATTCCCATTGCTCTTGGCTGGCTGGTGGTGGATGGGGCTGAGGCTGACTCAGGTGCCTTGCTAAGGGGCTCAGGGGAAGAGAGCTTGTTGGGACCAGAGGTGGCTCTGGAGGTGGCATCTCGCTCCCTGTCTCTCCCTTCTTCCTCTCTCTTGTCTCTTTGACTTGGCCTCTGTCATCTTGGGACACGCCCACAACCTCAGTATGTGTAGGGGTGAATAATAAATGAATGAGTGAATCTGACTGACTCACTCATGTTCCTATGCCTGGACGAGAGCCCAGTAGTGATCGGCCGCCCTCGGTCCAGCCAGCTGTGCTGGGGTCGCAGAAGGTACCGGTGATCCACAGGCCCGCCACCTGCCAGACAGTCTGTCAGAGGGTTGGGGTGGGGGAGGGGAGAGAGGGGAGGGAAGGGACTCAGAGGACAGAGCAGTGGGAGGAGAGGTTTTAGCTCCCAGACCAGCTCAGGTCTTACCCACTCCTGGAAGCTTCCAGGGAGCCTCTTGCTGGGTTAGAGCCTTCTCTGGCCCCCAGCTTCTCTGTTGTCCCATCAAAGCTGGTGGTCTTACTGTCGCTGCCCAGCCAAGTCTGTCTCTGCCATCAGTCTGGGATCTCTTGGCCTGGGATCAGGCTTGGTGAGTCCCTGTGGCCCCAGCATTGAGCTCAGGGCTGGCCCACAGTGGGTGGGCAGAATGTGCTGGGCTGAATGAATGGATGGATGGATGGATGGATGGACGGACGGGTAGATGGATGGATGGATGGATGGATGGATGGATGGACAGATGGACGGACGGACGGGTAGATGGATGGATGGATGGATAGATGGATGGGTATTTGGATGCGGAGGGAAGAGGAAGAGTCCCCAGTGCCTTCTTGCTGGTTGCCATCAGACTGGGACTCAGGCAATCTTCCTCTTCTCCTTGGTCACACCTTGCTCGGACCTGCTGGGGTTTAAGTCGGCTTGACCATGCCCCTCAAGCACCAAGGGGGCTCCCTCCCACCCTGGCACTGTGATGCCCTGCAGAGAGGCTGGCTCAGTGCCTCTGTCTGGGGTGAGTAGAGCCTGCTAATGCTCCCTCGCACATTAGCATGCCGAACCCACGTCTCTCGTAAGGTGTTAATTAAATTTCTTCGAAGTATATTGTCTGAAAAAAAAAAGGATAATTAGAAAGATGTCTTTAAAAGTATTTATGTAACTGATATGGTACTGCTTTTGGTTTGCCGCATAATTAGATTTAAACACAACTCCTCGAGCGGCATACTCATTTGGAGAGAGCTGCTCGTTGAAATGTCATTGCGTTGCTTTTAAGAGTTTTGAGCCTGGCAGAATCATTCAGCTGAGGAGGCTGAACGAGGTGGGGGGAGCACTGAACGGGGAGCACAGCGCTGGTTCGTGTCCTGCAGTCCGCCTTTATTCCCTGGGACGCCGGGGGCCACTCGCTCACCGTTGTTGTCTGCGGAACCAGGGGACTGTGACGGGCTTCCCAGAACAGGAAGTTACATCCCTGCAGCTGTTTTAATTTTCTGATAATTTTTGCTCAGTGACATAGCTCCATTTTACGGTCAAGCAAAGCAAGGCCAAGCTGAAGGTCACACATTGGTGATAAGGGGCCGAGCTGGCGTTTGGAGCCTGGTCTTCTGATTCCTGCACCCTTTCCCTTCACACCTCTGGAAAGCTCTTGTTTTTGTTTTGTTTTTAAAGATTTTATTTATTCATTTGGAAGAGAGAGAGGGAGGGAGAGAGAGAGAGAGAGCACGAGCTGGGGGAGGGGTGGAGGGAGAGGGGCAAGCAGACTCCCTGCTAGGGCTCGATCCCAGGACCCCGAGATCCCAACCCGAGCTGAAGTCAGACACTAAACCACCTGAGCCTCCCAGGCGCCGCTGGAAAGCCCTTGTTTTAAAAAAAAAAATGATGGGGGCGCCTGGGTGGCTCAGTGGGTTAAACCTCTGCCTTCAGCTCAGGTCGTGATCTTGGGGTCCTGGGATTGAGCCCCATATCGGGCTGTCTGCTCAGCAGAGAGCCTGCTTCCCTCTCTCTCTCTGCCTGCCTCTCTGCCTACTTGTGATCTCTTTCTCTGTGTGTCAAATAAATAAATAGAATCTTAAAAAAAAAAAATGATGGGACCATCTCAGAGTTTAGAAAAACTGCCTGGGTTTCATACGCTCCCGTGAAATCCCCACTTTCCCACCGGCTCTCCCTGGACGCCGTGTGTTCCGAGGGGCCCTGGAGGGAGACAACTCTTTCGCCAGGAACAGAGACTGTGGCCTTTGCATTCTTGGTGTGGCTGATGGCGCGCCCGAGGGGGTGAAACTGGTTCTTGGGGGTGAAGAAGAAGCTTATTTTTCTTATTATAAAGCCCAGACACAGCAGGAGCACATATACATGCGTCTGTGGTGGTGAAATCTCATGGGAAGGGAGCGAGCAGGGAAGAAACATCCAAAAGGCCCCGCAGGGGAGATGGGGGAGAGGGTTAGTGCTGGCCAAGCAGCGGGTTAGCTGTCATAATCACACCGTGCCCACCAGTACTCCCCACTCCTTACCGCCTTCGACCCCCGTGTTACAGAAGGGAACTGAGGCCCAGGGGGAACACACAGTTTTGCCGGGCTAGCGAGCAGGAGAGTCAGGACTCGAACCCCTGAGGGCCCATTGGGAAGGCCAGGCACACTGTCCGTGTTTGGGGTGGGTGTGGTCTCAGTGGACAGGGCCTTGAACAGCAGCTTCGGCCCCGGGCTGGACACACCCCACCTGCTCTCTTCCCCCAGGGTGGACCCTGTGCCTCACGATGCCCCCAAGCCACCTGGCTACACCCGCTTCGTCTGTGTGTCGGACACCCACTCCAGAACCGACCCCATCCAGATGCCCTACGGCGACGTGCTCATCCACGCCGGGGACTTCACGGAGCTGGGGCTCCCGAGCGAGGTCAAGAAGTTCAACGAGTGGCTTGGTA
This sequence comes from Lutra lutra, assembly GCF_902655055.1. Lineage (NCBI taxonomy): Eukaryota > Metazoa > Chordata > Mammalia > Carnivora > Mustelidae > Lutra > Lutra lutra. The sequence goes on from NC_062285.1 coordinate 139,181,997, forward strand.
GGTGCTGGGCAGGAGGTGGCCTTGTTCTGCTCCCTGGGGAAGCCCTTCCTGACCTTCCACTCTCTGTCACACCTCCACGTCGCCTACCCCAGCCCTTGTCTCAGCTGTGACTTGTGTGTGCGATTCTTTTGGCCTGGGAGACGCCCTCCCGAAGGGATTTTGCCCGGGTATGTTTATGCCCCCTGGCATGTCCGGCCCCTCGTGCCTGGTACAGGTAGGTGTTTAGTAAATAATCAGTGCATGAATGAATGAATGAATGAATGCCTCTCTGGGAATGGCACTCAGCTGACTGGACCGCCCACCACCCTTGCGACAGCTGTCCCCGAGGCGCCCGTGTCCCCTCCTGGGCACAGCTGTGGGGAGGGCGCTGGAGCGCTGTCCCCGCGGTGGGCGATGGTGGGCGGATTTATAAGCATACCCTCAGGGATTTGTCTTCAGCTTTTTGCTTTCTTCCCAAACAAAAAAGACATAAATATGGAGCGCCCCTGGGAAAAGCTGCTTGCCTGGAATCCGGAGAAACCTCAGAGGAGGTTGTCTCTGCCATGGCCTGGGGGACAGATGGAGAGCCCTTGGGCGGCCTAGCTTGGAGGTGTGGGTGCAGAGACGGCCCAGCCCCGCTCCCTGGACTGCGGGCAGGTCCTACCCCCTGGGGCTTTCCCTCTGCGCCATTGGCCGTTGGCTGGGAGCTCGAGAGCCGAGGGCCAGAAGTGACCCCGGGAGGCTGCAGGGAGTGAGAAGCCAGGCTCTACCAGTCGAGACAAATATTTACAAGCAAGGCCTTCCCCTCCACTTGGCAGGCTTGGAGCTTTAAATACTGATTTTTGGAATGGGAAGTTCTGTCCAAATGCCCTGTTTGGGCTGCACTGTGGGGAGGCCAGGGTGGGAGAGAGCTCCCGCGGGGTGGGCCGGCCGCTGGCTTCTACCCGGCCCCGTGCTGCCTGCTGGCCCTGGCCGCCCCCTGGGAGGGGGTCCTCGCTGGCTTCTTGTCCCCCTTGCTGTGGGTCTCCACAGCTGTGAGGCTGCTCTTGGCTGAGCCAAGGGTGTGTGTCCAAAGCAGACGCCAGGCTCCCACCGCAGGCCAGACACCACGTGTCAATTTATTGTTTCTGTCCACTTGCGCGAATGAATGAATGAATGAACGGATGAATGGGGGAATGAACGAATGCCTCTCTGGAATGGCGATGCGGGGGGCAGACACACAGCTGTGTGTCCCGGCATACGAGACTTTTGGGAACTGGGTGAACTTGGGGACGGTGCCGTGTGTGTCCTGATGGCGCAGCAGAGGACGTCAGCCCGAGGTTCTCACTCTGAGGTTCTCTGGGGTGGGGATGGTTTCCGACGAGCTGTGGCCCACGGTGAGGCCCCATCCCTGGGGAGTGGACAAATGACCCAACCAGGTGGGCCATGTGCTGCTGGTGCAGGGAATGGGGGCTGTTTCAGGCCGAGGGGACAGGGGAGGCCAGACGTGCTGGCGGACACTGGAGAGGAGCGGCTGTGTGCTGTGGCCCGTGTAAGGGGCTTTGGGACTTTGGGGGTGAGGGTCCTGGAAGAGAGGGCTGGGTGACCACGGCTTGGAGCCTCAGGATCACTGGGGGCTCGGGGAGCCGGCACGGTGAGGTGGGCATTTCAGTAATGTTGTTCTACCTGCCCCTTCACAGAAGTCAGAACAACCATGGGCATTTGGGGGTCTTCCTAATTCGCACGTGGAGCTGCCTTGACTTATTTGCCTGAGTTGTTGCTGGGCGGGGGGTGTGAACTTACAGAGGGTGTCTTCCTTTTAGGAAGGTTCCTTTCCCCCAGGTTTCTCCCCTTGGCTGTCTCGAAGTGTTTGCTGATGCCATTCAAGTGGGGTGCGGTGGGGTCGGGGGGCTTTAGGCCCAAGAACGAGGAGCCCTTTCCTACTTGACCGAGTGGCAAGGAATTTACACATGAATGAATGTTTAAATGGAAGCAGCTTCTAGGAGTCCATTTGCAGTGGGCTTTTTGGAAACCTGTTTGTTGTACGAGACTCATCCCCCGGGGGCTGACAGTTCAGGTCCGCTGGGGGGCGGCGGTCATGGCTGAGAGGCGGGTGGCGCACTCGTTGGCCCGTGTAGCTTCATCCTTCGGGCACGGGCACATCCGTAGATAGCTAGTGTTTCATGAGTGGTGATATGTGCCGGGCCCTCCTCTATGCCCTTGGTGTGTGTGATCAAATCAGTGAATCCTCCCGACAACAGAATGAAGAGGGAGATGTTGTCATCCCCATTTTGCAGAGGAAAAAACTGAGGCCCAGAGAAGCAAAGTGACTCACCCAAGGCCACACAGATAGGAAGGGGCAGAGCTAGGATTCTAGGCCAGGCCGCTGGACTCCGGAACGGGGCTCTTCCTCACCCGTATCTCCTTTCTTGATCTTCTTAGTGTGAAATCTCTGATCCCATGTAAACATGAGGACTTTGCTATCTGGGACCAAATGTCCTGGGTCTGCTTCCTGCCCCATGAGTTACAGAAGCCACCTGACCGCTCTGAGCCTCAGTGGATTCATTTTAGAGATGGGTGGTCAGACTCTCCTTGCCCTGCCTCCCTCTTTGGGGGTGGGCTCTTTGCAGGCTCCGTTGGGCTGGACGAATTGACTTAGTTTTATAAACTGTGAAGAGCTGCGGACATCATGCTCTTGCCTCCAGGAGCTGGCGTTTGCCAGATCAGGCCTTGCCTTGGGGTAGAGTCAGGGGTCATGGCTGGGTCCCCCAGGACTTGGGGGGACATCTGATCATGAGGTCCTGAGGCTGAGCAGCGGGGAGAAGGCCTAGAACAGTTTGTGTGCAAAAAGGTGTGGAATTCCCAAGAAATCTTGATGTATGATCTCAGCTATGTTCACAGTTGACGCACACACACACACACACCTGGAGAAAAGACCGGAAGGAGTCCGTCTCCGCCACGTGTGTCCCAGGCGCTGGGGTGACAGTGGGGCGGGAGGAGCAGGGCACGCTCATATTCTGTTGATGGGGACATGGTGCCTCTGGGGAGGTGAGCTTGTGTTTGTGTAGGCCTGTGGGCTGGGGACCAGGGTTTGGGGTTGACTCTGTGTGCAGTGGGGATTTGCGGGAAGCTCATGGCTTGGAGTGATCTTTAAAAAAGTGTTTGAAGGGACGCCTGGGTGGCTCAGTTGGTTGGACGACTGCCTTCGGCTCAGGTCATGATCCCGGAGTCCCGGGATCGAGTCCCGCATCGGGCTCCCAGCTCCATGGGGAGTCTGCTTCTCCCTCTGACCTTCTCCTCGCTCATGCTCTCTCTCACTGTCTCTCTCTCAAATAAATAAATAAAACCTTTAAAAAAGTGTTTGAAGGCCTGGATTGTGGAATTAGAGTGGAAGCAAGGAGATCCGTGAGGGCAGAGTCTCTGGAATGTTCCAGAACTGATGTCTGAGTGGAGGATCTTGGGGGATTTTCTTCTTTATGGTTTTCTCTCTCCTCCACCTCAATTTTCTGTAGGGAGCATGTGTTATTCTGGTGGCATCATGTAAACGCAACAGTAAAATCTTATTTTTTAAAAAATATATAATTTATTTATTTGAGAGGGGGAGCAGCAGGCAGAGGGAGAAGCAGAATTCCCACCGAGCAGGGAGCCTGATGCGGGACTCAATCCTGGGATCACGACCTGAACCAAAGGCAGATGTTTAACCAACTGAGCTACCCGGGTGTCCCCAAATCTTATTTTTTTTAAAGAAATCTTGGCCTCTCTGGTATGTGGGGCAGAGTATGTCCCAGGGTGGGGGTGAGGGCAGCACTGGCCTCAGGCCAGTCCTGGTGTCCTGCAGCCGCTCAGGAGGTCACCCTTCCCAAGGCCAGCAGAGCCCCGCCCGCCTCTCACCCAGGCTTTTCTCCTCGGATAAGAAGGTTACGGATTTGAGATTCACAGCCGGCTTCCTCCCTGTTCAGGGACGTCATGGAAAGCATTTAAAATCATATTCCAGGGGCCACCTCCAGACAGACAAGAGGAGATTTAAGAAATTAGTAAAGGCCTCTTTATAAGTTAAGATTAGGCAACCAGCTGGGCGTGTGTGGCTAAATTTGAGCCAACTCTAATTTGCTGACAGGTGCATGCTCTGGGCTTGGCCGTGAGTGGTGACCACATTCTGCCCCTTTACAGGGTTCTTTCTGGGTCTGAGTTTGGTGAAGGGGGCGTGGTTCGGGGAGTGACGGTTCTCCTGAGAACACCGTTAATGTCTTTCCCGTTGGTCGTTAATATCCCAAATATATTCATGAGATAGAAATGCCAGCTTGATTCATAAATGTTCTAGTGACAGCTAAAAAATTGCTAGGGACAAGCTTTTTAGCCATAGGGAGCAAAAGGGACAACAAAACTTGCTGAAAATGGAAAAGAATGTGCCAGAAGCTCCTTGCTCCTCCACAGCTAATGACCCCAATGTCACCTGAGCCACACTGGCTGATTGCAGTCCCTGTTCTCCACTCTGGGCCTTGGCTCATGCTCTCCTCCCAGTGGGGAACATGCCTCCTCCTCCAGCCCACGGAGTCCTGCCCCACCCCGTTGGGCGGCACTGGTCTCCTTCCCTCTGTGTACTCAGGGCTCCCCATTCAGGCCCTGGGGGTGGCCCTCAGCTCATGGCTGGGAATTTTCTGTGTCTTCATGCCCTGTACCCCACCTAGGCCGTCAGCCCCTGGAGGGCAGGGCTGGGCCTCATTCCCAGCAGCAGCCAGCTCTCCACCCCGGGAGGTCTGGGACAGAGGCTGTGGGCTCAGGATGGCCAGGAGTGAGTGGCGTGCTGGTGCGGTGTGAGCCGGTCAGTGCCTATCCAGCCCGCATACACAACCAGTTGCTGTGGTGGGGGGGGGGCAGCAGCAAGAGGGGGCTCTGAGGAGGGCAGGCTGATGCAACATGGAATTTGGGGTGGGTCTGAGAAGACCCAGGGTTGGAGGCCGAGTTGGGGTCTTCACGATGAGGCCAGGAGCTGAGGCCAGCGGGGATCTGGACCCAAGCAAGGGGGTGTCAGGTGTTCCAGGTGGGCGTGTGGTGTCCCCCTTGGAGGCCGGGGCTGCTGAGGGCAGGAGGAGAGGCTGGGCCCCAGAAGCACCCACCTCCCAGGACGCCGGCTGGCCCAAGGGGTCGACGCCACGCACATCTGACACCAGGCGAGGACACCAGGCTGTGGGCTCTGAGTGCCGGCCATGCCATCGAGAACTGTGAGTGTATGAGCTGATTTGCAGAGCGCCACCAGGTTTGCTGTCTGTGACCAGTGGGTGCCGGGCTGGCCTCCTCAAGACCCCACCAGGAGAGATCTGCAGCCTCTGTACCCCCGCCACCTCCCCCCAGCTCCCATGGCCTCAGACCCCTGCATGGGCCCTGAGAGTGACAGCCCGGAGGCCACTGGTGGCTTGTCCTCACCTCTCCTCTCCTCTCCTTGCTTCTTGGTGGGGCTAGACACCGCCCCGTCTAACTTGGGTTTGCCTTCCGTGGTTCCCACACCACCGTCCTCTCGGCACTGGTCCACGTCCATCCCCTGTGTTCCTTGTTTTGTTCTGGCCTGCTGAAGGGGGCTCCCCCTGGGGGGGGTCAACCTCGGTCTTTCCAGGTGACCATCAAGGGCCCCCAGCACTTGCTCCAACCCAGACACGCAGACACCTCCCCTTCTCTCTGCAGTCAGCTTTCTCTTTGAGATCAGCTGACGTATTGTTCAGTCTTCCCAAGATACCTCCTCCTGGCTGGTCACCGGGATTTCAGGCCCATTCTGTCCCAAACCTGTGACCCGTTGCCATCGGCCCCCATCCACAGCTCCTCTGCCCTCTCCCTCCCCTCAGAGGCTGGCGTCAGCTGTCATCATTATTCCGACTCTGCTGCTGCTGCTTGTCCCCTCCACCTGTGTCTGTCACTTGCTGAGCGGCGATGGGCACCCTGCCAGGCTCTCCTTCCTCTTGTAGGATCCTGTGAGCCCCTGGAGGGTGGAGATGGTGGCCTGTGCTGACCGCAGGGCCCTGCATGGCCCTGAGGGTACTCGGTGGGAGGGTGTTTGTTGAATAACGCATGGCAAGGCTGTGAAGCGCGTGGCACGCCACTTAATTAAGTGGCGCTTTACCCTCCTCGGAATCAGGCAGGGGAGGAAGATGAGGGCCTGGTAATGGAGTATTTGGAAGTTATAATTAACTTTTTATTGGTGCCCTAGCATGAAGCGATGTATAAGACAATATAAAAGGGGTCCGAGGATTTAGTTAAATAGAGCTGGATCTTCTGCAAGTAAACCCTTAATTAAAATCGGGGAGGGAGGGAAGGGAGGGGAAGGGAAATGGAGAAATCGCTCCGAGGTGGAGTCTGGTTCTTGCTGCATCTGCTACTGCACTGAGGCTCGAGGGCTGCAGAGACGGGGCCGCCCACAGTCCTCTCTGTGATGCAGTCCAGGAGCCAATGGAGTGGGCTTGGCGGGGGGCGGTGCGGGACCCTGGAGAGGGGCAGGGCGCTGGCCCCCCCAACTCAGGAGCTGGAGGCACAGGGACTGTTAGAATTTGTGGGGAATGACTGTCTTCACTGCAGCCAGAGGTGACCACCCCCTCAGCCACTTCTCTTCCCGTGGCAGCTTCAGTTCTGGCTGTCCCTGCTCTCCGGTCCACCCTTCCTGTGGGACGGCCACCCTCCCCTCTCTGTCACCTTCTGCTCTGTCTCCAGCAGTATGTGCGAGGCCCTGCTTTTGTCTTATTCCTTTTGCTGTAACTTCCTGACCCCCGTGGTTCCCTCCTTGTCTCACCACACTTGACTATGACCTCACCCCCACGCACACTGCTTCATGCTCTGTACTTGCCACGTGACATGCCTCCTGACCGCTGCCGTGGTGTGCCGTGGCATGGGGGGCATCCCCCATTTTCGGTACCAGGTGCAGAGACAGTACCTGGCTGGCCCCACTAGTGGAGAACAGGACAGTAGCTGGCTTCCCCCAGGCATCACCAGTGTGCTTGCTCTCCATGCCACAGAGTCTTCCCACTGTGGGGCAGCCCGGGGTCGGGGCAGAGGGGGCGCTCCTGGCCATGGCTGATTTCCCCAAGGCTGTAAGTGGCTCAGGCTCTGCAGGGACAGGCCTCACCCCCATCCGTGGTCAGGACCACAGCCTCTTTGCTAGAGCAGGGCACGGAGCACCGAAGTCAGGTTTCCTGGGCCCCACTTCTGGCTCAGCCCCTCACCCACCAGCGGACCTCACTTTCACCCCACTGAGTGTCCAAATGCCAGAAAGCGTGAAGTGTGGACCATGCGTTACCTAAGACCCTTCTGGTGCCCCAGGTTCCCATTCTTCCTGGCCTCTCGGCCCTGGGTGGGTCGGTGAGGGTCTGCCTCTCCTGCTGGGCTGTGACCGTGGGAGGACGGGGAGGGCTCCACACTCACCCCAGTCCATACATGTCTTAGGAGCCCCCTACGTTCTCCGGTTCGGTGTTGCAGGCTCAGGGATGACCACGACAGGTGCAGTCCCTGCCCGAGGAGCCTGGGGACGGATGCAGGGCAGGTTATAAAGATTAAGTAAAGAGGATCGTTTTGGTGATTAGATCAGTAAATCAGGTGAACAAACAGGGGAGGTGATAGTGACTGGGGCAGGGGTTTATTCTGACATAAGGTGGCCCCAGAAGGGCCACAAGACTGAGCCCAGTGGGTGTGGAGGCCCAGGCCTGCTGACCAGCAGCCTGCTCCTGGAATGAGGAGGTGGATTTTTTTTTTATTATTATTTTTTAAGATTTTATTTGTTTATTTGACAGTCAGAGATCACAAGTAGGCAGAGAGGCAGGCAGAGAGAGAGAGAGGAGGAAGCAGGCTCCCTGCTGAGCAGAGAGCCCGATACGGGGCTTGATCCCAGGACCCTAGGATCATGGCCTGAGTTGAAGGCAGAGGCTTTAACCCACTGAGCCACCCAGGCGCCCCAAATTGTTAAGGAGGCCATTGGGGCTGAGGCGGGAGAGGGATACAGTCTGACTCAGTGTTTCGAAAGTCTCCTTTGGCTGCTGGGTGGAGCTGGGCTGTGGCAGGCAGGGAGGACTCTGGGCACTAGGAGAGGCTGCACAGGTGCAGGGAGCTGGGACTGGCCCTGGGGGCAGCCACGGACACAGCGCTCGGGGCAGGCTTTGGCTGCAATTTGGAGGCGACAGCAACAGCATTTGCTGCTGGGAGGTATGTGTGGAGAGTGCCGGGGATCACTGGCCTGGCGTGAGTCAGGCACTCCACGAGGAGAGAAATTCGTATAAGGCGGTCACATCAATCAAAATGTTCAGCCAACTCTTTTTGCTTTTTGGTGTTTTTTATTTTTTTAAGATCTTGCCATGGTCCTCACTGAGTATGTCCAGTAGGATCTAAAGTGGATCCTGGTTCATTGGCTCCTTAGTTGGACATCATGGCCTGATTCAGACCTTTCCAGAAACGTGCAATTCTCACAAAGACTTGAGATGGAGTATTTAATACAAAAATTTTTCTTGGACTTCGGTCCTCATGTCATTACTGGCAACTTTCTGCTCAGGAGCTGGTCGGCATTCAAGGATTTGGTTGCAGGTAGCACAGGGGACCAACGAGATAAGCAGGTGCTCGCCTAGGTGTAGGTGACAAATGGGTGAACGGTACTGCCGAGATCGGGTGTTCACTTAAAAAATTAAATTTCTACATTCATAAACAAATTCTTCACACAACCAAAGTGTGTTTTAGGGGCTAAAGGAGAGAAAATTACTTTCTAATAAAGATGGAAAAAAAGTCTAGATTCTAAGTTGTGGTCCAATGACTTTGGCGGGCTGTAATTACGGGAGCTTCATATTAATGTGTACGCCTCTTGAAAGGTGTGTTTAAGTGCTGATTACCCTTTTTTTAAAAAAGATTTTTTTTATTTATTTATTTTAGAGAGAGGGAAAGAGAGCAAGGGAGGGGCAGAGGAGGAGGGAGAGGGAGAGAGAGAATCTCAAGCAGACTCCGGGCTGATATTATCTCACGACCCTGAGATCATGACTTGAGTCATGACGCTCAACCAGCTGAGCCATCCAGGCGCCAAGTACTATTTATTTACAACAGAATGATTTTGGAGATGAATGAGACCCACTGGCATGTGTATTTTTCCGTGAGTGTTTTAAACAAGTTTTGCAAGATTATCATCCTAAAAATTTCTGCCTTAAGTTAAAAACAAAAACAACAGGGGCATCTGGTTGCCTCAGTGGGTTAAAGCCTCTGCCTTTGGCTCAGGTCATGATCCCAGGGTCCTGGGATCAAGCCCCGAATCGGGGTCTCTGCTCAGCGGGGGAGCCTGCTTCCCCCTCTCTCTCTGCCTGCCTCTCTCTGCCTACTTGTGATCTCTGTCTGTCAAATAAATAAATAAAATACTTAAAAACAAAAACAAAAACAAAAAAATTTATGTTTACACAAGGTTCAGATGCCTATCTCTGAAAGGCCTGGGCTCTCTGAAAGTTCTTCCTTTGTTTTATTTTGTTATTTTGGAGGATTTTTTTCCTTGCTTATCTATATCCCATTTTATGCTGGAACATTTGAGGTGCTTTATAAAAAGAATAAGAATAATAAAATGGTAGAATGTAAAGGATAAATGAAAAGCCAAGATTTAAAAAAAGAAAAGAAAGAAATTAAGATGGAAGGCCCTGGGCTACCTGGACCCTGTGAACTGGAATTCAGAGTCTGAGCTTCCTGGGGGCCAAAGTGAAAAGGGAGATGCATTTGACAAATGGATTTTGCATTTGGGGGGAGGAAATGTGTAAGTCCCTCTGACTGATCTATCTCGTGTGTCGTGTTGGGTATCTATCTCATTTGGCTGTGAGTGTCTTGAAGACCAGATTGTGCCCCTGTCATTGCTATGCAAGACTATCTTGGTAAAGATTTTTGTATTTGGACAATAACAAGGAATATTCGTTTGACGTTTCCCAATATTAAACCTGTCCATTTCTCGCATTCACTGTGTGCTCACCCCCCTTTGGATTGATTGAAGTTTCTTTTTTTCCCCTCTACTGGTTTGGAAATTTTACATTCTTTTTCAATTTGTTTAGTGGTTACTCATCAATTTTTAATATGCATCTGAGTTAACTCAGCCTAAAATTAATCAACACCTCCATTCTTCCCCGAAGGTCCCTGGAATGCACCCACCCCACCCACTTGATGCCGTCTTATATATCTTTGCTGCCTGGTGTCTCACTTCGAATTTGGTTTTAAGCCTGCCCTGAAGTAGGCATCATCGTGATTATTAATAATAATTGTTTCCAGTTTGTACTTGATTGTTTACTCAACGTAGGTTTGCTGGGCACTTGTTACGGTGCTGGGCATGATTCTGGGCACTGGGGATACAGTAGTGCTTAAACAGAAGATGGGCCAAGGACAAAGAGAACTTTCAGTGTTGGACAATCAGGATAAGGGGTCAAGACAGGATCTTCTGATGAAGTCACATTTGAGCAAAGACCTGAACTGGGGGGAGCCAGTTAGGGAGGACATGCTGGGCAGAGGCAACAGCTCTGAGTCAGCAGTGCTGGTGACACCTTTAAGGACCCCCGGACAGGCACCCAGTTGGATTGCCATGGAGGGCTTGAGCGAGTGAGTGGGGGAAGCAGAGGCTAGATGGGGTAATGGGAACCAAGTAAGGAAGGTCAGGTGGCTTCATGTAGAAGTGGCACTTGAGGGAGACCTTGACATTTGGGCAATGTTTGGTCAAGTGAAGGGTGGTTCAGGTCTTCTAGCTCGAAGGGGCAGGCTAACCAAGGGTCTGAAGCTGGACCTCTGCCTTGCCATTGGTTTGCAATCATTCACTCACTCGGCAAACACTTATCGAGGACCTGTCTTGTCCTAGCCCTGTGCTAGGTGCTGAGGGTATAGTGGGTAGCAAAACAAATAAGACTTTTACTAAAGAGACATATACATAGGGAAACACCATGGCATGATGGAGACAAGGTGAAATGGTAGCCTGTGACCAAGTTAGACCCATCTAGGTTTAACTCAGAGCTCACCTGCCTCCCAGGTGTGAGACCATGGGCAGGTGACTTATCTTCCCTGGGTCTCAAGTCCCCATCTGTACAGTGGATGACCCCAGGCTGGTGGTTTTGTAGAGGAGGGATGTCATGGGCTCAGAGCCTTTGCTGGGATTCCCTCCATGACCGTCCTCTTCACCCTGTAGGGCATCTTCTCTTGTTAGTGCTTATTCGAGGCTGTGGAACCATTGGAGGAAATGGTTGGTTGGTAGAGAAATACTGGCTTGATCCTTCAAGAGCTGGGAAAGCAAGATTTTCTTGCTGGTGTGCTTTTTCTTCTTCTTTTTTTTTTTTTTCTACCAACGTGGAGAGATGTGTTCGGATATGAAATAAGCCTGTGGGTTTTTTTTTAAATGTCATTTCCACACTGGACTTCATTCCAAAACAGGAATAGTCAACAGCCAGAACATCCTGGCTAGCACAGCAATGAAATATTCTGTCCCCGTGTGCACACAAACTTCTGAAATGTCTGGAAGATCCCACCATTTCCCTGTCCACATCTTCCCCCGCCTGCCTCCTGCACCTGGACTCGGCACAGACTTTATCAGAAGCTCTGTGTCTGGTTTGGTTTGGAGATTGTGATCACCACTTAAAGAGGGTGTGGATACCTCTCTGTCCCACTGCTGCTGTTTTACCGAGCTGCCTCCGCTTAGTGGGTTGTCTTCCCTCCTGGTCTCTTGCATCATCCTCACAGCTGGCCCTTCTCAGACCTCAGGTGCATGAGAAGCCCCTGGAGGGGGAGTCTTGTTCAAATCTGGATCCTAGTTTGGCAGGTCTGGGATGGGCTGGAGATTTTACATTTCTTACAAGCTCCCAGGTGGCTAGTAGAAGCCCTAGACCAGTGCTGTCCAGACCAGTAGCCACCTGCCTCATGTGGGTATCGAGCACTTAAAATGTGGTCAGTGTGACCAAGAAGCTGACTTTTGTGTTTATTTCACTGTAATTAATTTTGAAATTAAAGAGCTACAGGGGGTTAATCACTCTTATATGGGATGACACAGCTAGATAATCCCTTGAGATGTCTGCTGTTAATGTCTCTGCAGATGAAGAAGCCAAGCTCAGTCTGGTGAAAAGCTTGCCCAAGATCGTACAGTAAATAAAAGTGGAATCAGGATTATAATCCAAGGTCTATGCTCTTTCTTAAATTTTTATTATTTTTTAATACCTAATAATTTTTAATACCTAAGAAGAAAATCCTGGCCTTTTTGAATAGCAAATTTATGACCAGGAGTACAGGGCCAACCAAACAAAGTGATGGGTAAGATGCTGACAAGATGGGAGAATTTGTCCAACACCCCACATTTCATATTCAAAAAAACACGTCTTGCTACAAAGCCTCATTTCCAAGTGTCGGGGCTTAACAACAATAATGACTTCTTCTGGATGGTCATTTACAGTTAAAAAGCACTTTCCAGTTTAAAGGTGCTTTCATGTTGTTTCCTTATTTCTCCCTCGCAACAAGAAGCCTGGGTTCTTTGTAACGTTGTCCCCACTTTACAGATGAGAAGACTGAGACCCAGTGCAGGGATGTGGTTTCCTGGAGGTTACCTAGTTCCTGGCTTTCAGATGTCACCGTCTCAGAGAGACGTTCTCTGGATTGGTCAGCTGTCCCACCCTGAAGCTTCCTGTCAGGCTCACCGGCTTTATTTGTTCCATATCCATTATCCCCATCTGACCTGGTATGTAATTGTTTATTCCTTTATTGCCAATATCCCACAAAGGTCTCCTTCTCTGAGGTAGGGATGCTGTTGGTTTCGTGCATGCCTGAGCTTCAGCACCACGGACAGCGCCAGCCCCCAGGAGGCACTTTTCTTTGCTTATTACTTATAAATTAAATCAAATTTCTTACATGAGAGAGGAGCCAGTGGGAAGGAAGCCGCCTTTGGAGCAGCAGGTGGACCCCCTTCCCAGCCCTGCCTGTCCACATGCCAAGGCTGCTGGGCGGCCTTGAGATAATCATTACTCTTACGCCTCAGTGTTATCATCTACAAGTGGGGTACCAAGTGGAGTAATACACTTTCTTTGTGGAACTATCGTGAGGGACTGCATAAGACATTGCAGTTGGGATCCTACTTAACTAAGCATGTGGGTCTGGAGAGACTGGCCTCGGTTTTCTCATCTGTAAAAGAGATCCAATATTGACAGAGCTCAATGAGGCAGGGGGAGATCTGGGCTCAGCATGGGGCCTGGCATGAGATACAAATATAATAAATTCAGCTACTATTTCTGTTGTGGCTGTTTTATGAATGCATCTAAAGTGCCCAGCACAAAGTGGATGCCAAGCTGATGGCAGCTTTAATTATTATTATTAATATCATCCAAAGATGTCTTCCTTTTTTTTTTTTTTTACAGTTATTTAAAAGTTAGGATTTGGTTCTTTGAAATTTGTTTTTAAAAGAAAGCAGATTTTTTTAAGTGTATAGGTTTGCTTTTTTGATTTCTCTTAAGAAGAAGATGAATTTCACACCTTTCCGAGTGTACACGATGCAAATGAAGATCTGAGACTCACCGAAGGCCGTTTGGAGCTAATTCTGGGTTGGTTTGACAACTACAACACTGAAGGGGAAGCATTGAGCCGACAGAGCGGGTCTTTCTTGGGTAATGTCCCAACCTCTCAAAATAGTCACTTTCCAGACTACCGTTGTTGTATTGGAATTCTAAAGAATTTTTTGTTCATTGATCCAACTGTGGCCCCTCCCCACCTTAGCACTCTTCATTCTTTCCTTGCTGTGTTCGGGGTGAAGTCCAGACCTTTGCCTGATAGCTGGGGCCCCCTGTGGGTGTGATCCCAACTGTCCCTCCCAGGCCTGCTTCCACCCTCCTTCCTCGGCCCTGGGCTTCTAAGCAATTCCCAAATACCTAGCAGGTGAATTTTTCCACCTCCGAGCCTTTTCTTGCATGGGGTGCGTGCTAGGAGGATGGACTTACCTTGTCTGCCTGGGAGTTCTACTCATCCCTGATACCTAGTTCTATGATTGTATCTCTCATCCACCGTTTCAGAGTCCTCCCTTAATCCTGGTCAGGGAAAGGGAACCTAGTGTTGTATCTTCCGTAGGACGTTGTGCATCCCCACTACAGATCCCAAACTGCTGGCTTGTGTCTATCACACACTAGAGGGCAGGAAAAGGGGCTGTGTCGGGACCTTTCTGTTCCCAGTTCTCAGCACTTATTAGAGCCAAGGAAAAGGACTGTGGAATAAAGGGATGGGTACACAGGGGTGCAAGATGATTTTACTTCAGTGGATCCTAACATCTAAAATGTCTTTTTAGCTTTGAAATGGTGGGCTTTACAAAGAAACATTTTAAAAATAGGAAGCCTTGGTCTTAATCATTTTTGAATACTTATTTCAGTGGCTACTCCAAAAAACATCACTTTGGGCTATATTTTCTCCTCTTTAAAAGAGTTGTTTGTAGCCAGAAGACACCTGTGAAATCTTTTGGAACAATATTCAGTAACACAAGGGCTAGGTATCTGACTCTGTAACCCTGCCTTTTATCCAGGGCTGTCAAACCCCAGGAGAAATCCATGCTGGGAGTTTTCTGGGGAGGTAGGAGCAGATGTGGGCTTCCTGTCTGAAGCTTCTCAGCTGGGACCTTTTGATGTGGGGGTGGGGGGTGGGAGTTGGTCAAGGAGCTCTAGATGGCCACTTAGTGTCTTTCCACCTCAAAACCATGATGACCTGTGAAGTTCTAAAATCATTTGCCTCCACGATTAGGAAGATTGGTCTCCAGGGTTCTAAGATTTTAAAAGAGCATTTCTAGGATTCTAAGGTCCCAGGAACCTATGGTTCCACGAGCTCACAATTCTAGTTGTCTGGGAGTCAGGTCCTTAGTTTTCTTTTTCTGAGATTTTTAAAAAATTTAAATTGTGGTAAAATATACATGACATTTATCATTTTAACTTCTTGTAAAATGTACATTTCAGTGGCATCAAGCACATTCACAGTGTAGTGCAACCATTACCACCCCCCGTCTCCAGAACTTTTTCATCTTGTAAAACCAAAGCTCCATACCTATTAAAGCATACATCCCTATATCCTCTCCCCCCACCTGTAGGCAACCATCATCTTACTTCCTGTCTCTATGAATTCAATTACTCTAAGGACCTCATGGAAGTAGAATCGTATAGTATTTGTTCTTTAGTGACTGGTTTATTTCACTGAGTGTATCTTCACGGTGCACACATGTTTGAAAACGAATGTCCTTTTTTAAGGCTGAGTAATATTCCATCATATAGATGTACCGCATTGTGTTTATCTGGTCTTCTGTTGCTGGATGCTTGAGTTGCTTCCACCTTTTAGCTGTTGTGAATAATGCTGCTGTGAACATGGGTGGACAAATTTCTCTTGGAGACCTTGCTTTCAGTTCTTTGGGGCATATACCCAGAAGTGGAACTGCTGGATTGTATGCCGGTTTTATGTTTAATTTTTCAAGGAGTTTTTCCATAGTGGCTATTTCATTTGACATTTCTACCAACAGCACACAAGGGTTCACATTTCTCCACATCCTTGCCAACACTCGTTGTTTTCTGGGTTTTTGATAACAGCCATTCTAATGGGTGTGAGATGGTATCTGGCCGTGTTTTGATTTGCATTTCTGTGATGATGAGTGATGTTTGAATATCTTATGTGCTCATTGGCTATTTGTATATCTTCCTTGGAGAAGTGTTTATTTAAGTCCTTCATTTACATTTTCCTTGTTGAATTGCAGAGTTTTAAAAATATGTTCTGGTATTAACCCCATATCAGAAATTTAATTTGCAAATATTTCCCCCCTTTTTGTGGGTTGCCTTTTTACTCCATTGATGGTGTCCTTTGATACACAGAAGATTTTAATTTAGAAGTATTTTTTTCTCTTGTTGCCTGCACTTTTGGTATTATATTCGAGAAATTAATTGCCAAATCTAATGTCGTGAAGCTTTGCCCCTATGTTTTAAGAATTTTGTAGTTTTAGCTCTTACTTTTAGGTCTTTGTTCCATTTTGAGTTAATTTTTGTATGTGGTGTATGGTAAGTGTTCAACTTCATTCTTCTGCATGCAGATAGTCAGTTTTCCCAGATCTGCATGTTAAGAATATTATCCTTTCCCCCATTGAATGGTCTTGGCACCTTTGTTAAAAATCATTTGATTATATAATTTTGGCTCAGGTCATGATCTCAGGGTTGTGAGATCAAGCCCTATGTCAGGCTCCATGCTGGGTGTGGAGCCTGCTTTAAGGTTTTTTTATCCCTCTCCCTCTGCCCCTCCCCCTCTTCTCCCTCTCTTTGGCCATAAATGTGAAGATTTATTTTGGGGCTCTCTCTTCCCTTCCATTGATCAGCATCTGTATCTAGGCCAGTACCATACTGGTTAATTATCATAGCTTTTTTGTTAGTCTTGAAATCAGAAAGTGTTTGACCTCCAACTTTGTGTTTCTTTTTCAAGATTATTTTGGCTATTTGGTGCCCCTTTAGATTCCATATGAATTTTGGCATGGGTTTTCTATTTCTGCAAGAAACATCGTTGGGATTTTGTTAGGGATTGCATTGTATCTGGAGATTGCTTTGGGTAGTATTGATATCTTAACAATATGAGCCCTTCCAATCCATGAACATGGGATGTCTTTTCATTTATCAGTGTCTTCTTTAATCTCTTTCAGCAAATGTTTTGTAGTTTTCAACATACAGATTTTTTGCCTCTTTGGTTAAGCTTATTCCCAAGTATTCTGTTCTCTTTGATGCTATTGCAAATGGCATTATTTTTAGATTGATTTTAGTGTATGGAAACACAACTGAGTGTTTTGCATATTGTTTTTGTATCCTGCTCCTTTGCTGAATTCATTTGATTTGTTCTAAGATCTATACTGTTTTTCAAATGGTCTTTAAAAGCTGTTTATAAGTGCCACAAGATCTTCTCAAAAGTATTATGTCATTTAAAATAAAATCATTTGGAACTCCTCATAACAGGAGAGATCTGGAAAGGACATAAATATATGGCAACAGTTTTTTATTTTTGGAGGAATGTTTAGTAGAAAAACCTCTGACACATGTCATAAGTGTTGGTTGTGACAGAGAGCGGGAAGTCATGGGCTTTAGCTCAGAGAGGTCTGAGTTCAGATTCCCACTTCCCTGCTTATCAGTTGTGTAGTTATATAACCTCACTGAGCCCCAGTGTTTATATCTTTCAAACATGCTGCCCATTTTGCAAGACTGTTATTTTGAGAGTTAGAAATAGGGCACGAGGGAGCCTGTCTCAGGGTCTCAGCAGGGGACACCTGTGATATCATTAATGTCTACCTGACCAGCCCAGGTGAAGACCTGCTTGGCCAGATTTGAACCTGGATGCCCGAGTAATCCCAGCACGTAAATGCTCAGAATATCAGAGGTACCAACCAGTTAAAGTTTTCTGCCTTTTTTGTCTTTCAGTTGGTCTTAGGTGTGCCTTGGTTTGATTTGGGTCTAGGTTTTGAACAACAGGCAGAGCAAGTGAGAGGTCAGGCTACCCCTGGAGAGAATTAAGAAGTGGGCAAGGAGACCCTGGCCTCCTGTTGCTTTCTTATTTAAGTTTTATTTGCATTAAAGTAATATGTATACATAGTCATAAGGTGATAAGAGGCTTATGATGAAACCAGCAGTCCTCTCCTCAGCCCCCTCCTCAGTCCCGATTCCCATTCCCCAGGTAATCCTGATAGCTTTTGTTACCAGGGTGTCTCTAAGTAACAACCTTATATGACTATCTTTTATTTTCCAATTTTAGATGTTATTCCTAATTTCTTACAATTAAAAATGTAGATTTAGAGGGGCGCCTGGGTGGCTCAGTGGGTTAAAGCCTCTGCCTTCGGCTCAGGTCATGATCCCAGGGTCCTGGGATAGAGCCCTGCATTGGGCTCTCTGCTTAGCGGGGAGCCTGCTTCCCCCTCTCTCTCTGCCTGCCTCTCTGCCTACTTGTGATCTCTGCCTGTCAAATAAATAAATAAAATCTTTAAAAAAATGTAGATTTAGAGACACAGACTCTCCACCCATCTACACATATCTCTTCTCCTGTCTTTAATATTGTTCTAAAACAGTTTTAGGTTAAATATTTGTTGCGCAACTTGTGGTGTTTCCTAAAGTAGTCAATTTTTTTGTGTGTTTGCTTGTTTTCTGTGTACCCATCATGGTTCATTCCTGTGTCCTGCAGAGGTTTTTGTGTTTTATTTTTTAAAGGAATTTATTTATTTATTAGAGAGAGAGAGAATATGAGTGGAGGGGAGGGGCAGAGGGAGAGGGAGAAGCAGGCTTTCTGTTGAGCAGAGAGGCTGATGTGAGCTTGATCCCAAGACCCCGAGATTATGACCTGAGCCGAAGGCAGCTGCTTAACCATTGAACCACCCAGGCACGCCCCCCCCCCCCCCCCCCCCCGCCCCGCTGCCCCACCACAGTGTGATGAGCTGTGCTAAGCCATCTTCTGGTTCCTTTTTCTCATTTTCCCTTGAGCCTCTGACCCCAGGTGGTCTGGACTGTTGATCCTGCATACAGCCATCATCCTGGAGTCCCTGCCTGTTTTCCATCCTGGAGCCCCAGGTTCTTGCATCCCGTGGCTTCCTTGTTTTTGTGTTTACTCCCTCATTTTGGTGGAACACACCCTCCAGTAGTCTTCTGAGAAAGAATGCAGTAAATAAGGTAGGCAAAGTAGGCAAAGTTGCATGTCAGAAAATGTCCTTACTCTGTCCTCAATCTTGAGTGATCATTTGCCTAGCTATAGAATTCCAGGGCCGCACCCCATTTTCCCTCAGGATTTGGAAGGCACTGCTCCAAAAACGTTCTCATCGCTTTGGGTGTAGCCAGGGAGAACCGCACTCCTGTTTGCATACCTCACCCTTAGTGTCTGAGCTCTCTTGTTTCTGGGCAGTGTGCCTTGGGTGTGAGTCTTTTTTCATTCATCTTTCTGGGCACTTGGGCAACCTTTTTAATGGTGCAAACTTTGCTTTTTTTTTTTTTTAATTTTAAATTTTAAAATTTTATTTATTTATTTGTTTGACAGAGAGAGAGAGATCACAAGTAGGCAGAGAGGCAGGCAGAGAGAGAGGAGGAAGCAGGCTCCCTGCTGGGGCTCGATCCCAGGATCCCGAGATCATGACCCGAGCTGAAGGCAGAGGCTCAACCCACTGAGCCACCCAGGTGCCCCCAAACTTTGCTTTTTAATCCTGGAACATTTTCTCATATTCTTATATTTTTTAAAGTTTCCCTCTTCTCTTTTATCTGTGACATCTCCTTCTACAACCCGTACAACTGATTTTTGTATCTTTTCTCGCCTGACACTCTTGTCATTGTCTTTTTGTTTCAGTCTCTGAGAGATTTTCTTAACTTTATCTTCCCACTCTTTAACCAAACTTTTAAAATGCTGCTACGATTGTATTTCTTTTGTGAAGAGCACCCTGCTAGAATTTCATGGGTGCAGTCTCTTCTATTATCTCACTGAGGGTGTTAATTATGTATTAAGTTATTTCTCCCGCATCAGTACCATTTTCTCCAATTTCCTTTCTTCTGCTTGTTTTGGTCTCCGAGTCCATGATCAGCCTGGAGGTTTCCCTCCCAGCTCCAAGGATCCTATGTGTTTGTGCATGTGTGTGTGTGTGGGGCAGCTTGCCATGATGGGGACCTGGCCGTCTCCTTGGCAGAAACCCCTATATCTGTGTCTGTAGGTTTCCCTCCTGGCCCTGTCTTTCCTCCCAGGGAGGGGTTCCCTGTTTGCAGGCCTGGCTCCCAGGATTTGCAAGCTGAGTGAGGAAGGGACCTGGGGTCTCCAAAGTCACCATGTTTATGCTTTCACTGTATCTTCCTCTGGTTCAGCCCCCACCTTGCCGCCCATCCTCCCTCCGGCCTGATGGTCCCTAAATAGGGTTCTTCGGAGCTGATATTTTCTCTTAAAATGAAACCCCCTTCTTCTGTGGAGACTAGCGGGAAAGGGCCTGGTTCCCTGAGTGGGTGTGATGGGGAAAGGGTCCAGACCCACCTGCTCCTACAGGTTCTAAGTCAACCACACACCTGGGTCTGAGCCCCCTGGGGCCTCTGGACTCAGCTGTTTTGGCTTCCTGTGACACCCCCTCCCGCAACCCTTCCCTTCTCCTCCCCCAACCCTCTCCCAAGGCTTTGGTTTCAGTTTTTTCTGCTCAGTGCAGCCAGTCCACTCATCCATCCCTCCAACTCCCAAACCTTTGTCCTTGGAGGGTCATGCCTTTTTGATTGCTTTACTGTTGATGTCCTGGGATGTCAGCAACAAATAGAGGGACGTGGGCTTTCAGATGCCATTTCAGTGAAAGTGCCCTTTTGGCCCCACTGTCTTACCCTATGACACTGCTGGTGGGGAGCTCCCACCCCAGCATTACTCACACACATGCCTGGAAGGTCTCAGAGAGCTGAAAGGGCTCTCAGAAGGTCAAGACCTGTGCATTCGCTCCTCGTGGAACACGGAGTAACACGACGCACAGCTTCTGGAGGCCGCCACCTGACGGGCTGGTCGCATCTTAATGGTCATCGGTCCCATTCATGACAATTAGCTTCACCTTCCAGAACATCCTTCGAGAACTGGGTGGGTGACCTTCAGTGGGTCATTGACCCCTCTGACCCTCATCATCTGTCCTGCTGGGTGATAATACCTCATGGATTCAGTGAATGTGTGTGATGCCCCAGGGCTGGGCATGAAAGAGGAATTGGGCAGGTCCCAGGAGGGTGCCCAGGCCGGTGGGGGAAGCAAGAGCACTGGCTGGGCAGACTGGGAGCCCTGATCTGGTTGGGGAGGGATAGTGTTTGTAGCGGGCGTCTTGGAGGAGGTCGCCCTTGGGCTGACTGTGTAGGGCGAGTGGAACTGGAGTGGCCTTAGAAAGAAGGGCAGGGAGGAGTCTCAGGTGGATGGAAGAGCAGGAGAAAAAGACAGGAGGCCTCCAGCGGCTGAGGCAGCCTGGACAGGGCAGGGCAGGGCAGGGATGGGCGTGTTGTGCAAGACGAGGTCAGAGCACCAACAGGGCCTGGCCCAGAGGGGGCGCCATAACCCCAAGCGCTGAACGTGACCAGCCTGGCCCCTACCTGAGGCTCCAGGTCTTTCCCTAACACCTTTGCACATGCGTGTCCTTCCAGGCTGTGGCTTCCTGGGAGGTTCCAGTGAAATCTTTCTGGCGGCATCTGGCCTTCTTTTCAGAAGGAGGGTTGCAGAGACGTTTTGCTTGTCCCTTTGAGCCCGAAGTCACTCTGCAGTGGTAGTTGGCCCAGGCATTTAAAGATGATTAGGACTGAATGTTCCTGTTTTTAAAACATTTCCCAGGAAAAACAAATGTTTGAAAGTTAAACATTTTGGCTATTAGGATGGAGCAGAAGAAAAATTGCATTTGCCTTTTAAATATGGGCACCAGCGCTGAGTCGGGAATCCAGAACCCTCCCGTGCCGGACCACGGGCCAGGCGGGGATGGTGGCAGGCCCTGCCTGCAGGTCGGTGTGTGGTCCACTGTCCCAGGACGGGTCCTTCCCACCCTGGGTGTCTGCACATCCAGCTTTGGGCAGGTTGACCTGCCAGCAGACCCCAGGCGGTGACCTGACCTCCCTAGCCCTCTGTCCTCATCTTCATCTTCCCAGCTAACGTTTCTGGACTGGATCAGCTCTCATCCAGGTTGAATCCATATGCCTGTAACTTTCCATATTCTGATGCTCTGACATCTTGGGGCCTTGCTGAGCCTGGAGGCACGGCCTCTTCCAGGGTTAACCAGTTCTAGAGAGAGTAAAAGGACCCACCTCTGACAATGCCTTTTGTATACAAACCAACCCACCCAGAGCCTCCGCCTCCACCCCACTCCTGTATATGCTCTCTGGCTCTCAGCTCCTACCTGGGCTCCCAGTCACCCCAGGCACCCAGGCACCCAACAGGTGGTGGCAGCCCCTGGGTCCCCGAATCTGCCAGAATTGTCTAACCTAGCCAGTCCTAAACTCACTTACCCAGCCTCCCTGTCTTGTCCCTTGGAAACCACAACAAGGCTCTGGTCCAGGTTTCTTCTTCACTCCCTCTGCTTCCTGACCCACTCTGGCTTCCCCATGCGGCCAGTAGGGCCCTGGATGCTGCCTGTGTCTAGGGATCTGGAAGTATAAACTCCCTGATTCGTGACAGTCATTTCCACAGTCTGTGCATCGTACTTATACCTGAATTAAACAAATCCTGGGGTAAGCACAGCACAGGTGCTTTGTAATCTTCCTAGTGTGCTCCTTGCAAGAACCCTAAATCTTTCTTACAGACAAAGTCACTGAAGCTCAGAGAAGTGAGTTTTCACCCCAGGCCAATCAGCCAGTAGGTGGAAATAGGATTCAGGCTTTTGGGGCTCCATGGTGAGCCCCTCAATGGCTAGACTTCCTCTTACCTGGGGAGCTTTGGGAATCTAGAAACATTGACTGTAAAATGTAAATTGCCTATGACACCGCCTTGCACCAGGAAACGCTCACATCAGGACAACAGAAAACAAATTTTGCAGGCACAGCCGCTGTGCGTGTTCCCGTCCCCGGGCTCCAGCCACTGGCCCAGGCACGCGTCTTCAGACCTCTCCTGCCTGTTGTGGCTTCACGCAGAACTCCGCATCCCCGGCGCTGCCAGCCCCTGTCCTGTGTTTGTGCTTGGCTCTGCGAGTCCATCCCAAGCACTAATGCGCCCGCGCTGCGTCGAGACCCACCGGGGCCTCAAAGCAGAGTCGTGGGGCTTGCTCCATCCCGGTGTGATTCTAGACCGCGCGCCATACCCAGAAGCCTGGTAATGTGAGTCTCCCAGACACGGGCAAGTGTTTAAACACAGAACTGTCAAAGATGTACTAAAAATGCAATCAGAGATCGTTACGCCATCTCTTTATTCCATCCCCCTCTGCTGTGTTCTGTGAGATGGGAATGGGCGGGAAAAGCCATAAGTGGGCATTTTCCTGAGTGTCGCTGCATTTAGAGAACACTAAAACTCTGCTGGGCTCCCGCGCCGCTCCGGGAATGGCATAGATTATAGAGAAGCTGCACAGACCTTGTTGAATTTAACAGATTATGCAGTTTGGAGGCAGCACTTTCTGTTCGATGGGACGGCAACGCGTGAGCAAAAAAGAACTATAGCCCTTCGGAAGGAGATTAATCTTGGAAGCACAAGTAGCAGAGGTTTGTATTTGTGTCCCTCTGTGAGCCCCGAACGCCGTGCACACTTGCCTTGTGGCATCCGTATGTGGATGCGTATCTATTAGGATATATACGGCAAGTGGAAAGTTCAACCGCTACGGTCATCCTCTACTGCCCAGCTCACTTTTACCACCAACAAATCCATGGCTAGCAAATGCCAGGAACTCAGATAATCTGGTCGAGAAGAAAGGAAGCGTTTAGGGAGAGGGTCTGAGCATTGCAGAATACACAGGTAGGACAACACCTAGCATTCTGGAAAGCAGGGCTGGTTTTCTTGAGGTCTTGGGGCTTCTCAAGGATCAGGTTGGGAGATCAGCCACCCTGCCCAGGACCTAACCTGTCATGCCCATGCTTAGCTCCTCCTACCTGTCCTCATCATTTCCAGTCCACAGCACATCAGGCATGTCCCGGGAGAGGCTGGTGTGGCTGCTGTCCAGCACTCCCGAGGTGGGAAAGCAGGGGTTCACGTCCCGGCTCTCCACTCTCTCGCTGTGTGACCTCAGGCAGTTCCGTCCCCTCTCTGATCTCCAGTTTTCCCCTTCGTTTGCTCTGTGGTGTGGCTGGAACCCCTGTGTGCCACTTCTGGGACTGAACTCATGACTGAGTCTTATTCATCAAAGTGTCCCTGATGGTGTCTCTCTAAGGTCTGGAACAGGGGGTGGGGGGTGGTATTACAATGGGGCCCAGCCTCCAGGAAGAAAGCGAGTTTCTGGTTTGATGGGATTTTTGGGTAGGCTGACTGGATTTTTTGCTTCTGAGGGGCCGACAAGGGGAGGTGGGTAAGAAAAAACACGGGGACCCATCTGTCCCCTCTCTCAGCTTCACCTGCTGCAGAAAAGTCCCTCTCCCGGTGTTCAGGCCTTTCAGGCACTTTGTCAGGCAGGTGCTTCCCTCACGTACTGGGCGGCTCCCCTGCAGGCCAGCCCGCTTCCCTGCCGCTGGAAAGGACAAAGGGAACAGCATTAATTTCCTCTGTGTGCTGAAGACTTTGCGTTCATCTCATCTTTTTACCCACAAAGCCCCTACCAGTTACCCAGTCACCAAGGTCCAGAAACTCTCCCCAGCTTCACGGCCCAGACAGAGGCAGGGGAAGGCAGAAGCCAAGCAAGAAAGCCTGTGCTGGTTGCTCAGGGGGCATTTTATCCACAGTCAAGCTGGTAAGAGCTGCAGGATCATGGGAGCACCTGGAAGCTAAGGCAGCCTTAGGCTGTAACAACAGAGGTAGCAGTCCTAGAATAGAGGAGGGGACTTCTCGACACCACTCCAGGATGGTCAGTCCATTCCAGAGCTTTAGTTCCAGCTCTCTGACTCCCACTTGGGAGAGAGCAGGTCTGATCAGAGAAGATTCAAAGATGGATATTCAGGGTTGGGGGGCGGGGAGGGACATGGGTCTGCAAACATGCCCTGCTGGGACAGTTGGAGAAATGGTTTGGAGGAAAGGTGAGGGGACCCAGGAGTTGGAGGTCGGTTGGTGTAAAGAAGATAGGCAGAGTTATCCCAGGATGGATGGATGGATTAATAAATGTATTCACCCATCTCTCCCCATCCATCCATTCATCCGTAGTCTGTCCATCTCTGTCCATCCATCCTCCAACCCGCCACCCACCCGCACACTCACTAGGAGGCAGTGGGCACGATGGTTTGGGGTGCCAGTTCTGGGTGAGTTTGATGAGGCCAAACCCCAAGGTCTACCAAGTGCCCAGTGCCGTCTGTGGTTACCAGTCCCCTCATTAGTGATTTAGGTAAACTTGGGTAACCTCTCTGAGCCTTGCTTTTCCCAGATGGAAAATGGGGATAGTTCTACTTTGGTGCCTGTGATGGTTATACACAGCTGGTGAGTTGCCAGGTCCAAGTGACCATCCAGAGAGGTATGTCTGTGGTTGGACGTCCAGCTCAGAGGGGCGCGGTGCCGGACCATTGATGTGTTTGCCAATGGACGTGCCCCCTGCCTCCGAGCCACATGGCACCTGCTTCTCAGGGAGAGCCCAGACAGTATTTGAGGGTATCAGGCATCAGGTTGTTGCTCCCGTCCACACCTGGCTTTGTGTACAGGAGCCTTGAACTCCATCCACTCCTCCCTGGGAGGGAAGAAGCCTCAGTTCCCTCCTCTGCGGAGGTGGGAGGAACAGGGCAGAGCTGGCAGCTTCGTGCTCACTCCCCGGTCCCCGGTAGTCGGGAGCTGCAGAAATAAATGGAACCGTACAGTTGGAGTCATTTGTTAATTAGCTTAAGTAACACCCCCAGTCAGAGACAGGACGTAAATACATTAATGTGGCTCCCTCTGCCAGGGCGGGGCCCAGACTGGGACGAATGGGTGACATGAAGTCGAAACGCAGAGTCAGAGCTGGAAGGCGGTGAGCAGAGGCCACCCCTCGTCCCCCGATTGCAGTGTGGGAAGGGGCTCAGCGAGGGCTCCCAGCTGACTCCGTGGCTTGGAGGCCTTAAAGGAGTCAGAGTCGCTGACCCAGAGATGCAGGATCAGCTGGACCAATGTCCAGCAGGCCCCGCCCCTGCTCACCTGCTGTGGGACCTGGGCAGGTTCCTGGCCTGAGAGCCTCATGTCTCCAGCTACAGAGCCTATCTTGGAGAGTTCCATGGGGACTGGAGGGGCCGGCCTTTATCCAGGGTGGCTGGCCGGATGATGGAGATGGCAGTCTTCTCTGGGGTGTCCTCCACGACCCTTCCCCAGATGCTCAGGCCCCCGCAAAACTCCTCCCTCCCCTCTAGCAGCTGGAGCAGGGCCGCTGAGGCCTTCTCTCTCCATGTCACCCTGTGATGCTGTTGGTGGCTTCGTTTGCCAGATTTCTCCTGGGACCTGCCAGGAATGGGACGAGTAAAGCACACATGTCTCGTCCTGTACCCTGCAGCTCTCTGGCTCGGCTTGGGGAACAGGAAGGTGCTCAGCACCTCTGGGCTGGGCCCAGCAGGGTGGGCATATTGGAAAGGCAGAGGGCCTGGAGAGCCCAGACTGGCAGCACCAAGGGGTGGGAGCCTGCCAGGAGTGGGCGGTTCCTCAAAATGAGTGACGTGGGTTGGGTGTGGGTCCTAGGGACAGGTGGGGAGTGGGGCAAACAGATACAGCTTTCTGTCCGAGGGAGGCACAGATACTCAGCCCTTGTCTGGGCCAGGAGCATGAAATTTTAAAATTGATTGATCAATTTTTAGAAAACAAAGAATGGCATTTTTGGGGAGGACTTTTTGGATTTTTTACATCGGCAACCAGATAGAAAAGTTACGCCAAACAAAATGTGCCTGTGGGTAGGTCTGGTCTGCAAGCGGTGGCCCAGAGAAGCTGACACTGTGGATACCAAGGGCTGTGCGTCTCTGTTCAGTGTCTTCCGAAACCCCAGAGTGGTTTGCCTGCTTTATAGTGGGGAAACTGAGGCAACCAGCTGGTAGTGGCCGAGCTGGGCCTGGGGCCCTGGCCATAGAGCTAGTCATTGTCTCAGTGCTCCTAGAATTGATAAATGCCAAGGAGGAGAAAACCCTCTTTTCTCAAACCTGTGAAGGATTCTGGGGTGCCTGGAGGGGCATCATGGGCAAGATTATGGTTTTCTGCCAGTTTTTCAGAAAACTTCTGTCTTGCTCCCTTCCCCACTCCGGGGCTGGGCTGAGACTCAGATGGCCCTCGGGCAGCCGTTTGCCATGGCCGAAGAGCTCAAGACCAGACAGGATGTGTAGGTCCTGGTTTCAGGGGTGGGGCCAGGGCTGGAAGAGAGAAGGTTCCAACTACATCTGGACTCTTCTGTTCCCTTGTAATTTGAATACAATAGTTGTAGTTACGGGGCCCAAAACATTGTTGTGTTATTGTTTATCATTCTCACGATTTATTGTTTGGCCCAAAGGCTCGCCCTGCCTCTTCCCGGAGCCCACGGGGCTGGGAAAAGCACACTTCTTCCTGGAACGCCTGTTGGGAGCCAAGTCTGACTGCATGTCTGTCCCATCCGATCTGATATTGTGAGCATCAGGACTCAGTAAGGCACATGGTCCTTAGAAGTTGGGGCATTTCTGGAATTGGGTTCTTGACAGAACATTCACGGGGCAGAAGATCCAGAGTTTCAGGTCACAGGCCAGGGCGGGAAGGCCCGGCTATTCCTGGACTGTGCTCCCCTGGGAAGCCGGTCACAAGGCAGGGGCTCCGTGAAGTCTGAGGGGCCAGAAAGGCCCGTAGCCCCCAGGAAGGGGCATTTCCCGGGCACACCCACCTTGATCAGAGGGGAAACTGAGGCTCAGAAAGGTTATGCGACTTGCTTATTTGAGACGTGACGGTGTGGGAGAACGGCCTGGGCTCTGCACCGAGCCAGCCTGGACGGACCTGCTGCTGGTTCAGCCTGTGGTCTGCGTAGACAGCTTTGTTCGGGTTGCACTTGGCTTGGACAGTCAGGTTGGGCCCTTGCCCAAGTGGGGGTTCTCCAGAGGCTTCACACAGGCTCTGTGAGGAACTTGTGCCTCCTGCTGGAGCGTGGAGCCTCCTGAGTCAGGCTCCCTGCGTGGTCCGTGGCCTGGGACAGTGAGGCTGGGGACCAGGCCTGGAGGCCTGGGGCAGGGTCTCCTTTCAGGGGAAAAGTGGCCTAGACAAAGGAGCCACTGGAGATGGTCAAGTCCTGAAGGTGAGGCCAGGGGCCCGGAGGCAGCGGTGCAGGTTCCTCCTGCTGGCCTGGGTCTGGTGGCCTGTCACTTAGCTGCCACCAGAACAGGAAGGCTGCAGGGAGGAGGAAGGGCCCGGTTGCTGTCACCTCTGATCCGAGGGCACTGATGGGGTAGCGAGCAGCTGGGGCTGCTCCCCCGGGGGATTCCGGAGGCTCTCGCCCGCCACCCTCCCCTGGCTGGGGGGTGGCTCTCAGCCAGCCAACGGCGGGGCACCGCGTGTCTCTGTCCACCCCTGCAGGCAGCCTGCCGTACGAGTACAAGATCGTGATTGCCGGCAACCACGAGCTGACGTTCGACCAGGAATTCATGGCTGACCTCATCAAGCAGGACTTTTACTACTTCCCGTCCGTGTCGAAGCTGAAGCCGGAGAACTACGAGAACGTGCAGTCCCTGCTGACCAACTGTGTCTACCTGCAGGACTCCGAGGTCACGGTGCGGGGCTTCCGCATCTACGGCTCGCCGTGGTGAGTGCGCCCTGAGCGCCTTCCCGACCTCGGCTGGGGGGCTGGGGGGGCGGGGACTGAAGGCACAGAGGGAAGTGGGACTGGGAGAAGCACCGAGGAGTTCTAGACCCCAGTCCTCCTTGCACCCCGGTGTGGCCCCCGACCAGTCATGGCTGCTCTCTGAGCCTTGGTTTCCGCATAAATAGCTGGTAAGTCGTCCTATCACCTGTGTCCTCTGTGCTGTTTGTCTCACACACAGGTGGCTACTGTTATCATCCCCAGTTTCCAGGTGAGGAGGCACAGAGAGTGTGGATCTTGCCAAATGTCACACAGCCAGGAAGGGGCAAAGCTGGGATTAAACCCAGGCACTCGGGGTCCAGAACGCCTTCTTTCAACCATAATTCTGTATGCTAGGACTCTCCCCATTGCCCATGTCCCCTGGCATACACCAAACGTGCCTGGGTGAGGGGTGACGAGTGATTAGCCAGGCTGAGGAACAGCTGTTGGGATTTTCATGGAAGGCCGAAACCTGGTTTTTCTGTGTCAGGGATGAGAGTTGCTTCACTCACGAGTACACATCAAGCTCTTACTCTCTGTTGGGCACACAGAATCATCAGGCCTCATCCCTGGCTCAGTGGGGGTCATGGTGAGAACGAGTCATGACTCTTCTGTGTGATGGTCCACGTGTCCTTCAGAGCCCTGGTGATGGTGATAGTGATGGGGTGATGGTTGTGATGGCTATTGTAGCGGTGATGGTGGTGATGATGGTGATGGTGGTGATGATGATGGTGGTGATATTGGTGATAAGTAATTAAAATGATGGTGATGACTGTGCTCACTTCAGCAGCACATATACTAAGAAGATGGTGATGATGGTGATAGTGATGGGGTGATGGGTGTGATGGCCATTGTAGTGGTGATGATGGTGATAATGATGGTGATGGCCATTGTAGTGGTGATGGTGGTAGTGATAATGGTGAGGATGGTGAAAGTGATGACGTGATGATGGTGGTGATGGTGATGGTGATGATGTTGATGATGGTGGTGATGGTGGTGATGGTGATGGTGGTGATAATTAAGATGATGGTGATGACTGTGCTCACTTCAGCAGCACATATACTAAGAAGATGATGATGACGGTGATGGTGATGATGGTGACCTTGATGGTGGTGGTTGTGATGGTGATGGTGGTGGGCAGGAAATCATTCCTGGGCAAATTCAGTAAGCCAGTCCCTGGGCTAAAGTCTCCGTAAGCATTGTTTCTATTTCTTACTCAGCCCTGAGCAGACTGATTTAGTGTCCTCATTCTGTAGATGGACAGACCAAGTGGCCCTTAGAGGGCTTAGAGCTGGCAATAGCCACAGAGTGCCAAGTGCTGGCAGGGTGAGGAGGGGACCAAGGAGGCTCCTTGGAGGAGGTGAGGTGACCTGAGCAGTGAGGGAGGAGAAGGGCATTCATAGCTACGGAGAAGTCATGGCCTGAAGCTGCACCATCAGAAGTACACGCAGGGAGGCTGAGGGTTGATTTGGGGGCACATGGGGACTGTATGGGTGCAGGGACTTTGGGCAGAGCTGTTACCAACACAGTGTGTCTGGGAAACTCCTGGGCTGTCTGGTGGATGCCATGTGGTGACAACTGGTGCCCAGAGGCTGCTGGCAGGTTTAGGACCTGGTTCCACCTTGCCAAGGCATCCTCATGAGGTGGAGGGAAGATGTGGGCTATCCCACGGTCCCTGAACCAGGGGAGGAGCCTGCTGCCATCTCTTTGCTCCTCATCGTGTCTGGGGTCTTGTTGATCTCCCTGGGGTCCTGATGATCAAGGACCACGGGGCACTTGAGGACACGCTGAGCTCGGTGCCAAGGATGGGAGCAGAGAGGAGGCGGTGGAAGCTGCCTGGCAGGCTGCTACAGCCCAGACATGGAGAAGGAGTCTGGCTGAACGTGCTGGAAGGACTAGAGTGTGAGGAATAAGAGGGAAGTCAGGAGAAGAGAGGCCTTCAGGTACCAGACCAGGCAGCCTGGACGGCATCTCCTTGCCCCGTGTTTTGAACACGCCCTTGTCCCTGCACGTCCACACACATACATAACACTTTAGAAAAATATTCTATTCTGTAGGAGTTAATAGTGTGCCTTGGGAACCAAACAGTATCGGCTCAAATCTTGGCCTCATCTTTTATGGGCTGTGTGACCCTGGGCAAGTCACTTAACCTCTCTGTGTCCCAATTTCCTTCCCTGCAAAATGAGAGTGAGAGTGTATGTCCTGCAGACGGTGGTCGTGAAGGCGGCAGGAGGGGTTAGCTGGGCCTGGTGCCTGCACTCACAAACTCTCCATGAACGGATCCCCACTGCTGTTATATGCTGCAGGGGCCAGCCTTCCAACTGGGCCTTCCAGAACCCAGAATGTGGCCTGGAGGACAAGCAAGGGATGGGGACTGGCAGATGTCACTCAGTGTCCATCCCCTTCCCCCACAGCGGCTGTGTGCACCCCTATGGCTGGGGGCTGAATAAGCCCTTTGACAGCCTGCTCTTAGGCTCATGGGTGTGTCGAGGGCCAGGGAGTTGGACCAGCCCCGTGGCCCCCTCTGCCAGCTAGATGCCAAGGTCAGGTGCTCTGAGGCCTGAGTGAAGTCCAGCTGCTCTGTGCTCAGGCCATCAGTGGTTCCTGCCTTCAGCTTTTGTGGTTCCCAGCCTGGATAGTTCTAGACCCTTTAGTTCCAGACTTTCCTGGGGACTTCCTATTTTGTTCTTGTCCCCTTTCTTGTCATCCTGGCTGAGGGCACACTCACTGCCTGATGCCATGTGAAGCTCAGTACTGAGTATAGGAGTGGGAGAGGCTCAGGCCAGAGAAGGGACCCCAGGAGGCCCTGGTGAGATCCAGGAGGGCTCCCTGTAGGAAGGGGGATTTGAACTGTGGTTTCTGCAAGTGGAGGAGTCAGGAGAGGAGCCATATTTCTGAGGCCCACTCCGTGTTCTTCTGGTTGCTGTTATGCAGCCATCGATGCTGAGGGCTAAAGGGTACCTTGTCTATGCTGCACATGCAGGCTGTGGGCTGGAGTGTCAGCAGCTGCCCTGGTTTCCCTTGGGCCCCATCTGGGGCTGGGAGCAGGTGCGGGGAGTCACAGCAATAGCCATGGGCTGGCGGTTGGTTAGTAAGGGAAGGGCTGTTCAAATTGGGATGCTATGAATATTTAGCTGTATGACTTTAGGTAGGTGCCTTAGCCTCTCTGGTCCCTCTGTAGAATGAGGAAATGATACTACCGTGTTATAGTTGTGAAGTCCGTGTGGGCCCATCCAGATGAAGGCCTGGCCCAGACCAAGGCCCTGGAGGTTGGTTGCTCCTGTGTGGAGGCCGGGATGAGGTTAGCTCTACTCCAGCTGATACCTCGACAGCCCCCGAGGCAGGGCCAGGACTCTCCCATTTCACAGAAGGGCAAGTAGAGGTGCAGGTGGAATGTGGCTTTAGACTGGTTGTCTAGACTCCTCATCTGGACTCTTCCTGGTCCACCATAGAGACCATTCAGCGTCCTTGTACAAAACCTACTTCACACCAGGCCCAGAACAACGGGCTGTGTTCCTTGGTTCTCCAAAAAGCCTTCTGGTGTGCCAAGACCTTACAGGCCCCACGAGTATATTGAGGAGCTCATGGTCAGCTGCTAATTGCTTCATTCGTTTGTCAAGGCTTTATTGAATGCCACACACTGATCGAGGCCCTGGGGACAGGCTGAGAACCAGACAGGTGCAGCTCTGGCCTTCACGGGGTTTATGGCATCATGGGAGACACATCAGCCACCAAATCCTTGATTCCATCGGGGCCAGGAGACGAGGGGTGGGAGCTGGGGTCAGGGAAGTCTTCCCCTGGGAGGGGGGCTGGACACAAGCCGCTATGCAGGGCCGGGGGTTGGGGGCTGGGGAAGCGTGTGTTAGGCATAGGGAACAGTTCAGGCAAAGGCCAGGAGGCTGGCAGGGCTGTGGGCGTTCTGGAGCGGACACTCAGTGCTCAGTGCGCCACAGCTCCCCCTGCCTGTCACCCTGTGTCATCAACCTGCTGGGACCCTGCACAGCACAGCGGAGGTCCAAAAGGGACGCAGGGCTCATACGTGCAGGCTGTCAGCCAAGTGCTCGTTCCCTGCGTTCAGACACACCAGGGGCGTCCCCAGGCTCTGCCTCTCGCTCCAGTCTGACCTGGTGAGTCCTGTGTCTCCAAGCCTCAGTGTCCCGAATGCACAAGGGGACATGGTCCTGCCAGGTTCCTCTGTGCTGTTCCCAGGTGACGCTGGCCTTTGGGACAGTGTTCACGGCCACAGCACCTCCTGGTCCCACTGCTGATTCTGCCTGGTGCAAGGGTTGCTCACCCCCCAGCTGTCTGCTGAGGCTCAGCAGCCCCGCGCCGCCTGCCCGGACATATGGCGGCTCATCAGAAGGGTAGCCCGGCCAAGCTGGTGGTAATTATTACAAAGTTCAGATGTTTGGGTTTCCTTTTCTTTTCCTTGCTGTCCACACATGGACTATCACGGGGAGTACAGGAGCTGCTCTCTCCAGCTTTCGAAGTGGAATCATACCTGTGGGGGAATCGGGGTTGAACAGAGCACTGGTCACGAGTGCCTGGATTGCAACGGAGTCTGGAGCCTGCGGGCAGGGCTGACCCAGGTTGAGGGGCAGAGCTGTTCGGTGTGACCCTAGCAGGCAGAGCAGGAGGAGCACAGAAGACAGTGACAAAAGGCAGGCTCTCATCAGTGCGGGAAGACCGTCCCACAGGCAGGAGCCCAAAAGAGCAGTGATATGACCTCACTGAGTGCTGAGCTGCCTGGCACGAGGGGTATGCAAGCACAGACCCACTGTGTTTGGGCTTGGCATCTTCCCAGCCCCTCCCCGCTTAAAGGGCCCCAGTTCCTCTGCTTGCGTGGAAGGTCCCCCTGCAGAGGGAGGGTCCTGTGTGCTCTCAGGGGCTAGACGGGCAGGGAGAGTCATCTCGGTGCTGCCCTTGGAGCAGCGGCATGGCGACCAGGTTGGCCTTGACATGGAGGACTGTCCAGAACGAGCGAGGAAGGGGAAACAAAGCAAACCCGTGGTCACCACGATTGGCCCTTCTAAGTGGTGTCACCGGGGCATGCTCTGCGTGGGAGAGAATCCTTCCACATTTCCCTTGGGCCCCATGTTCTGAAGGCCATAAGGCCACCGTGTGTCTGGGCCCCTGCGGGACTCTGGAGATGCAGACGTGCATTAGGCCTGGCCCCGCCGTGTGGGGGCTTGGGATGAGGGTGGTGGTGGCTGGACGGGGGTGGGGGGAGCGGTTCCGTAATGGCCAACACCCCATGCCAACCCAGCCTTGGCCCAGGGCAGTCCCTGGCCCCGTGCTTGCCTTCATGTCCCCCTCGGTCCTTGCTCCTGCAGGATGTACAAGACACGGTCACACGCACACACACACACACACACACACGCACCCAACTAGGCCTGGAGGCGCAGGTCACGGACTGTGCGTTCTTCAGGGGAACCACTAAACCGTCTGTCAGAGTGGTGACGCGGATTCCTGTCCCCGGCGGGCCGTCCCTCGCCGAGCATCCTGGCTGGCACTTGGTATGGTAGGACATTTAAATCACGTCCGTTCTGCCGTGCTGGCCTCCCCGTGTGGTTTCGTTGGCATCCCCTGATGGCCAGGGACACCGAGCACCTTTTGTTGGCCACTCGGGTATCTTTTTTTGTGAACTGCTCATGTCTTTTGCCCATTTAAAAAAAATGGGTGTCTGTCTTTTCTTATTGGTTCGTAGGGATTCTTCATGTATTGCGAATGGGAACTCTGTCGTAATATGACAAGCGGCTTTCGTCCTCTGGGACTCTTTCTCCCAGCCGTGCCTTCAGATGGCCAGACGTTCTTAACTTGGGGGTAGTCAGACATATTCGTGTTTTTCTTTGTGGTGGGTGCTCTTGGGGTTCGATCTAAGAAATCCCCCCTCCCCTAGAGTCATGAAGATACTTCCGTGTTGTCTTCTGGAAGTTTGCTCTTCAGCCTTTTGTGCCTGGGTTGGATCTGCCGGGGGTGAGTGTGTTGACGGTGAGCAGGAGGGATCCCATCTCCGGTGTCTTCGCACAGATGCCCGCGTGGCCCAGCACCGAGTGGAGACAGTCTGTCCCTCCTGGCACGCCCCACACTAGCCATTTCCACCTTTGTGCCTGGGCTCGGTGTCTGGGCCTCTCCTCCTCCTTTGGTCCCTTAGCTCCGGGAACACGCTGTCTTCATGACTTTAGCAATAGCTTTCCGTCGTGCCTCTTTTCCGACTAGAATGTTGGAGGCTCCACGAGAACAGGGACCCAGCTCTCTGTTTTGTGGTCTTTACTCCAGTGGCTGGGACCGTGCCTGGCTCATCAGAACAGTGTTGGATGGATAGGTAGAAGGATGGCTGGATGGACAGGTGACAGACCCCAGACTGTGGGAACTCAGTTAACATTCGGGCCTGGCCTGGCGTGGTGTTCCCGTGACTTTCTGGGACCTTCCTCCAGGCCTTCCCCCAATTTTCTCACCTGCAAAGTCCTTCTTCCTCCTCTTTGATGCCGGTCCCTCCAGAGCAGAACCTGACCATGCCACCTCCCTGCTTACCCTGCTGCCGCTCACCCCCAGGCTGAAGGCCTGCCCCCCCACCCCCGCCCCATCTCCGGACCCAGTCCCCTGCCCCACGCCTCAGACCCAGTCCCCTCCCCAACGCCAGCAGAGGCTCCGTCGCTGCGGGCCTCCGGTCCCAGGTCTCTTGGGGGGCAGTGTGTTTGTGACGCTACGCCCGGGGCACTGTGACTTGCCAGTCACAGGAAAGCCACGTCTGGTCCTCTCAGGAGCAGACTCGGCACCGAGCCTTGGGTAGAGGCGCTTAGAGGAAGGGGTGGGAACCGACCACGGAGAAAGAGGAAGAGCTGAGCTGTCACAGAATCTGAAGTGTTGGAAGAGAACTCTGTATACATACCGTATTCATTTATGGGTTTTGGATACATTTTTTGTTCTCATTTAACTGAAAGCGGCCTTGATTTAAAAAAAAAAAAAAAAAACCACGCGTGCGGGAGGGAGTGAAATTGGCATGCAGCTCGTCCATCTGGTCTAATTACTTCTGGTATTTTGAAAGAAGGAATATAAACCTGCTGAGACATTAAACTTCGAGAAGAGGCTGCCGGCCGTTGCCGGGCGTCTGGGCGCCGATCCTGGTGCTCAGCTTGGAGGCCTGGCACTGCCTGCAGGCAGTGGGGCGTGGGGGACCCTGCCCCTCTCGCAGGGAGCCCCTGGCCTTGAGGACCAGCTCTCTTTAAATGCCAGGACTGGACAAGGCCATGCTTGACACTCCTGCTGGCGGGCGGGACCCAGCCGGGTGATCCTGGGTTGGAATCTTGGCTTTCTGTGAAATGACAGCTGGGATAGGCCCCTGCTGAAGAGTCACTCTTAGGGTCCCAGGGGGTCATGGGGTACAGGGGGTCATGTCCATAAATTGCATGGCATACAGTAGATGTTCAGCACACGGTGGTCCCACTCACCGTCTAACCCTCTGTAGGTCTCTGCCTGGATTTCCCAGAGCAGGGCCGGGGGGAGGGGGTGAGATCAGGGTGTTCTGCACAGCTGGGGCCGCCCACCAAGGCACCCCAGGGGTGGGGTATGGGCAGGGGCCGAGCTTTCCTTGTCCTTCTCTCCTTCCCTGTGTGCACAGGCCAGACCCCCTGGGTGGGGTGGGGGCAGGCACAGAGCCGCCTGGGACCCGCGGGATCCAGGCTCTGCCTACTGATGGGACAGTTGTCATAGTAACGGTTCCCACTGCTGTCCCCAAGACCCCGTGCTTCTGCCACTTGTAGTTAGACCTTGGTCCCCACTGGACAGCTGAGGAGCCCGAGATCCAAGATCTGAGGGGACTTGCTTAGGGTCCCCCAGTGCTTAGAGCCGGGTTGGGCCTGGGTGGCGGGACGGAGGCCCCCAGACCTGGGTACAGAGAGATGCTAAAAGATTTCTTTTTTAAACTTTGTCCAATAGGTCTTCTGGAGAAAACCAAATAGAGGCTAACAGAGTGAAACCCTGGCTTCTTTCTTGGCTCCTCAGAGGCTCTCGTAGGATGTGGCCGAGGGCCTGGGACCTGGGCCAGAACCGAGGCCTGTGCCAGCCCAGCACCTGCTGTACCGGCTGTGGTCAGAGGCTGCTGGGGCCACAGGGACACCGGCCCTGCCCGTTACGGCTGCCTGGCTTCTGGGCCAACCCCTCACCAGGAATCCTGGCTTGGCACAGCTCCAGCCGCTCCCCAGAATCCTTTGCTCTGTCTCTTAAGAAAAGCTTTTTATTCTTTCAAAAAACACGCTTTTCTCAGTCTCTCTCAAACACTTGTCCAAGGTGTCCGGGGCGCTGGATGTTTGCACCGCACGCGCGTGTTCCGTGTAGCTCTGCCGGGGCCGTCCTGGGCAGCCCGGTTTGGGGGTGCCCCTCAGACGGGGATCGTGCCTGTCTCGGCCTGTGGGTGCCCGCAACTGCGGATGGCTTACTTTTCATTTCTTGGGCTTTGTGGGCTCACCCGGAGGCTGGGGGTCAGGGGCAGGTGCCTGCCTCCCTGTGGTCAGTGGGCAGCCTTTTCTGGTCCATTCCCTCCCTGTCCCGGGACGCCCTCTGGGGGCCCAGCTTTGTAGAGGGGATGCGCGGCCCCACTTGCTCCCCTTAACATTCTGAGGATCCCGGCTGGTTACTTCAGGACCACGGAGACCCACCTGCCCTGGGTCACAGGCTGCAGGCCCGTGCCTCTCCCGCTGTGTCTGTTACCTTTGGTTCCCCTCCCGTTTCTGGGTGGTTTTAGCATGAGGCCATGGCCTTCCTCTGCTCGTTCTGGCCGGAAGGGCAGGCTTTCCCTCCTGTAGCTGCAATTCGGAGACCCCTGGGTCCGCCAGTGTGCCGGGCGCTGCTGCAGAATCGTCCCGTTTAACCCGGCGAGCAACGGGGCAAGACAGGATTGTTTTCATCCCATTTCGTGGACGGGGATGGTGAGGCTTGGGTCGAGGAACTGGCTAGAGATCTCGGCCCCAGCAGAGCGTCACGGGGGCCCAGGCCCGGTGGGCGGACTTGGTCAGCTTCGGGCCAGCTGGTGGTGGCCTTGGGAGCTGCTGCTTCCTGCTAGCCCTGGGCCCCATCCCTTGGGTAGCCCCTGTTGGCTGCAGAGCCCGGACGGGGCTCCCTGGATCCCGGGCCCCGGTAGTGCCGTGTTCTTCCTGAGCTCTGAGTCCCACTTCTGGGAAATCAGACTCAGATTCTCCCCTCCCAGGGCCGAGCAAGGGAGAGATGGCGGGGGGCATGCAGAGCTGGTGGTGGGGCACCAGGGACCTTGGTGGTATTTTGCCCCCCGCCCCCCCACCGCCATCTGGAGCCCAGATCGGGTCAGGAATGCCTGGGTTCAGTGGGAGCCGCGGAGCCAGCCTGCCTGTGGGCCTGGCCGCACACCCCACCTGAGCCAGCCGCCCGCTTGGGCCGAGACAATGACCGGAGGGCGGGAGCCAGCCCACACAGCCCAGCCCGTCCCTGAGGGACCCGGCATGGCCACCGCCAAGGGTCCCGCTGCTGCTCACGCCCTCTCTCCTTCCTCCCTGGATTCTGACAGTTGTCAGCCCCGCGCGCCACGCACAGCCGGCGAATTCTGGTGTCGGGAAGAAATTCCTCACGGTTCCTGGCCCTCCGCTGTGCTGCCTCTGTAAACGCGCACACACACACACCACACGCCCACCCCCGCACACACACAACTACACACACACATGCACCCACCCTAATGCCCACACGTGCACACACACATGCAGCTGCACACACACACCACACACTTATCCCCCCCCACAACTACATACATGCATGCACCCACCCCCACACATGCACACACACCGTACACACACATGCACACCTCCCCATAACACACACACACACACACACACACGCAGCTACACACACCCACACCCACAACGTACACAATGCTACACACACACACACACACACACACACACACCCCCATCCATTCCTCTCTCTCTCACACAAACTCTCTCCTCTGCCCCTTCCTTGTCGTTATCTCCCTCCATTTCACCTTGTTGTTATCTCCTTTACAGAGGGCCCCTCTGCACATATGCGCACTAGTCTACACGAGATTAATGTTTGAAACGAATTGTCTGCCTTCTCCCTGCTGCACAGTCCCCGTGAAACAAAAGATGAATGGTTCCGCACTTCGGAAGGGTGGGGGAAATTAATTAGGAATGACAAAGGACCCCATTCTTCGGTTCCACTTATCTTGCTGCTGACTTGCCGGAACTGCTGTATGCTGGGGGGGCAAGGTGTTTGATTGGCAGTCCTTGGGGACCGGTCTCCAGCCTGCACGGCCCTGCCCCCTCACCAGCCCCCTCGGGCCCCTGGCCAGTGGCCGCGTTCCCCTCAGCCTCCCCGTCGGGAGACCAGGAGTGCGGCTCAGAGCCCAGGTGATGGCGGTGGCTGTTCAGACTGTGGGATGTCCCCAGGTGTCCGGGAACCAACTCGCTTAGGCCACATGGGTGTGTCACTGACTCAGTTTCCCCAGCTGCAGAATGGGAGCACAGCCTCCCTGGGGTACCGAGAGTGTTCTGGGGGGCTCTTGGGGCCACTGATGTGTGGTACCCCCATCTGAGATGCTCTCAGTATAGCCATCTCTGAGAGAGCTTCTCAGTGGGAGTAGGGTCAGTGCCCCGCTCAGACCGCAGCTTTCACGCCCATAGAATGAGGAGCGGAAGTGGGAACACCTGGCCCATGAGGTCCGCTGTAAGAGGCTGTCCCCTTCTACTAGGCAGGGCTGCCGCCCTCAACCCCCAGCCCTAGGGAGCGGGCTGCCTGGGGAGGCAGGGAAAGTCCCCGGAAGGAGGTGAGCCAAGATGCAGCAGAGGATGAGAGCACACTGAGCCTGGCTTCACTCTGAGGTCTCATCTGTGAAATGGGCACACGAGCCCACCCAGGAAGGTCATGGGAGGCTGGGAGAGACTGGGATGCTCCACGGGTGGTTTGTTCTCACGCTTGTGCTTCTTATAGGTCTCAGGGCCTCAGGATTCCAGGGGCTCTGGGGTGGGGGGGCTCCCGTCGGGAGTGTGCACAGAGGAGAGGGTGAATTCTTAGTCCTTTCCACCTGCCTGCCCGCCGGTAGAGCTCCTGACCATTGACTCCATCATGCGTGCGTTCATTAGCACGCACTGGGAACCAGCCGTCCCTGAGTCCGCTTGGCTCAGCTGCCAGTTGGGTAAGAGGGATTTAGGGACGGTTTGAACCTGCCCTGGGAGAGCCACCATGAGGGGACTCGGAGAAGGGAGGGTCACCTGTGCTTGGGGCATAGAGGCGATTAGGGAAGCTTCCTGGAAGAGGTGGTCTTTAAGCCAAGTCTTAACAAACAATGGGTCATGGACTCTGAGGAGAGGCTAAGAAGGGCTTTCAGATGGCTGGAAAAGCAGGAGCAAGAACCCAGAGATGGGGAGAGGCGGGCCGTGTTCAGCAAACGGAAAGGATTGTTGTGGCCAGCATGTGGTGAGTTCAGGGGGAAATCTGAGCAGGACGGTCCAAGAGGGGGACTGGGGCAGAGCCCATGGGCCCTGTGTGCCACACTCTGAGGTCTGAGCTTGTCTTCTAGGCACAGGGAGCCGTGGAAGGCTTTGGAGTAGGGGAGTCACCTGGGGGAACTTGAGAGTTGGGGCACCAGGAGCCAGAGTCGCAGGTGCTTCCTCCCTGTCCAGCTCAGAGGGGGCCCAGCAGGGCCAGGAGCTGGGCTGGAACCGGACAGGGTGCATTCAGGAGCTGCTCAGAGGGACAGCAGGCTGTTGCCATTGAAGAGTGGGATCCCGTGGCTTGGCCACCCCTGTAGGGTCCTCTCTGGGTCAGCCACCTCTTGGGCATAGGACGGTGGAGCCAGGAACCCTGGTCCATGTCCCTTTTGCCCCCTCTGTGCCCTCAGGCACACCACCTGGCCTCTCTGTGCCATTATTTCCTTGTCTTTAAAGTGGGAGCCTCCCAGGGCTTTGTTAAGCGTTAACTGATTAACTGAGCGGAGGTGTGGAAGTCAGTGGGGCTTGCGGAGGAGATAGGAGGCGGGATTCCTGCTCCTATTTGCATAAATCTGGCTCAGACGCAGAGAGCACAGGCTCCGGCATCTGCTCTCTGGGTTTGAGCCCCCCCAACCCCCCACCCCCGTCTCACTTGGTCAGCAGGTAACCCCATGCAAACCTCTGTACCTGCCCGCACCTCAGTCTCCGCATCTGTAAAATGGAGCAGTGATGGCATCTGCCCCCCCCACGTGGCTGTGAGGACTGGGGGCTCATGGAGAGGCTCTGGATTTGTGCCTTTGTGGGTGCCCCCCACCTTGGCCTCCGGGCAAGGGAATTCCGGATGCTCGCCCTCGGGCAT
Organism: Lutra lutra; assembly: GCF_902655055.1. Taxonomy (NCBI): domain Eukaryota; kingdom Metazoa; phylum Chordata; class Mammalia; order Carnivora; family Mustelidae; genus Lutra; species Lutra lutra. Next base: position 139,222,582 of record NC_062285.1, read on the forward strand.
CATGCCCTGGCCTGGGTGCACCACCAGGCCCAGCCCCACCCCAGGGCACCCCAGGCCTCCTCCTCCTGCACACCCCAGCATCCCCCGGAAATGGGGTGCCCATAGCCCAGGCTAACTGGGTGACCCCTGGGTGCCCCCCTGCCCAGGGGCCGTGTGCCTTACCTGGCCGAGCAGAGAGCACTGGGCTTCAGCGTTCTCTGTAGACAAGCATAATCCCCTCCCGTCTGCTGTCGGGGGACCTGGGATTCACGCTTCAGGGGGAAATCGTTTAATGATTGGCCACGAGGAGGTCATTTATATTGGCTAAGCGGGCTTAATTAGCCTGGATTCGAAGGTTACCATCAGCGCACAAAAAAGCTGTTAAGGGGTTAACCTCTGAGAGATTACATTGTATTCAGCGCTCTGTTAAAGTTTGAATTAATTTTTCCCATGGGTTTGTTCACATTCTAATTTTCAGCTAAATGAGACATCTGTTTCAGAAAAGGAAAATTTGCTCTGGTTGTCATGGCAACTATCATTCTGTAAGAAAATTATTCCAATGGTTACTTTAGAACAGAAAGACAGAAATTCAGGACATAAAGCCGCCTCCTATTGCTCAGTCGGAATTCTGATTCATCCGACCTCCTTGGGGTCTGTGATGGGTCCTGGACTGTGCGCAGACATCGGCTCCTGGCCCTCAGTGCGGCATGGCTGGGTCCAGTGTCGGGTCGCGGTGGAGATGAGGGTGCGGTTTCTGCAGGGCCCCGGGCATCCTGTCTTGGGCATTCTCAGTCTCAGACCACAGCTGCCCCCAGGTGGGTGGGCCACTAGTGGGTGGGCTGGACCCTGGCTGCTTGGACGGCAGGCTCTTGCCTGCCCTGGCCTCTGTCTTAAAACCAGGGCAACCTTGGACTTCAGCTCTGGCCCCAAAGAGCCTTATGATGGACCAGACGTAGAATGCTGGGAGCATCTGGGGCCGATTTCACCTTGAAGAAGGCCCGGCCCCACCCTTCTGTCTCCTCTTCCCATGGCGGGAACCTGAGTGGACATCCACAGGAGGGGCTGGAGGGGTTTCCAGGTCCTGTGGGCTGGTTAAAGACCTCTGAGTTGAGGTCACCATGAAAAGTCTGTCCCTCGCTGTGCTGGAGAAATCCCTGGCCTGACGAGGGTGTTCCCCAACCCACAGGCCATCCTGGCAAATATCTCCTTTGGATGTTTGCATGAATAATTTGGCTCTTCCTGGTCCCCCTAAAATTTCAATACAAGCTAGAACCTCCCCTTTTTCCCATTGACGGAGCTCGTGGGTGTTTAGAAGGAGTTTTCATAGTGGAAGAATAATTTAACCTCTTAAACCTCCTCCCACTCTCCTTTTTCCCCTCCCCTCTGGGTCAGGGTCATAGCACCTAGCAAGAGGGTCAGAAGCACCTCATGGGGTAGGGTCTGGGGGCACAGGCATCATGATCCTGCTGGGAGAGGTGAAGTCACCGGCCCAGGGGTAGAACCAGGGCCAACCTGGGTGCCTTGAGCAAGCTCTCAGGGCCTCCCCGGGGACAGGGTGGATTCCATGTTCCCAGGATCGGAGGCGGTGTATTTCCAAGAACTAGGCAGGTGTATCTACGGGGAAACGCCTGTCCGAGAGGAAGGGAGAGGGGAAGCTGGGGCAGGCGGAGGCTTGCGTGGGTCCATCTGCTCCTGGGGGTCTCTGAGGTCTCTGGTGTGTTTCTAGGTGCCTCTTTCAAGAAGCTACCCCTTGCTGCGCCTCACAGGAACTAACAGACGCCTTCTCTTCATGCAGATGAGGCCTCATCCCGTCTTGTAAATATTTGATTAGATTATTGAAGAATGAATTCTGTATTTGGAAGGCAATGCCAGAAACACGTTGCTTCTTTCCCGGGAGGCTGATGGGGCTTGGGCTCCTGGGAGGGCCACTAGGCTTGGCTTTCTGAGTGGCTCCCAGGCTGCTGCAGCCTTCCTTGCAGTGACTCTGGCCTGGCTCAGCCAGAGAGCGGCTGTGAGTACGCCCAGAGTCTGGGCTTCAGAGATGGCAGAGCTGGGAGCTCAGCGTGTTAGGGCAGGAGCAGTCCCGGCTGGCCGCTGGAGCACGACTCTTTCTGACCAGGAACCATGGCAGGAAAAACACTTTACACTGTGACTCAGTATATCCAGCCATGGGTGTCTATTTAAATATAAATATATTTAACTGAAGTATCCTTTCCATGCTAGGAGGTACTCTTTTTTTTTTTTTTTTTTGGATGCTTTATTTTCTTATTAAAAAAATGTTATTGTGACCCATCAAAATGCAATTTGAAAAGCTCTGCCCTAGGTCAAAGGTTTTTCATGAAGGTTCCATGGGTGAGTTTCAGGAAGGGCCCACAATAATGATGGTGATAGTGATAGTGATGATGGTGGTGCTGATGGTGTTGGTGATTGTGGTGATGATGGTGGTGGTGATGATGATGGTGGTGATGATGGTGATGGTGATGATGGTGTTGGTGATTGTGGTGATGACGGTGGTGGTGGTGATGGTGGTGGTGATGATGGTGGTGATGGTGGTGATAATGGTGGTGGTGGTGGTGATGATGGTGATGGTGGTGATGGTGATGGTAATGGTGATGATGGTGTTGGTGATTGTGGTGATGACGGTGGTGGTGGTGATGATGGTGGTGGTGATGGTGGTGATAATGGTGGTGGTGGTGGTGGTGATGGTGATGGTAATGGTGGTGATGATGGTGGTGGTGATGGTGATGGTGGTGATGATGGTGATGGTGATGATGGTAATGGTGGTGATGATGGTGTTGGTGATTGTAGTGATGATGGTGGTGATGGTGATGGTGGTGATGATGGTGATGGTGGTGATGGTGATGGTAATGGTGGTGATGATAATGTTGGTGATTGTGGTGATGACGGTGGTGGTGATGGTGGTGGTGATGATGGTGGTGATGGTGGTGATAATGGTGGTGGTGGTGATGGTGGTGATGGTGATGGTGGTGGTGGAAATGATGAAGGCAGCTGCAATGCACTGAATCAGGTACTGTTTTACACACTTTATGTGGATTAATGGATTTAATCCTTCCAAACAACCCTATTTTACAGAGGGGGAAATTGAGGCATATAGAGAAATTGAGTCACTTGCCAAAAGTCACACAGGTAGGAAGAGGTGGACCTATTCTCACCTAGGTCTCTCTGACCCCAACATTGCCTTCGAGTTGGGTATAAGATTGTGTATGCGTGTGTGTGAGGTGCATTTTCTGTTATTCAAGGGTGTTATTTTCTGTTATTCTCTTGGGTGTATCAGTGATAGGAGGTGTCTTCTGAGGGGACTGTCCCCAGACCAGCCCACCCAGATGCTATTCCCCAGCCCTGAACACCTGGCCTCCTCCCTTGGCAGGTACTTCCTACAGTTGGGGATCCCTTGGGCAGCCCAAACCCAGGGACGCAGACAGCCCCTCTGCGACTGCTTCTCACCATCTGTTTCTCCACCCAGAGCCTCAGAGTGCAGATACCAGCCCCCCTTCACAGGTGGTTCTCCTGGGGCCCACTCGTGTCTAGGGATGAGGGAATCTTCTCGGCTCCTCCTACAATAACAAGGCAAGAACCACAGACCTCTTCTTCAAGGCCAAAACTTAGGCCTTGGAGGTGGTGGCCTGGTGTGCTCTGCCCACTTTTAGTAAGTTTCTCTGGGCAGGAGCTGGGAGCTGGGGTCTGTCTTTTGGATATGGGCATCATCCTCGGTTTCAGAGTTTAGGCTGTGATCCTCAGGCAGCGGGAGAAGTCCTGTTTGACATCTGTTAACAGATGGATTCATTCATTCATTTATTCGCTGCCTCCAGGCTGGTCTGGGCATGCAAGGTGAGAGGAAGACTGGGGCAGACAGGGCTTTGAAGGATAAACGTGGCATGAGGTCAGGGGTGGGCAGGAGAAGAGGAGGGAACCGTCATTCCTGGCAGGAGTCCCAGGTGAGCAAGGCTAGCAGGGGAGGGGATTTGGCAGGTATATGAAATGGCAAAGGACTCGACCCCCAAACGGCCGCTGTGGTCCCCCATCTTCCTCCTACATAAACCCATGTTCCAGAAGATGGCACTGCAGGCATGAAGGCTGAGGGCAGAGAGGGTCAGGTCTGGGTTCAAACATGACTTGCCCCACCTTGGGCACCTCACTGCCCCTCACTGAACCTCACTCAGTCTTTTTATCCAGAAGGTACCATGGTCGTACTGAATTAGGGTTTTCAAATGGTGTTCCGTGAGATGCCCAGGGTTCCAAAGACATGCTTTGGGTGGCTGCCAATAGGTAGAGCTGTTGGGTCAAGAGCCAGAGGTCTCAGCCTCGTCATGAAGGACTAGGGGCCATGAGAGGGATTTTAGGGACAGCTTTGGGCATGTGAGAGAGACCTTGAAGATGAAAGCCCAGCCACACTGCTGACTTGTACGGTTTGTGCTGGAGGCGGTAGTGAGGTGCCCAGCCCGGGAGCACACCCAAATCCCAGGCTAGCTCACCTCGCTGAGCCTCTGGTTTCTTATTTGTAAAATGTGAATACTCTTAGTCCTTAATTCCCAGAGTTCTTGTCACAGGAAAACCATCCCTGTAAGGTACTTAGAGGGCACCTGACAGAAAAGTAGGTAGGCAGGAAATGTAGGCAATGATTTCTGTTCTCAGTCTCCTCATCTGTAAAAGAGAAGGAAAGAGACCTGGCTGCCTACCCTCGCTGCTGGTGTGACAGTCCCTGAGGTGGCAGAGGGGGAGGTGATGAGAGTGATGACGGTGATGGTGGTGTGTTGATGACTGTGTCAGTGTCCTGGGGCCCTATAACTAATCACCACAGATGGGGGTGCTTAAGACAACAGACATTTATTCTCTCACAGTTTGGAGGCTGGAAGTCTGACATCAAGGTGTCACCCCCATTTGTCCTTTTTGAGGCCCCTGAGGGAGAATTTCTTGCCCCTCTCCCAGCCTCTGGTTGGGGCTACAAGCACTTGGCACTCCTTGGCTTATAGACAACATCACTCCAATCTCTACCTCCATTGTCAATGGCCCTTTTCTCTCTGTGTCTCTGTGTTTTCACATGACCTCTCATAAGAACACCAGTCACTAGATTAGGGGCATGCCCTAACCTGGTACCACCTCATCTTAACTTGATTATATATCTGCAAGGACCCTGTTTCTAAATTCGGTCACATTCATAGGTACCTGGGTCCATACTTCAACATATATTTTTGAAGGACACAATTTGACCCACAACAGTGGTGATAGTGATGCTGGTGATGGTGATTGTGGTGATGGTTGTGGTGATGGTGATAGTGCTGGTGGTGGTGATGATGGTGATGGTGGTTATGGTTATAGTGATTGTGGTGGTGGTGATGATGATGGTAATGATAATGGTGATGATCATGATGTGGTGATGGTGATGGTGGGGTGGTGATGGTGGTGATGGTGATGGTGGTGAGGGTTATGGTGATTGTGGTGGTGATGATGATGGTAGTGATAATGGCGATGATCATGATGTGATGGAGATGGTGGTGATGATGATAGTGAGGGTGGTGGTAACGATGATGGTGGTGGTGGTAATGATGATGATGGTGATATTGGTGATGATGATGTTGGTGATGGTGATATTGGCGATGATGGTGGTGATGGTGATGGTGGTGAGGGTTATGGTGATTGTGGTGGTGATGATGATGGTAGTGATAATGGCGATGATCATGATGTGGTGATGGTGGGGTGGTGATGATGGTGATGGTGATGGTGGTGATGATGATAGTGATGGTGGTAGTGATGATGATGGTGGTGATATTGGTGATGATGATGGTGATGGTGATGGTGGTGACAGTGGTAATGAAGATGATGGTGATAGTGATGGTGGTGGTGATGATGGTGACTTTGTAAATCGTAACAGGCTGTGTTAATGTGGTATCTTATAATGACTTAGGCCCAAGAAAGCTTCATAGTAGGGATGTTTTTGTTAGAAATGAAAGCCCAGGGTGCCTGGGTGGCTCAGTGGGTTAAGCCTCTGCCTTTGGCTCAGGTCATGATCTCAGGGTCCTGGGATCGAGTCCCGCATCGGGCTCTCTGCTTGATAGCGAGTCTCTTCCTCCTCTCTCTCTCTGCCCACCTCTCTGCCTACTTGTGATTTTTCTCTGTCAAATAAATAAATAAATAAAATCTTAAAAAAAAAAAGAAATGAAAGCCGAATCAAATGGCTTTATGTTGCCCATATAACTGAGAAGTGCAGAAGTATGGTGGGTGACTGGTACAGTTTTGATCCAGCGGGCTCCCTTGGGCCATGCGGCCCAGCCATTGCCCTTTGGGACAGCTTACTAGCTGCTAACAGCTTCCAAAGCAAGAAGCTCACTGGTTGATATGCAGGAGTGAAAACATCCTCTCTTGTCATTGAAAGAAGAAATATCTGGGATTCCCACCAATGGGAAGGATCTAGGCTTCATGTTCACCACTGAGCCAATCCAAGGGAATCATTGGCATCGTTCAGTCTAGGTCTGAGTTGAGATTCCATTAATTGGTCTGGGTCCCTCTGGTCCTGACCTTAGAGCTGGGGATGGACTCAGCCCGGCTGTAAGCTTCAAGGGAAAGCAGGAATCAGCATCCTCCCCTTGGAAGCCATTCTCTCTGGACTGAGTCTCCACCTGCCCCAACTTGGGCAGGAAGGCGGAGAGTGTTTTCCTGGTGAGGGATCGGGGGTCATGTTCTCTGAATTTCCTTAGAAGAGCTCGGAGAATTAGAGGTCTTTGGCTGACGCTGATTCTTTTTAAATGTTCCTTTTAAAAGTTTACAGAAGTAATATTCATTCATCCTAGAAAAACAGAACCTGTGTTGAAGGAAGGGGGAAAGAGAAGAGGAGGCCAGAGACATCCCACAGCCTGCGAGTGGGTCAGGATTCTGGCTAAGTCCAGGTCATCCCCACCTTTACATTGAGTTTCTAGGGATCAAGCCTGCCCTGGAGACCATTTGGCGCCACGGCGGCTTCCCCTGTGACAGTCCCGCACTCTCTCTGAACTGCCCGCTCTTCTTCCATAGGCAGCCGTGGTTTTATGGCTGGGGCTTTAACCTCCCACGAGGCCAAGCACTGCTAGAGAAATGGAACCTCATCCCTGAAGGCGTAGACATCCTGATAACCCACGGACCGCCACTGGGTAAGAGTGAGCTGCCCCCCGCCTTGGCTGGCCCGGCCCCCAGCGGGCCTGCTGGCGCTGGGGGCGGCTGCCGGGGGTGTGGGTGCTAAGAGGCAGCGTCTGGCCCCACCTGAGCACGGAGATCAGCCTTGACGAGCTCTGTTCTGAATCTGACTTGCTGTGGCACTGGGGACAGTTCCCCCCATGCCCCCTCATTTCCCCTACTGTGTGCCGGGGGTTCAGCGTGTTACCTCGTGGACTCCTCGCAGCCCCCCAGGGAGGTCAGCATCAGCTGCCTAGTTTACACGTGTGGGTACTGGAGCTCAGGGACGTGAAGAGGCAGGGCTGGGCCCTTGACCTGCATCCTGGGGAACGAATACCTTCAAGGTCACTCTCTTGGCTTCGTCCTGTATGCCCTCACCTGTCAGACACCTGGGGAACCGCACCCCCACCCATTCCAACAGTCTCCAGGGCCTATGGGTTCCATCCTCAATAGGTCTTGTCCCAGGCTCCACTGCCCCCTCCCTGGTCCAAGCTGATGTCACCGCTCACTTGGTCTCTTTCTGGGCCCCACTGGCTGTCCCATCGGGGGCTTTCTCAGGCCTCCCCTCCCCCTTTCCTCACCCACACTTCCTGTCCATCTGCACATCCCTCCGATTCCACCTCCAAACTGGATCCCAGCTCCTTCCTCTCCTCTGCACTGCAGCTGTCCCCACCTGGGTCCCGGCCAATGTCTTCTGTCCCTTTGATGATTGCCATGGTCTCCTCACTGGTCCCCTGGTCCCGGAGTCTTGCCCCTTCCACTCCACTCTCCTCAGATCAGGGGATGGAGTTCTCTGAATTAGCAGCTATGCCGTGCCGTCCCTCTACAACACTTCATAACTCCCCTAGGCCTTAGAATGCTGTCCAAACTCCCAGCAGCCCCGCCCCTCCCAGCCTCCTCCTCCTCCTGCTGCCTCCACATAACTTGCCATCACTCCCGCAGCATTTGGGGTCCAGGGTGGGAAATCCTGGACAAGGGGTAAACCTGGGCAGTACTTGCCTCCAGGGTTTATAGGCTGTGGGGTAGAGGGGCATGGAATGGCCAAGCCTGGTGGGACCTTTCTCTCCTTCCCTCCCTCCCTCTCTCTGTCTCTCTGTCTCCCTGTCTCCCTCCCTCTCTCATCACTAAGGCAGTGGCAGGGGCAGCCTGCCTAGTTCGGGGACTCAGAGGCTCCCCCTTCCCCTTCTTAGCGTGCAGGAACCTGTCTCCCCGACCCAAACCAAGGGGGGCCGAGACGAACCCTGGCGGCTCGCTTGGAGTCCTCGATTACTCTCGTTTGCGCGGCTGTGTGCGAATAATGGGCCGCTGCCATCTGGGGCGGCTCCGGGAGGCTGGCGGTGCGAGCAGACCCCGACCCAGCCGTGAGCCAGACTGCAGCGAATAGAGTTCATTTTCATGATTTTGGGGTATCTGTTTAGAAAGTTTCCGACGTGGAAATCTCGCTCCTGGTTCTGCTCAGCTGCCAGCCCCTAGGGTGCCCTTGGGCCTCCCCTGTCCCTTTCAGGCCTCAGTGTGCCTGTCTCTGCAATGGGGGGGATGACACCTTGGAGGCCGCTTCAAGCACAGGTCTGGGGGGGCTCACTTGGCCCCCAGCGCCCGGCCCACTCTGGACTCTGGTAAGCCAGGCTCTCCGGGTGGCCCTGCAGAGGAGGAAGGGCGGGGCCGCCAGGCCCTAGGCAGCGTGTGGCAGAGCCCTTGGCTTTCCTCCCTGAAGGCAGGGGGCCAGGCGGCCTCAGGAGAGCTTGCTGGGGCTCTGGGGCAGGGTCCGCCCGGGGCTGTGAGGCCTGGACCCCGTGTCTCTGAGACTCAAAAGCTGGGGTGTGGGGCCTGCAGGGCTGGGGGCCCAGCCGTCTGGCCGCTGTCACTGCCCCGCTGTCCTCTCCTCACACAGGCTTCCTGGACTGGGTCCCCAAGAAGATGCAGCGGGTGGGCTGCGTGGAGCTGCTCAACACGGTGCAGAGGCGCGTCCAGCCACGGCTGCATGTCTTTGGCCACATCCACGAAGGTCGGCGCAGGGGTGGGGAGGGGCTCCTCATGGGCCCTGTGGAGGGGCCCCCTCACCTCCCTCCCACCCAGTCACCTCCTCCCTGCTGTCAGCCCCTTCCTGACGTGCGCTCTTGTACATGCTTTGTCTGCACTTGGCCATCAGTTGGCTACCGCTGAAGTGGTTAACAGTGGGAAGACAGTTGCAAAGTCTGGCAAGACTCAGGGCTAAGTTTCACTCCCTGGGAGTGCAGAGACTCCACCTGGCTGCTGCCTCCAGCCTGGGAGGCTTTTGGAACGTGAGCAGGAGGCTTCCTGGAGGAGGAGACATTGGATGGAACATGGAGGATGTGTTAGGTTTGGTAGGCTCACTGTGAGCTCCTTAAGACTCGCAGTTACCTACATCTCTACAGCCTGGCATACAGTTGGTGCTTAATAAATGTGGAGGGCCCCTTGCTTGCCTGAGACATTCTGGTGGCACCTCACCTCCACCCCCACCACATGCACATATAGACCTGGTATTCTGGCTCAGTTCGTGGGGGGTGGGGACACTTGCTGTGTCCACACAGTTGGAAAGGGGGGGTTCACTTCCACTTGGGGGGCAGTGGGCAAGGCGAGTGTGATGGTGCTGGTGAGGTCAGCCCACACGCCCACGCCCTGCACATAGGGCTTTCCTTATTAGCCTGGAGCCTGATTCCTCAGCTTGGCAGACCCCTCCTTTTACTCCTTTCAGGCCTTCATCCCACCTGCCCGAGGCCACACTGTCTCATCCCACCCTACCAGAAAGCACATGGGCTCCCATGGGCCATGGGGACGGATGTGATTTCCCCCAGAGTTGTCTCCCAGCCTCCTGCACCTCTGTCCGTGTTAGGCCAGGGTCCCCGGGCCTCACATATGCTTGGTCTGCATCAGGTCATTTTCTAGCTCAGAAGCAAACAGACCTCAGCCCTTTCCTTAAGGGCTGCTGCATGGTGTTGTCGGAGGACAGAAGTGATCAGACCTCCCCTGGCCCTGAGGAGATCACAGAGGGAAACAGATAGGCAGTCAAAGGCAGAATCTGAGAGGTCATGGGATGGACAACCCACGTGCTGTGGGATAGCAATATTGCCATCATTTTTTGCAGCCTAGACATGCCATCAGATCCCAGGTGATGTGTGACCCAAACCACACTCCTGCACGATTGTATAGGCAAAATGGGGCTTCCAGAGAATGGGTAACCTACAAGAGGAGGGGAAATGGCCTTTCTGGCTTGGAGGTGATCTGAGCTGAAGGATGAGGATTCTAACAAGTAGACACGGTGGGAAAAGGGTATGATGACAGCAGAGGCTGAGAGAAGAAAGTACATGATGATGGTGATGATGGTGGTGATGGTGATGATGGTGGTGAAGTGATGATCATGATGGTGGTAATGGTGGTGGTGATGGTGGTGATGGTGATGGTGACGGTGGTGATGGTGATGGTAATGGTGATGATCGTGGTGATGGTAATGGTGGTAATGGTAGGAGGTGAAGGTGGCAATGGTGATGTTGGTGGTGATAGTGATGATGGTGATGATGGCAATGATAGTGATGATAGTGATGGTAGTGATCGTAATGGTGGTAATGGTGCAGATGATGATGGTGATTGTGGTAATGATGGTGGTGATGGTGGTGATGGTGATGGTGGTGATGGTAATGGTGGTTATGGAGATGAGGGTGGCTTGGTGATGATGGTGGTGATGGTGACAGCAAAGATGGCGATGATGGTGGTGGTGATGATGATGATGGTGGTGATCATAATGGTGGTAATGGTGCTGATGATGGTGATTGTGGTGATGATGGTGGTGATGGTGATGGTGGTGATGGTAATGGTGGTTATGGAGATGAGGGTGGCTTGGTGATGATGGTGGTGATGGCGATGATGGCGATAATGGCAATGTTGGTGATGATGATGATGGTGATGGTGGTGATGGTGATGGTGGTAGTGGTGATGATGATGGTGGTGATGTCGTCAATGGTGATATCTCACTGTGTGCTCCCCATGTGCTTTCCAGGCACTGGGCTGAATGAACACTGTATGTGGATTATTATCTCATTTGCCCCTCGTAGCAGTCGGGGAAGGAGCATCTGTCATCACCTCTATCTATAGATGAAGAGGCCGAGTTGAGGGTTTCGGTAGCTTGCCCTGGCTTGTTGGGCCTGCTGCAGCGGAGTGCTCTCTGACTACCACGCTCCCTAGGCCACCTCACTACCCTAGGTCCTGGCCTTACTCCCTCAGCCCTGACGGCTGTGTGCTTACTTTCCAGGGTACGGTGTCATGGCAGATGGGACAACCACCTATGTGAACGCGTCTGTGTGCACCGTGAACTACCAGCCTGTGAATCCGCCCATAGTCATTGACCTCCCCACACCCCGGAACTCCTGACTGCCCCTGCTGTCTCAGCCCTTCCTGCTCACATCAGCTACACATGCCTGGCCGAGAGCACAGACCCCCAACCACCCTTCCTTCCAGCAGACCAGCTGCCTGGCCACAGGGAGCAGCCCAGCTGATGGGTTGAGGCCTTGGAATGAAGAAAACCTCCCCTGACTCTTCAGCCTCCGTCACCTGGAGTCAGGACCCTGTGGGTCCCTGGCAGGGGTTCTGTGCTCATTACTGTTTTCTGCGTGTACATTTCTGCGTGTACCTTGTCAAAGGACCTAACAAGCTTGCGGTCCTGTCCTGCTTGGGAATTGACGGACTCTTCATCCCTCTCAGTCGGACCCACTCGTGGGCTTGGGAAGCTGCTACTCCTGGACACACTTTGGAGGTTCTCGCACAAAATCACCCTCTAACCGAGGGTCTGTGTGGCAGCAAGCCCCAGGGTTGGGGGTGTGTGGGAGGTTTTGGAGCCTGGGTGCAAGTGGCACCCATTCCCGCCCCCCTGCCCCCCACCGGGCTTGGGGAGGAAATGGGCCTGCTTTACAGCTGAGGCCCTTGAGGGAGCGATCAGGGACGTCTCAGGAATTCGGGCCACAAGGCCAACAAGGCCAACAAGCCGTCTGCCTCACCTCGTGACCCCGCTTTCTTCCTGTGGGCATCTTTGCCATCTTGAACAGTACCTGAGCACCCCGGGTGCTCACATGGAGCCTGGACCCGGGAGAGTGGTTCTATAAAACGAGCCATGTGGGTGCCCAGGACCAAATGGAAGGTTCCCGAGTCACGGACTCGCGGGTCTGAGCAACTCTGCAGAACTTGGCAGGCTGGAGGGGCCGCAGACCGAGGCCACCCTGCCACGTGGTTGTGCCCATGTGGGCGTGCGTGCACGCGCGCGCGCACGCGCGCACACACACACAAACACAGAGTCCTTCTTAACTTAATGAAGTGGACCCCGGGTTTCCCCTTACTATCCTCCAGTGGGGTTCCATTCCTCAGTGCGGTTTCCCGTGCACCATTTCGGTTCTGTCTGTTGGACCCACAGCCGAAGGGGCTGAGTGGTTCCTGGTCCTTGCCAGTGTGTCCTGTTAACGGGAGGGTGGCCCAGTGGCAGAGCAGGCCCTGGTGCTGGCAGCTTCATGTAGAACGCCTTTCCTTTTTTTCCTTTAAATTAGGACCGGGGTGGGGGGGTGGGGGGCTGGGCTGAATCTGTGAGGGCGAGGGAACCAGCAGGGTCTCATCGGAATGAGGCCAGAGAGGCAGGATCGCCACGTGCAGGGTCCAATTCTATCTTTATTGAAATTTTTGATATTTTGTTCATCATGGATATTTTTCTGAATCGAATTTGATTTTGAAAGACATGGGGTTAAATAGCATCCTTTCTCTCTCTTGCCCAGCTGTTTGGTAGCTCCTTAAATCGGGCACCTGAGAGGAGGGCCTTACTCACCTCACCCTCAGCCCATCCCTGGGGCCAGCCCTTGCCACACCCTGTTGCAGATACAATCTTGATTCATGCCAGGCGGTCCTGCAAGGTCAGCTCTGTTGGCCCGATTTTAGAGATGAGGAGATTGAGATCAGAGAGGGGACGTCACTTGCCCGAGGGTGCACAGCTCAAAAGGGGCAGAAGCCAGACTTGAGCCTTAGTGTCTGGCTCCAGGGCCTCTGGTTTGCCGGGACTCAAAGCTCTGCCCCTCCGAGGCAATGCATGGTCCCAAGTCTCTCTCTCCCTCTCTTTTTTAAGGGTCCTGTTCAGAGCCTCTCTGGTCCGTGTCTCAGAGAGAGCCCCTGGAGTGCTGAGGGATCCTCTTCTCTGAGCCCAGCACCCTGGCATCCCAGGAGGCCACGATTCCTTACTTGCTTGCACAGGGGTCCCCATGGGGCAAGGCTCACTGTCCACGTGGGGAGTCTGCCAGCAGCAGCGCGCTCTGTGGGGTGTGGGACTTCGGGGACTCTGTTTGACCGAGTGGTTCCTGGTGGGTGAGGATGTTTACAAAGTCTCTGGGGAAGCCCAGATGCACGGCGCATGGGCACATGTCGGGTGGAGAAGACACAGGCCCTCTTAGTCACCTCTACCGAATTTCTATGCGGACCAAGAACTATAAACTTAAATTTTTTTCCTAAGGTATCTTCAGAATATGGTGTATTTTTATGTGGAAAAGAAAAGTTATGAAGGCAGCTGTTACTTTGAAAGAAAATTCATTAAAAGTCCTTGAGGTATGAAAGATGATGGCGTGCTCCTCAATCATTTTGGCATAACTTGATTGTGGCTGTAATTTTTTTTTTGTCAAGCATGTCAGACAATAAAGTCTTTGTAAAAAGAAAGAGATGTCCACGTGACGCCTCTTCCTGTGTATGTCTCTGGGTGGCCTGTGAGGCTCGTGGGGGGAGGAATGGCGTCCTCCCGGTCCAGTCCTGAGTCCTGGACAGCGTTCAGAGGCCAAAGACCTTCCATGTGGCAGCACCTGGCATCCTTTTGCTTGCTCCGGCTTCCCCCTGGGGTGGACCAATCTCGGAAGTGGTTGGCATGGGCCATTCTGTGCCCTATGAAGTTCAAGTATTCTTGATTCCTCAAACAGAGTACCTTGAGATGGTCTAAGCTCTGGGACCTTCCCCGAAGCAGTATGTTCAACCTAGCTCTTACCAGACTAAGGGTCCAGGTGTTGCCCAAGAAAAGCACTGACAGATATAATGACTCCAGTCTCAAAGCAGCCTAAGCTGTATAAGTCCCATCATTTCCTTTCTTCCTTATATCCATCCACCCATCCATCCACCCATCCATCCATCCATCCACCCATTAGTCTGTCCATCCATCCGTCCACCCATTGGTCTTGTCTGTCCATCCATCCATACCCATCCATCTATCCATCCATCCATCCATCCATCCACCCACCAACCCACCTATCCATCCATCCATCCATCCATCTATCCATCCATCCACCCACCAACCCACCTATCCATCCATCCATCCACCCATCCACCCATCCATCCATCCATCCATCCACCCACCCACCTATCCATCCATCCACCCATCCATCCATCCATCCATCCATCCATCCATCCATCCATCCGCCATCCATCCATCCATCCTCCACCCAGCTATCCAACCACCAATCCACATTCCCTTCATTGATCCATCCATCCCTACCACAACTTTCACTGATCACTTCCCATGGGCCTGCCTTGGACTAGGGAGGTGGTGATAGATTAAGGAGGTAGGATTGCTGAGGGATGGATGTGGGGGTGAGGTGAGGGAGAGCCAAGGATGACAGTGGATGTTGGCTGCCAGTCATGGAAGGGAGAAGGGGAACTGGAAGAATAGGTGTGAGGAGAGAGGCTGAGTTTTGGGGCTGGAGCTGCAGGCGCACTTGGGATATTCAGGGGAAAGTTCCAGTGGCTGGAGGGATAAATGGATCTGGAGGAGGAAGAACCTCTCTGAGATCTGCATTTGTGAGTCATAACCAAAGTCATGGGTCTGGAAGAGACGTCCCAGAGGGGTGACTGGAGGGCAAGAAGAGTAGCCTTGGGCAGATTATGGGTGTCAGCCTCTCCATGGCCCTTACCTGACCTCACACTGCCCCACCTGTCACCTGACCTTCCACCAGAGCCTCGCAGGGGGCCTATGCTAACTGGCCCTGGGCCTTGGCTCCCCATCAGTGGGCAATGAGGAGGAACCACTTGACCATAGGTAGACTTGGCTGCTGTTCTTGGCCAATGTGAGCCCAAGCAGAGCTCCTGAGTGGGGGGGCAGGGATCCTCTAGGGCAGCTGCCGCCTCCGGTAGTGCTGTAGGCCCTCCTGCAGCACACGGGTCCCCATGCCCTGCTCAGAGTCCAGAAACAGCCCCTGCTGCCCTCAGTGTAGATGGGTTGTCTGGGGTTTGGACAAGTGGTGGAGGGGGTCCCACAGCAAAGGTGCCAGGGCACCTAGTGCCTTAGTTCTTGGTGGTTCTGCACTCAGGGCTCAGGCACTCACTGTCATCTTTGCCCAGGTGTCCCCCATATAGGATGGCATTTCAGATAACCCTCTTATCGTCCATGAGAGTCTAGTGAGCAAATCCAATGAGCTGTCTCCTGGGTCTAACTTCATTTTCCATGAGAGATCCCTGCCCAGCCCCCAGAATAAACCAGTGGAGGTAACAAGCTCTGTGGGCAAGGATTTAATCCAGTGCTCTCCCCTAATGACCCCCATAGCTCCCAGCTGGGCCCAAGCCTGCCTGGGGGCCCTCAGTTCCACTCTCCCATGGAAGGCACAGATTCTGAAGGTCTCCAAGACATGAGAGTTAGCCCCTGCTGTCTGGAAGCTCGCAGTGTGCTTTGGAAGGTTCCTCTAATCCCAAAAAAGAAGTGGAGCCCTTTAGGTCTTACATGCTTGGGGCCCTGAGAGTGGCAGAGGGGGCAGGCTGTGGGGCTGGGGGCAGGCTGAGGAACAGCAAGCCCAGTGGACAGGGGAGATCGGGGAAAGCTTCCTGGAGGAAGGAGTGTGGCTGGGCCCTGAACAATAGAACATGACTTTCCCATTCAAAAAACCTTTTTACTTTGAAATATTTTAGATCTACAGAAGAGTCTTAAGGTGGTACAGAGAGTTCCTCAATACCCTTCTCCCAGTTTCCCTAGATGTGAATACATTGCTTAGCTATGATGCTTTTACCAAAACTAGGACATGAATGCTGGTACAACACTATTACACTATAAACTTTATTTAGATTTCAGCAGTTTTTGATTATGGTCCTTTCTCTGTTCCAGAATCCCGTGCACGCTGCCATGTTGCCTTTAGCTGTCACGTGTCCATAGTGACAGTTTCTCAGTCTGTCCTCACTTTGCCTGACCTTGAAAATTTTGAATACCAGTTGAATATTCTGAAGAACATCCATCAAGTTGGGTTTGTCGATGTTTTCTCACGATCAGCCTGGGGTTATGAATTATGAGATTGCAACCTAGCTGATGGATCCTCAAGGCACCTGGGGTCACATGGTGGTACCGTGACTTATTGCCGCCGATGCTGATCTTGAACACATGGTAGAGGGGATGGATGTCTGCCAAGTTTCCCCACAGTAAAGATGCTGGTCTTCCTTTTCCATATTCTGTTAGAAGAGAGACACGAGTCTAGCTCACGGTCAAGGAGAGGTGACTCAAGCTCTCCCTTCTAGAGGGAGGAACAGCAAAGAATTTGTGGGCACAGTTAAAACCACCGCATTAGTTAATAAATATTTGGGGGGTATATTCAGGCCATGCAAAGGTCCCAATTCTTAAAGTTTTGTCTGCTAATTCGAGCATCTGTCTATGGATCTTGCCCGGACTAATGATTCCTGAGGCGCCCTCATGGCAATTTTTAAATTCTTCCTTCCTCATACATTTATTATCTGGAATTGTTCTGTAAGGAAGATTCGTCCCTTCTCTGCCATTTATTTATTTTCTATCATCACAGACTCATGCTTATTTATTTTACTCCTTAGGTTAAAACCTAGTACTATCACTATTTATTTTGTGGCTCAGATTGTTTTAACTTTGTCCGCTGGGAGCTCTTTCAAGTTGGCTCCTGTGTTCTTTTGACATATTCGTATCTTTCGTTTGTTTGACTTCTTTGATTTCTGGCATTACAGGGTGCTCCAAGGCCATCTTGCATTTTCTTTGCCCCAGCCCTAGAACCAGCCATTTCTCCAGAGAGTTCTAACTCCTTTTATTTAGAAAATCAGATCTAGGTGATAGATGTGCTAGTTGTTACTAGGGTATGACTACTTCTAGGTCCTCACAGTGGACAGGGTGAGGAAATATATGAATGTTCTAATCCATCTATAGCTATTTCTCTCTCTTATGTCTATATCCACCCAACCGTCCATCCAACGTCCATCCACCCATCCACTCATCCACCCATCCAACATCCATCCATCCTTCCATCCATCCAATCATCCATCCACCCATCCAATGTCCATCCACCCATCCAACCATCCATCCATCCACCTACTTAGCTATCATCTACTTATCTTCAATAATCACTAGTTCATACTGATATGCCGCCCCCCACCCCAGACTCTAATGCAGCAATGCATCATCTGTTCTTGTTTCCATTTGCTTATTTGTAACTTTTTCCTTTGACGAGGAGGAGCCTGGCTCCCATACCTGCAATCATGTGCGTGTTCAATCCTGGTACCTCCACAAAGCAGTTTCAGAATTCTTGGTTTGGACCCTTGTGAGAAACTCAGTTACCAACTAGAGTACAAGGCTCCTGTGCAACCCTTTTTGTCTTTAGTTTGATAAACCAAACTCTGTTTTCCAAGGTTAAATTGGTCAGGTCCTTTCTCCCAGCCCAACTCAGGGAGGTTATGTCATACATGTGCAGTGTAATTAGATTTTGTTGTCACAGTCTGCCTTACATCCTGGGATTCTCTGACATCTTAGTTGACTATTTTAAATTTGCCTACAGTCAAGCCACTCTCTGTAGTGTGCAGTTCTAAGGGTTTTCAGAAATGCAGAGTCATGTATCCATCACCCTAGTACCGTAGGGAACTGTTCCATCACTTGAAAAATTCCCCTTCTTTGACCCCTTTTAAGTCATACTGTTTTCCAGAATGTCTGTATGTTTTTACAATCCCAGTGGCATCGAGTGAGTATTCCTCTAGGTTCACATCTTCATCAGAATTTGGTATTGTTCATTAAAAAAAATTCAGCCATTTGAGAAGGTGTGTCTTGTATTTCTTTGTGGTTTTAATTTCCATTTCCCTAATGACTACTGGTGTTGAACATCTTTTCATATGCTTATTTGCCATTCACATATATTCTTTTGTGAAGCGTCTGTTCCGGATTTTTTTGTCCTCTTCCTTAAAATGTTTTTTGTTTTGTTTTGTTTTGCTTAAATGTTCCTTATGCTCTGGATTTAAGTCCTTAATTGAATATGTGATTTGCAAATCTTTTCTTCTAGTCGGTGGGTTGTCTTTTCATTCTCTTAACAGTTTCTCAGAGCAAAAGTTTCTAATCTTGATGGAGTCCAACGCACCAATTTTTTCTTTTATGAGCCGTGCTTTTGGTGTAGTACCTAAAAACTCATTGTCAGGCTAAAAGTCATGCAGATTTTCTCTGATGTTTTCTTGTAGAAGGTTTATAGTTTTATGTTTTACATTTAGGTCTATGATTCACTTGAAGTTAATTTTGGTTTAAGGTGTGAGGTTTGTATAAGTTTCATGTTTTTATGTATGGATGCTCTGTTTCCATTGAGTTGTTTTTATATGTTTGTCAAAAATCAGTTGACTATATTTGTATGGGTATACTTTTGGGCTCTCTATTTTGTTCCATTGATCGATAAGTCTGTCCTTTTGCCAATATCTTACTCTCCTGATTAACTCTCTCTATGGGTAAATCTTGAAATCGAATAGTGGCAGTTATCCAATTTTGTTCTTCTTTTTCAGAATTGTTCTGGCTATTCTAGTTCTTTTACCTTTCCATGTACATTTTTCAATGAGCTTGTTGACATATAAAATAGATCTTGCTGAGATTTTGATGGAGATTACATAGGATTTATTTATTTATTTATTTTTTAAAATATGGAACGCTTCACGAATTTGCGTGTCATCCTTGCGCAGGGGCCATGCTAATCTTCTCTGTATCGTTCCAATTTTAGTATATGTGCTGCCGAAGCGAGCACATTACATAGGATTTATAATCAGACTGGAAAGAAGTGATATTTTCACAATGTTTAGACTCACAATTCATGAAAAAAACTTTTCTCTCTCCATTTGTTTAGATCTTTGCTTTCTTTCATCCTTGTTCTATAGTTTTCATCATACAGATCCTGTGCACATTTTGTTAGACTTATATCTAAGTATTTCACTGGGGGCTATATTTTAAATTGTATTGTTTTTTTAAATTTTACGTTGCAGTTGTTCTCTGTGAATACATAGTAGGCACATGATTAATTTTTGTACTTTGTAATTCACTTAGCTTAGTTCACTTAGCTTAATTCACTTAGCCTTTTTGGTGCGTTCTTTGGAATTTATTATTAGATAATCATATCATCTGCAAATAGAGACAATTTTATTTCTTCCTTTCCATTTTTATTTTTCCTTTTAATTTTTCTTGTCTTATTGCACTGTCTAGGACTTTCAGTATGATGATGAATAAGTGATGAGGAAAGACGTCCTTGCCTTGTTCCTGATCTTAGGAGAAGACTTTAAATCTCTCATCATTTACTACAATGTTAGCTACAGTTTTTGTATGTGTCTTTTATTCAGTTAAAGAAATTCCTTTCTGCTCCTAGGTTGCCAAGAGTTTTTCTTAAGAATCAATGCTGAATTTGTCAAGCATCGTCTTCTGCATCCAATGACGTGATCATATGTTTGACATGGTAGGTCTAAGTGTGGATCTTTTTGAGAGTTTATCCTCTTGAGAGTTTACTGAACTTCTTGGATACATGGATTTATGTTTTTCTTCAAGTTTGGGGAGTTTTTTGGCTATTGTTTCTTTGAGTCTTCTTTCTGCCTCCCCCCACCCGTCCACCTCCTCCTGGAACTCACATTGTGTATATGCTGATATGCCTGAGGATACTCCACATGTCTCTGAGGCTCTGTTCATTTTTCTTCTTTATTTTTTCTTTTTGTTCTTCAGACTGGATGATCTCAATTTACTTATCTTCAGGTTTTCAGATTCTTTCTTTTGCATTGTTAAATCTGCTGTGAAGTTCCTCTAGAGGATTTTTAATTTCAGTTACAGTTTTCAAACTCCAGAATTTTTATTTGGTACTTTTTAATATTTTTAATCTCTTTAATACTTTTAATATTCCCAATTTGGTGAGACATTATTCTCACGACATGGATTTCTTTAGCTATCTGACTATATTTTAAATAGTCAAAGCTTTTATCTACTACATCCAACATCTGGGCTTCCTCAGGAATAGTTTTATTGATTACTTCCCCTGCCCCATGTATGGGCCGGCCATACTTTCTTCTTCTTCATTTTTTTAAAAGATTTTATTTATTTATGAGAGAGAGGGAGAGGGAGAGAGAGAGAGCAAGTGCAGTGAGAGGAACAGAGAGAGAGAGAGGGACAAGCAGATTCCGTGCCAAGCACCAAACCTGACATGGGGCTCGATCTCAGCACCCTGAGATCATGATCTGAGCTGAAACCCAGAGTCAGATGCTTAATCAACTGAGCCACCCAGGTGCCCCCTTTCTTACTTCTTTTTACATTTTGTAATTTGTTGTTAAGCACTGGACATTTTAAATAATATAATGTGGCAACTTTGGAAATAAGATTCTTCCCCCTCCAAAAGTTTGTTATAGTTGCTCGTTGTAATTATTCATTTAGTGCCTTTTCTGAACTAATTCTGTAAAGTCTATATTCTTTGTTCTATGTGGCCAGTGAAGTCTCTTTTCAGTTAGCTTAATGGTCGGTTAATGATTAGGCAGAGACTTCCTTAAACACTTGGAACTAATAAATCTCCCAGTCTTTGCTGACAGCTCTGTGTGCATGTGGAGTCATGTCTTCAGCACTGAGCCAGGGAGCACAAACTCTGCCTTAGCTTTTATCTCCTGCCAGCGAAGAGTCTTAAGTTCAGTCAAAGATGAGAGCTTAGGGCCTTGTCATATCTTTTCTGAGCATGCACACATCCCTGGGCATGTGCCAGCCCTAGGCACATACATGGACTTCTCGGTCCCCAGGAAATCTTGGGAACTTTTCAAAGTCTCTATGAACATCTTATTCCCCAACTCTGCCTTTTAAGCTCTCTTAAATTGGTTGACCCAACTGTCACCCTCTACCCCAATCAGCCACAAAGTTAAAATATTTGCTTATAATTGTTTTTGACAAATGTAGCCTCTATACTCGGAGGAAAAGATCTTTTGGTACCTGAGCAATTTCTGAGTCAGTTCAAATACAGTCTTGCAAAGGAGGTCCTCCGGGGAATCACTCGGCAGGTCAAATATGACAATTCTCTGCGAGTGAGGCTTTGAAAGCACTCCAGCTCTATTCTACTTCCTTTGGTGACTGCCACGGTGCAGTGGGAGTGCAGACCGTTATTTTTCAAAGCTATCGTGGAGCTGGAGAGTGGCTCTTTGGACTAGAACAAGTTGAGATGTCACAAAGTGTGCTCTTTTTTTTTTTTCCTTAAAATTCAGCTGCTTTTCTTGAATAAATGCTCCTTGGATTCCTGTATAAACATTGGGTTAATTTCTAGAATTCTGAAGAAGTGGATTCTGACAGTGTTTCCCTTCACGCAGATGTACTGCGGGCTTGGCATGTATTTCTGCCTCTCCCCACAGGAGCAGAGCCTTTTATTTTCGTGTTCCACTCCCTCACCTGCACTGGGTTCCAATTAGTGCCCCCCAGCTACAGCTTTGTCATCCTTTTGCATATTACCGTCCGGCTCCCTCTGAGAGATGGGAGATGGGTTTTGGCAGAGTTTCAGCAGTGGCTGCTGCTCTCTCCTTCCAGCCAGTACCACTGGGGAAACAGAAAGGGTGGGTGGGGGGGGAGTTTCTCTGGATTGTCCCTGACCTCTGTGAGCTCCCGGTGGGTTTCTGAATGATGCAGACACCCCTATGTCCACAGCTCCCAGAGCATTCACATTCTCAGGCTAGCCTTCAGCAATTAGTTAGAATTTCCAGCTGAATCCTCTTACTGGCTCATCTGATGTCTGGGGGTCACTATTGCAGGGGAGCAAACACTTGGGTCTGCTGCTCCCTACAGGCACCTGTCTCCTCCCAGATTCTGGTGAGTTTGTGGTGGACTCCATTCTCAGATGGATTTAAGAAAAGTCATTAATTTGCGTTTGTCCTGTCATACAATTGGGAGTGATGCTCTTTCCAGCTCTCTGCCTCCAAGAAGCCCAAACCACAGGTGCTTCCCAAGTCTCTACTGCGTCCTGCTTGCTAGCCAATAGCGCATTGGCCAAACTAGGTCACATGGCTGACTTATGGATTCAGGAGTGGGGAAATGGACGTCACCTCTTCAGAGACAGGAACTCCAAATTAGATGGAAGGGGCATGGGCATAGGAGGGTGAGATGAATGAAGCCATTTGTTCTGATATGAGGCACTCCCCTGGAGGTGGAGAGATGACGACTTGAACCTCGTAACATGATGGGATTCAGAGGGGATGCTGCACTCAGCTGAGTGGGGCTCAGGGAAGGCTGCCCCCAACTGAAGACACCTGATTGGGATACAGGGCCCAAGAAAGAGGAGGAGGGGATGGCGGTCCCATCTGGGACTCACCCATCTTTAGGTAGCAGCTCAGGTCTCAGCCTCCTGGCTTGGACTCTCTGGCTCTGGAGCACACCCCTCCCTCAAGCCCTTGCTGAAATCCGGTCTTGAGGTCCAGGCTCAGACTTTGAGCCTAGGGCTGGGGCACTTTGGGCGCCCATAGACCGAGGGCTTCTCTCACCAGAGCCTTGACTCTCTTTTTCGATTGTTTGCGACCTTCCGTCTTTAGAGCTCTAGGGGACAAGTGTGTGTTTGGACTCTGGGCCAGGCACAGAATGGGCTGCCTGGCTGGCTGGAGCCATGGACGGATGGTCCCAGGAGAAGGGCAGGGAGGGGTTATCTAACTTCCTTTTGCTGATACAGAAATAGGGGCTCAGTCCAGAGAGGTAAGTTGCAACCCCCCAGGGGCTGGCCAGGGGAAGGCTGGACATCCCAACCCTCAGGCCAGCACTGCTCTGACTTGGGCTTGAAGGGTCCGGGCGTCAGGAAAGTGGCTGGCCTACTTCTTCTGGGCTTAAGGGAGGGGATGGCTAATAGCCCACTCATCGGCATCCCTCAGCTTGGAAGTTGTGCTAACTCCTGAGAAACCCCACTGCTAAGCCCAGCCCAGGGACAATTCGCACTGGCTCGAGAAGGAGAAGAGATGTGGGCACTTCCTGGGGCCATGCTCTGCGCTAGCTCTTTCCGCACTCGGCTCTCCCAATGTCCTCTGAGGTGAGACTGAGCCCCATTTACAGATGTGGAAATTGAGGCTCAGATTGGGGAAGTGACTCGGCCAGGTTTCATGGTAGAGCTGGAGCTCGAACCCAGTCTCAGTACCACCACAGCTATCCTGAAAATGCCACCTGTGCGCCTGCCTCACCTTGGCCAGCTGTGAGCACACACTGGTCCCGTGTTGGGTCAGGATGAGCTGTTTGCCTCTGGAAGCCCCTTCTTGACCGGGAGGCTCTCCAAACCCCTCGATGACAGACCCAAAGACCACTGGACAGCGCAAGGCTAAATGTCTGACTCAGGCTTGGGTGTCAGGAAGGCCGTCTGCAGGACGCGGCTGAGAGGCGATCTGAGGGGCATTGCGGGGTGGGCGGGAGGAACAGCAGGGGCAGAGTGCGAGGCCGTGCGAGGGCCTGCTCCGGGAAGGCCGAGGCTGGGCACACGGCGGGGGTGGGGGACAGGGTTGGGCACACAGGCAGGGCCTCGAACGCTGGGGCAGGGGCACGGGCACATGAGAAGGGCATCTACTTGCCCCTCACTCTAAGAAGAGCTGTTGAGGCCAAGGGCATCCCTGCTGCACGGCACCCACTTGGGGTGTCCTCCTCTCTCCTTCTCCCTGAACTCAGGCTGCCCGAGCACCCACTCCCCTGCAGCGGGCATCATCCTCCCTGGGACCTCTGGATCTTGGGAGCCCCCCACCCCAGCCCTGCCCCGGCCAGAGCCCCTCAGCATCATCCTTGATGCCCCGTTGCCAGGCTGGGGACATCTGATCGAGGGGCAGGAAGCCCCCCACCACTGCCTACGCTTCGCGCGGGGCCTCCCCCGACTCCCAGCACTGGCCTCCGTGTCGCCGTCTCCACAGTGGGGCTGGGAACCTGGCGCGGCCGGTGGGAAAGAGCGCCCACAGGACAGTTCGCTCCGGCCCCTGCTTCCGGAGAACTCAGTGAGGACCGCAGGTAAGGGGAGGAGAAGCCACGGCCGCTGCCCGGGCCCCCGCGGGCCTCCTCAGGGGAAAACGAAGCCCTGCGCGTCTGTACTGGGTGCTCGGACCCGCGCGAATCACAGCTGCACGGAGAGCGGACGGCCCGGCGTAGGTCAGGTTCAGAGAAAAATCACAGGCGATGAAGCGGAGAGAAGACGCCACACCCCAGATTCCAACGTGGGCAGCAGGGGCTCCCTGTGGCCAAGCCGGGGGTGGGGGGTGCTGGGTCTGGGCCGACCCGCAAGGCCAGAGTCCGGCAGGGGGGCCTCTGCCTGGCTCGGAGCTGGCGCAGCCTCCCCGTGAGCCGCCCCCCGCCCCCAGTCTGGGGTCCAGTGTGAACTGAGGCTGGAACCCAGGACACAAGGAGACGGAGGGGACAGTGAAACATCTTCACGGACAGAGAGGGCCTGTGGCGGCCGCCGCTCCTCTTTCCACACCTCATGCACTTTGGAGCCCGGAGCCTCCCTGAACTCGGGCCACTTTAGCCCGTAGCCTACGTGGACCTTGCGCAGGGGTAGGAGGGGTCTCGGCCCAGGGGATTCTCCACCGGAGCCACCTGGACTGGGGTGACAGTGGGGGGTCCTTGCACTCACCCCTCCCTGACAGTGTGTGGCCACGCAACTCAGGGGTAGTTAGCCCGGCTGCCTCTCCCTACTCCCTTCCAGAAGTCAGCAAACTCTGTCTCCCATTTGCTTCACGAAAGGTGGTGAGGACTGCAGGGATTTAAAAGTTCTCTTAGCTTGTCAGACCCTGTCATGTCTGAGGAAGGGTCCCTCCTCCAACGGTCACCGACAGGTGCCTCCAGTCAGCCGCCAGCCAGGCCAGAACGAGGCCGGACTTAGACGTGAGCTGGTGCCCGTGTCTTCAGGGCAGAGAGGCGGCCGTGCGGACAAGCCCAGCAGAGGCACCGACCTCACCCAGGACACAGGAAGGCCTTCTGGGTTCCCCAGGCTCTTATGAATAAAAATCTCCAGGAATCCCAAGTTTTTAAGCATTTTATCATTGGGGGTTCTTATGAACCCTTAAGAATCATTCCCACAAAGACTAACAGCTTTATTTGCTCCAACCAAGTGCAGGGTCTCCCAGCTCAGGGGGCCCCGAAGCTGCTTGCAGACACCCCTCCCGTGTCGGGGCCACGGGGCAGCTCTGAGCCTTCACCGCCGGGAAGGACACAGGGCTGGCTGTGCTTCTGGAGACACGCTGAATGTTCACGACCCTCCCCCCACCCCACCCCGATTCTGGGATTTCGTTAGTCTTAGGGACAGGCCTCGTGGTCCCGGCTGGTCCCCGCCGGATGCGCCACAGCAGTCACCTACTGGAGGAAGGCCCGGAGGAAGTCGTTGTAGGAGATTTTGGAAGACAGCGTCTTGTCGTAATACTCCAGGATGTGGAAGAACTCCTCCTCCGAGAGGTTGATGCTGTACTGTCTCAGGACCTGCCGGACAGAGCCCCCCAGACAGAGTACCCGCTGGCCTGTGCGCTCAAGGAGGTGGGCTGCCAGCAAGGGGCCGGCCACATGCCGCCCCTCCGACGCCCCGTCCCAACATCCCATCTCCAGAGCGGCCCCAGCAGCCCTCTCCCCGCACCGCACATGCCCCTCCCTTCCCCCCCCACCCCACTTCCCTCCCTCCCTCCTGCCTCCTCTCTCCTCTGCCCTCACCCTGCCAAGGGTCAGAGTATGCATCATGGGTGTCAAACTGGAGACTCTTCCTGTCCTATGGAAGCTGCTGGTTCTCCCCACCCTCCCCTCCCCGAATAGAAGGTTAAGAGCCATCGCCTCCCTGCAGGGTAGTGGGGCTGGTCAACACGTTCAGGCAAGGTAGATGGACAGAGAGTAGAGCGGTAGGTGGGAGACCTGGCCACAGGGCCTTAACGAGGGCGGGACCTCAGGGTGCAGCCCACCTGGGAGGAGGGCAGGACAGCAGGTGCAGGGAGCCGGGTGTGGCTGATCTGACAGTAATACGGCCCATGGCGGAGCTGGCTGCCCACCTGCAGTGGCTGCCCCCTCCCCCTCAGTGAGCAGACCCCCTGGTCTTCACCAGGCTGCTATGTGTGCGGCTAAAAGGCCACACTTCTCAGCCTTTCTCGGAGCTAGGTATGTTCTAGCCAGTTAAACCCAAGTGAGAACGTGATGGAGGACCTCTGGGAAGCCTCCTCTAAATTAAAGGTGCTGGCCCCTTTGGACTACAGACGTGATGCTGGGGCCCCAGCAACCACCACAGACCACGAGGCAACCTTGTGGAAGGAAGCCAGGTGCTAAGGATGGTAGAGCAAGAACAATGGGGTCCCCAGGGACTGTCCAGCACCGAGCTAGCTCTTGCTAGCCCGGGGCCTCTTTTATGTGACAGAGAAACAGACTTCCACTGCGTTTAAGCTGCTGGGTCCCCCCTGTGACATGCAGCTAAGACAGACCCTAATAGATGGTCTCCCTCATAAGTAAAAGTAAAGATTAAGTTATGGATTTCCTATCTTGGAAATATATGTGTTATAATTTGTTTCTAACAGGAGGCTAGAACACAGGGCTGGAAGAGCCCGAGATTCCTCCGGGCAGTGGGACGACAGGCCCCGCCAAGGAAGCTGAGCCTGCGTATCCCTGACTCCCAGCTCGTCTCCGAATCTGGCTCTGTTGAGGCCACATCTCCCTTTCGAGTACTCCCTTCCCTCTGCCACCCACCCCCAAGTGCCTGGGATGCAGACAGGACCCTGTTTCCTTCCCCTCTTGGCCTGGAGACGGAAGGAGAAGGCCAGGCTGAGAGTTGACTTGAGCCCAAAGTAAAGACAAACAGTTTGAGCTGGAAAGCCACTGGGGTTTGGGGGGGGTGGGGGGTGGCCTGAGGGCAGGTGTCCCCGGGGGAGCTGCTGGGACGTCCCCTCCACCTTCCGGCAGCCCCATCGGCCCACCCACCAACTTCTGCTCATGTTCCCGACTTGAAGGGAGAGGGTTTTACTTTTAAAATTTGTTTTAATTGAAGGCAGAGATGAACCTGAGGGAAACATTTTTGGAAGTACATTTTGAGGTCATCGCCCTTTGGCTTTTTGAACATCCTTCCTGACTGCAGCACGTGATTTTGAATCTAACGTTCGGACCACAGTTACGTTCTCAACCTCCATGGCTGGGCGGGCCAGAGAAAGCGGGAAGGCAGGGATCAGGGCCCAGAATCTGCTACGTCAACGAGTTCTACGTGATTCGGAAAGTGGGAGTTCTGACTCGGCCTTGAGTGTGGCCCATTTCTCTGGTCTGGGGGGAGGTGCCTGCGGCCCCCGTGGACCCCGCGTCCTAGGAGTGTTACACACTCCCACAGGCACGCCGGAGGCGCCAGAGTTCACACTGCAGGGGAGAGCGGCTGGGCCAGCTGCTGTGGGGAGGCGGCCGGCGCCACGGGGAGGGCGGCTGGGGGAGGAGAGGGGAGACCGTCTCCCAGGAGGCAGCACTGGCCTCTGCTGGCCGAGGTCCCATAGCTGGGACCCTGCTTTATTGAGCTCCTGCTCTGGGGGTCTTGCAGGGTGGACGCAGGCCCTGGTTCCCCCATGAAGACCACGGGCCCAGCCTTGTGTGGGGTCCGGCCCGGGCTCCAAGCACCAGTGGCCCCTGTAGTGGTGTCCGGAGGGCTCAGGTCATGTCCCCGCAGGGTTCTAGAAAATTTCAGGGAGGAGAACCTGGGGTCTGCAGGTGAGGGGCACGGGACAACTTCGGGGCCCCAAGGAAATGAGGCCCAGGATAGCCGCTCACACCTGGGCCTTCACCAGGGAGGTGAGGGCTCCTCTTTTGAGGTTTTCTGGCCACTGGCATGTGGCTGGTTCTCCCGGTGCAGACATAACAGACACCCTAGAGCTGAGCTCACCTTCCTGAAATCAGCCACACTTAGAAGCCCCGTCCCGCCCTCATCGTGGGCTTTGAAGGTGCGCCTCATCGGCCTCCAGCAGTGCACAATTTTGGGCTGAATACGCAGTAAAGCTGAATAAAAGGAAGAAGTCTCAGCACCAGATTCTTTCTGGGAAAAAAAACACACACAGAAACCAAGAAGCGGTGAGAATGGAGCTTCTGAATGGGTAGTGTGGGGCAGACAGACTCAGCCCTGCGGCCGTGAGCTCCCCTTGAGGACCTTCGACCTGTTTTGCCCCTGCTCATCCCTACCCTGGGCTACCCTGGTCCACTCCCCTCTAGAACGGGGCCTCCAAGCAGAGCTCATGGCCATACTGGCAGATCACCAACCCTGCTGTTCATTACGTGTCACTTACTCCCCACCTGCTTCCCTCGCCTGGGAGGAAGGTGGCGGCGTTGATCCCCATTTCACAGAGTGGGAGACGGGAGGCTCAGAGAAGTGAAGGGGCAGGACCAGGACAGATCCGGGCTCTGCTCCTCTCAGGTTAGGGAGGAGAGAGGGGGCCAGGGAGAGATAGCTGGCCGATTGCAAAATACTTTGAGGTAAAAAGATTTCAGTTTGGGTCTTCTAAATAGGTTATGATAATGAACAGAGTTTAAAAAAAAATCACAAGGTTGTAATTATATCTTGTAATTAGATAGTACACTACACTGTGATTATTTCATTTAGGTGCTATTAGATTGAAAACAAGGTATTTTAGCATGATTTCGCCTTAACACATGTCTGAATATCACAGAGGTGAACTGTAGGCAATAATGTGTAACACATTTTGGGAAGGTTTAATTTTAACATGGCTTTACATAAAACAAATTAGTGCAAAGTTAAATTGCTTTCAATTTCCCCATCATTTAGCACCTACGATGGAAACTCACCAGATACCCTCTAGCTTTAGTTAGCTCCCGATGTACCCGATCTGCACTCGAGAAAGAAAGGATTCTGTGCTTTCCTGGCTCTTCCCACACCCATGCGTGGCTCAAGGCAGGCTCTTCCCATCCTAGCTTAGGGTAGCTCGGGCGTGGCTGGAAAGCGGGGTCCCACCTGGCTTCCCCAGAGGGCTGTCCCTGCAGAGAAGATCCCCAAAGAACTAGAAAAAGAAATGGTGGGACTGGAACATGGACCAGGACCAGCAGCAGGCGGGGCAGGCCTTCTGGAGGTGTTGGCCGCACGCTTTCCTAGGAAAGGCCCTGAGAATTGTCTCCCTCCTATCACTCGCACCCAGGGTAGGGACGGGGTGGAAGGCCAGACTCTTTCTGGCACAGAGTGGCAGCTGTAGTCCCTTCTGGGGTAATGTCCAGAGCTGGGGCGGGGTTGGGGGGCGGGCAGTGAGACAGCACACGGGCAGCACGCTGGTATCTGCCCCGAGGCTCAGCTCCCAGTGGGGCCGTCTTGGAGCACCTGTCGCTTCACTGCCAGGAGACTAGGAGTCAGCTTTTTGACCCCTCAGTGCAGATGGGCAGTCTCTGCACAGGGGAGGTTTCAGAAGGGGCCTTAGAACCCAGCAGCTTCCTCCCTCATTTTCAGGAGGGGAAACTGAGGCCCGGAGAGGGGGAGGAAGGCCAGAGCTGGCAGGGGCCTTGCAGGCTGTGCAGTTTCCAGAGCTCGCACCTGTGCTCCTGGGTCCCCTGAAGATGTAAGGAAGACAGTCTTCTCTCCGCTCACAGCAAAACCGAGTTAGAGAAACAACTGTCTTAATCTTAGCTTTTCCTGCCGTCACTTGGCCTAAGCCTCTGATGCTAGCTCTCATTTAAAGCAGGAACTGCACAAAGATGACACCCGATTCTGCACAAAATCACATGCAAATTTAGCTGCATAGAAACGTTCTGCATGGGTCTACTGTTTGCTGGGTTGACCCAGCGTGACCCTGCTGCTCCCGGGCGTGACGGGGACCTGCGGGGAGCGGCCAGGGTGGGGCGGTCCACCCTGCACGCGGGTCCCTACAGCTGCGTCCCGGGGTGCTGGAGCTGTTTGCCCCCCGAGCTGGCCACGCTAGCTGCACTTGCCCTTCAGTTCAGTATCACAGATGATGGAGAAGCAGCAGGGAAAGCTGTTGTTGGTTTGTTTGCATTGTGTTTCGGAGAGACGGGAGAACGGCGAGTCCGTGAGAACAGGCTGGACTGGGTGTGAGTGGGGATCACAAAACTGATAAATAATGGAGAGAAAAGGTAAAAACCCAGGACGGTGCCCTCCACCTGCTATTTAGGCATCTTGTGGTTCTCATTCCTCTTCAAAAAAACAAAAAGGAAATTATAGACAATGCATTGTGGTTACAGTTTATGCAAGAAAGATGATGAGTCTCCAACCCCCCCTTCCCC
Source organism: Lutra lutra (assembly GCF_902655055.1). Classification (NCBI taxonomy): domain Eukaryota; kingdom Metazoa; phylum Chordata; class Mammalia; order Carnivora; family Mustelidae; genus Lutra; species Lutra lutra. The sequence continues at coordinate 139,253,171 of NC_062285.1, forward strand.
CAACCCAGAGGAAAGGGTCTGGCCTGCCCCAGAGGCTTGAACATACATGGATGTTTCCATTAAAAATGTTTCACTTTGGGATGCCTGGGTGGCTCAGTGGGTTAAAGCCTCTGCCTTCGCCTCAGGTCATGATCCCGGGATCGAGTCCCACTTCAGGCTCTTTGCTCAGCGGGGAGCCTGCTTTTCCTTCTGCCTGCTATACCCCCTGCTTGTGCCCTCTCTCTCTCTTTCTCTGACAAATAAATACATAATATCTTAAAAAAAAAGAAAGAGACATGTACATTGTCCTGGGTTATCCTGGGGGACCCAATCCAATCACCCGAGTCCTTAAAACACAGACTCTTTTGTAGTGAAAGAAAAAAAAAAGTTTCATTTCTGTTTGCAAAACGGGCGGGTGTCTCCTGGTGCTGGGGGAGGAGCCAGAGAGCCAGGCTACTGTCCCCAGTCTTGGGTCTCCAGGCGCTCACAGGGCTCCAGAAGGAGAGAAAGAAAATCTCTGGGTTATTTCCAAGGAAGGAACTTTTGAGCTGTTTGCGAAGCTCTCAAAGCCTTTACCTGCACCTCTTGCCTCCCTGAGGAAGCCACCAGCTCGCTGGCTTTGCGCCCACGGAGCAGACCCTGGGGTCGTGTGCCCGCCTGGAAAGTGCTGGGGCTGTACAGGCCTTTATGTAATGGAGAAGATGGGACAACAGAGACTTGCTTGACAAGTGTCTACATACTCGCATTATATGTACACGCACCCATCACACGCACTATCATGGGAACACGTGCACGCATCACGAGTCATGTGTACACATCCACATGCGTAGATCACACGAATACAGTACACACCCATCACACCTGTCCACATATATTGCACACACGTGATATACAGATACCATGATTATCACGCATGTGTGATTTGCATGTATATGTGTATAGAGAAAATCTGAGTCCATTTTCGGGGTCCGAGGGGAGGTGGCAGTGAGACCGGGGACATCTGACAGGTGGGTCCTCACTGGCCAGTGGCCCCTCCCAGAGGCTCCATGCCCACTGTGCCCCCCATGGCTATGAAGCCAGATAATCCGAATTTACAATGACTTGGGAGAGGTGAGAAAGCCTTTCGAGCCCCACGCATTGCCGGAGGGTGACTCTGCCTACCATCTTATGTGCATTCTGAATTTTCATTCTCTGCATCAGGGAGGTTTCCTTCGCTTTCAGCAGGAGGACACAGCTCTGGATGAAGTCGCAGTACGCAAACCTCCCGTTGTTCTTCAAATCGTACTTCACGACGAGCTGCTGGCATTCCTCTTTGCTTATGTCCAGACTGAACTTCTCCACAAGAGCTAAAGACAGAAACACCGGTTCAGCTGCTGGCGATTTGTTCACTCATTCATTTGTTCATGCCCGCATTCGTTCATCTCCTGCTGAGGGGCTCGGGGCTGGGTCCTGGCTCACAGGCTCATGGTGGGTATGGCTGGACAGACACGGAAGCAGACAGGCAGGTGCACGGCAAACTCCACGCGGCGAGGAGGGAGGGGTCCCCTGCATCCTGCTGGGCCCTCGCTGGCCTGGTGCTGCAGCCGCCACTGCTGTGGTCCCAGCGGTACAGTCAGAGCACAGAGGAAGCCGTGCTGAGGGACGGGGAGGGACAGAGTCGGAGCGCTGCTTGCTAGGGCTGGGGAGGAAAAGCACCGGAAGTGACTTTCTGTATATAAACGGTGCCTTCAAACCAAACACAGGCTGGAAGACACCAAGTGCAATGTGCAACCCGAGGTCCTTCTGCCTTTGCACGGAAGAGACAGCAGATCGCGATGCTGACCAGGACACGCGGGGCGGGACGGGGCTGGGCTGGGGAGCCTCCAGGGGCGGCCCGGCTCTGCTGCTCCGACTTGCAGAAAGTCATCAGCAGGGCTCAGGACATACAGAAGGACTTCTGAAAATTAGTAAGTGTACATTTTACAGCATGGAATTTTGGACGTGCTACTGAAGCCAGACTAGCTGAGCAGGATAATGGATGGGCGGCTTCAGCGGGTTCCTGGGTAAAAACTAAACACAGCGACGAGACAAGCTAAGGTTCGTCAGCCTCAAAATCAGAAGAATTAACTAAAAACCAAATGGAACTCAAACATGCATGAAAACCAACATTGCTGATTTGGTTTTAGCAAAACATGTCATGTAAAATCAGTGGAACAATGCTTATTATTGATTTCATCTTTTATATTTAATTTAGAAATGGTTATTTTTCATAGGAGCTGTTCACTTACAGGGTTCACACCTTGTTTCGTTCGCACACTTTTTTTTTTTAAAAGATTTTATTATTTATTTGACAGAGAGAGAGATCACAAGTAGGCAGAGAGGCAGGCAGAGAGAGAGAGGGGGAAACAGACTCCCTACCAAGAGGAGAGCCGGATGTGGGGCTCGATCCCAGGACCCTGGGATCATGACCTGACCTGAAGGCAGAGGATTTAACCCACTGAGCCACCCAGGCACCCCCGTTCGCACACTTTTAACCCGTGATTATCATGAAAGTGATTTATATGAATATTGGAGGTTCTTGAGAAAAACATTTTCCTTAAAAAGGGACCTAAAGATTGGTCAGGAGGAGGGGGAGCTGACCACAGGGGGCTTCAAGCAGGGGAGCGACAAGGTCAGATTTACCTTTATGTAACGTAAAATGCTGCATAAATCACATGCAACCATGAGGCGAACTATAAACCCAGATGATGTCATTTGAACAGCTCATCAAAGCGATCAATAGGGCAAAGAAGATACCCTGGTGGGCTGGCCTGTCCCCAGCCGTGGCCCTCCTCCACCTGTCCCATCTCCACCAGCTCTCCAAGCCTGTGAACCTTTCATGCCGCCCGGAGACCACAAGCAAGTCCGTGATTTCTCACGCTGAGAACACCACGGCGGGCAGACTTGGTCATGTGGGCATGAACAGGCCCTGTGGTGGGTTGAGGTGCTTTAGGAATTCTTGTCCCCCTAGGCAGCATTTACGGATGTCCCCAGCCTGCCTCGGCGGGGGAGGGGGAGGGAATGGGCTTGTGCCAGCAGGTGACACTCCAGGAGAACGCACCCAGGAATTCAGCTGTGGTGACCTCGCCCTGCTTGTTCACGTCCTTCTCTTTGCATTCCTTCAGGAACTCTCTCCAGCAGCCCTGGATTTGCTTCCGGAGCTTGCTCTCTATGGGCTCGCAGTTCTGCAAGGGTAGGGGGCCTGGCGCCGAGCCGGCACTGGCGGGGGTCTAGAGAGAAAGGAACGGAAATTGTCTCGTAATGTGAGATTCAAAATGGAAATCATGAGACAAACTTACAGGCAGGGCTCAGGTTTGGGGTTCAAGATTTCACAGGCAGTATTAGCTCAGAAATAAAGGAGGAGCAAAACAGAGATGGTATCCTGCCATTTGTTACTTCCATCGGTGGGCTGTATTGGCGCCTAAATGCAATGACCAACATAGTTTTGGAAATAAACCGTAGCCAAGATTCAAGTATACGGAGATGTTATTTAGATATATTACTGGTGTGTGAGTGTGTGTGTGTGTGTATGTGTGTGTGGTGACAAGAACATATTTTTCACCAGAGGAAGAGTCTTATCAAAGAAAGGGAGTCACTTGTTATTTTCATGGATGTCTAATCCTGCACTCCCTTCCAGAATGTGCAATATTGTGAAATTATGTGAAATTATGAGGCCATTCTCGGTCTATTGTATTATCCATTTAAATACGGGGAATGAACTGGATGTAGCCCATGCATCCTCCGTCCTAAGGTTATCTGCTACAGTAACCAACTCAGCTAAATTCCTGCTCTTTCTCCGGAATCCTGTACCACCTGCGCCTTCCCCATCTGGGTGGACGTAACACCTTTCTTCTAGGTGCTCAGGCCAAAACCTCAGAAGCCATCCTGGACTCTCTCTCTCTCAAGCCAACACCTAATCTGTTGGGACATCCTATTGGCTTTACCTCAAAGACACATCCAGCATCTGACCTCTGGCCACCAGCTCCCCACTGCCCACCTCGCTTGGCGCCACCAGGCCTCTCCCTGGACCACTGCAGCCTCTCCCTACTCCTTGCTTCTTCTGCCCACGCCTCCAGCATCCGCTCCACGCACCGCCCCTACTCAACACACAGACAGGCGCCTTTATACGGAGGCTTGCTGTCCATATCACTGTTCTGCTTGAGCACCTGCAGGGCTCCACCCTGGCATTGAAAGCCCAGGTCCTTGCTGTGCCCGCACCTCCCCCCCCACCCTCGCCACAGCGTGTTTCCTGCGGCTGCCATAACAGAGCTACAGACTTGGTGGCTTAAAACAGCACACGGTAATTCTCTCCCGGTTCTGGAGGTCAGAAGCCTGAAATGGGTCCCACTGAGCTAAAATCAGGGTGTCAGTAGGATTGAGTGCTTTCCGAGGTTCTAAGGGAGAATCCGTTTCTTACCTTTTCCAGCATGTAGACGTGCCCACACTCCTGAGCTTGTGGTCCCTTCCTGAACCTTCCAAGTCAGCAGCATCAGGTGGCCCTTTCTCCAATGGCGTCTCTCTGACACTTCCCTTCTGCCTCTGTCTCCCCGTGTACAGACCCTTGTGGGTGCCTTGGGCCTTCCTGGCCACTTCAGAATAATCCTGTCTTAAGTCAGCTGGTGGGCACCTTTAATTCCATCTGTAGCCCTGATTCTCCGTTGCCATGTAAGGTGACATATTATAGCTCCCAGAAATTAGGACATGGACATCTTTGGGGTCCTCCTGACCCCCCACCCTTCATTCTGCTCTACTCACTGTCTTCATCTTGTTAAATACTTATTATTCACCGTTTCTTGGCTATTATTCCAAGAATGTAAACTCCATAAGGGCAGGCACCTTTGTTCATTCTCAGCTCTAGAATAAAGATGCAGCACATAGTAGGTGTGCAGTAAATGTGCATCGACTGAAGGAAGGATAACTTCTGTCTCTGAGCGCTCACCACGCACGAAGCCCAGCAATGGCGGCCCTAAGTACATGGCTGGGATACTCTCAAGCCCCCTTCCCCGGAGACACCATCATCCTTCCCACAGATGAGGCAAGAGCCTCCATAAATCTGGCCTCTTTCTTGTGCCCCAGGCTCAGCCTGGGGACAGAGCCACAACATTAGACAGGCCTTGGTTTGAAATTGGGTCTCTCTGCATCTAATGTAAGGATACCTATTCGAGCCTCAGTATCTTCAGCTGTAAAATGGGAGCAACACTTCACAGCAGGGCACATAGTTGGGGCCTTGTACACACTGCCTCCCTACCACGGGGCATTTGCTTTCCTGCCTGATGAAACCCCAGCTTGCTGACATCTAGAGTCTCCTGCCCCTGCTCCTGTACCCATTTCTCACCCTAAAGCCGCCTTATTCCTCCTTCCACACCCCATACCTCCCTTCCACCCACCCTCTCCCCAATCTTTCCTCACACCTCCGCCCTTCCTTCTCCAGGCAGGTGAGTGCTAAGGACACACCTGTGGGCTCCTCTCCTGTGTCCCTACTCCAGGTTCTGCCCAGGTGACCTTCTCAGTCACCTGTCCCTTAGAGACTCTAGGCCCCTTAGGTCCAGGGGCGTTGGGGGCTTTGGGGCCCTGGTGACGGCGACACGACATCAAGGACTCACACATGGGTGGCTCGGAGGTTTCAACCCAGGCTTCAGGTCGTGAGTGGGCGATGACACTGCAGACCTGCTTCTGTATGAGACTTCGGGAACACTGCTGCCCCTTTGGGCCTTGACGGAACTGCCAGTGGTCGGCGGTGTTGCCATTCTCTCGGAGCTGAACATGCTCAGGAAGTCCGGGTACTTCAGCCTGCCCTTGGCATTGACCGGCATCTCGCTCCACAGTCTGTCAAACTGGCAAAGAAGCAGACGTCAGTCCCCAGTGTGAGCGTTTAAGAGCCCAACGGAGTCTCCCGCGGCGCCCCTGAGACGCGGGCGGGAGCTGGGGAAGGCCAGCGCTCACAGCAGAGGTCCGAGACCCACATCTATTTAAAAAAAAATTGAAAAGGGGGGGAACCCCACTTGGTCTGTGCTTGATGGAAGCCTCTGAAAGACGAACAGGATTATTCATTCAAGAGGATTCATTCGTTCAAGAGGATTACTCATGGCTTCCTCAGGACAAATTTTAATTGAATTGTGCCCTTAGTGAGTAGTTGAAGCCATTAAATGTTGTGATGAGTCACAGAGCCTGAGCTGCGTGTATATAAGGACACTGTGGGGGGAAATGCAAATCAAAGCCTGGTCCACCGTGGTCCTGGGGAGGGCCAGCCGGACTCATTGCTCTTCCTTGCAGGTACCTGAGTTCTGCCATGGTCCCCGCTGTGCTCACAGCCGTAGTATGCGGCCCACAGAGGACCAGAGCTGCCTCCCCACCGGCTGGAAAAGGGAAACCAGAGTGAAGCGTGTGGCTTTGGGTTGGTTCCAGGCTGTGTCTGGACCATATGAGCACAGATAGAGAGCAAAGTGACCCCAGCATCCTACCTGAGCCACTTTTGATGACTGAGGGCTTTCGGGGAACTAAGAAGAGGGGTAACTTAATTCTGAGTTGGTTTTTAGGGCCTTTCAGAACTGGTAGGGCCCCAGATTCCAGCACATGCCAAGGGGAGCGGTGTCCCCTCCTTCCTGTGGGCCTTGGCCTTGGCCAGCGCTTTTGGCCTCCGGGTTTCCCAAAGGCAGTGATGAGAGACCCTGCTGGCTCTGTTTGAAATTCTGGAAATGAAGCACTGAGGGGTGGGGAAGAGACAGGGAATGTTCCAGGCCCTGAGAAGGGAAACAGGTTTAGTCTGGGACAATATTCTTGATTAATGTTTTAAACTTTTTATTTCAAAAGAATAGTAGATTTTCAGGAAGTTACAAGGATGGCTCCAAGAGGTGCTGCGTGGAAATGAGAGACCTTGAGAAAGTGGCTCACCACGTGGTCTCAGAGAGAATTCACCATCACCAAGGGCAGTGACCACCTCCAACTGTCTCCCTTCAGGAAGGTTCTCCCAACCCCCCAGAACAGATGACTGGCATGCTTCTCTACCTTCTCCCCTTGTGCTGAAGCCACCCATGCAAGTGACATCGCCCTTCCTGGTCCTGAAGCTCTCTGAAGATTGTCCGAGACTCATCTTCGAACGTTGAGCATCTCACAAAAGGACTAGCCCACAGCAGGTGCTCTGGAAATGTTTGCTCAACTGCTGAAAGTCCTTCAAAACTCACAGAAGACTGACCAGACAATGGTAAGATTCTTTAAAAATGAGGGGGGACAGAGGGCACAAAGCCATATTGTGATCCCAGTCCTCATGCAGGGCTTTCAGGAAACACAGTGAGATGTGGCTGAATAAGAGGAAGTGGGTTGTGGAGGGCTCTCCTGCGTGTCTGCGTTAGCAACACGGGGGAGGAAGGAGGAGGCAGGTCATGTTATCAAGGGTAAATGCAAAGGAGGGTGTGAATGCTTGAGGATGCGGTGAACACCTGGAGCATGGAAGCAAGGTTATTTATGGAACCACAAGGACAATAATGGTGTCCCCTGGTCTGCCAGGAGGAGCAGGGAGGGACCAACTCCTAATTAGATCTTGTGGTACAAGTGAAAGTCAAGGCAGGACCACGGAAATCCTCTCTGCACCATGAAGGGCAGAATGAACGCTGCCAGGAGGACGTGGAATTGGATGGGTGGGAAGTGGAAGCCCACACACAGCCCCTCAATCTTGATAGGTCCGTACACCCAAGAACACCGACCGAGGCGAAGGATGCGGCACAGGACGGAGGCTGCTGGGGGCTGCGGGGACTGGAGAGACATCAAGAGGACCGGAAACGGGCACCACGAGAGCGCGTTCTGAAATGACAGGCCTGGGAGCCGGGCGCGAAACCCAGGCAAAATTCTGGCGGTTTGTGAACGAGCTGAAAGTGAGTCCGTTTCCACGTCACGGTGGCAGATCGTGCGCTTCCTGCAACGTCCCCTCCCACGCGGTAGCAGCCGCCTCCCGGACACCGAAAAACACGTGACTCCGGGGTCCACTGCTGTGATGGGGAAACTGCCGGACAGCGCCCCTCCCAGCCCACAACAAGAGAAAGTCAAATATTTACCAGATCAGAACGTGTGAGGCTCATCAGAGAGGGGAGGCTCCAGGGAGCCCAGGGGACCGAATGTCACCGAGCCCCAAGTCTCCAGGAGAACCGGACACCCCAGCCCTCACGCCTGGCAGAGCTCGGGAGGAAATCGGCTACAATGTTAACAGATCCGTCCAGGGCAAGTGTGGGCAGGCACCAGGGGCTGAACTGGCCGGGGGGCCCAGACACAGGTCACGCTCACGCTCACACGCTCTCCTCCACCCGCCCCTGTCGCGGCTCCGGAGACAATGCGAACGACGACGGCATAGACAGACTCGCTTCTCCAGAGCCTTGGCTCAGGGGAAGTGAAAGCCTAAAGCCGCTGGGGGAGGCATAGCAAAACCCACTCAAGACCAGGACCCCTGGGGGAGGGAAGGAAGAAGCAAACCCGTCTGCCTCTAGGAGGGGTAGGAACTCCTTCCCTCAGGGCCCAGCCACGGATCCATGGCGCCTGGGGGAAGGATGTCAGCAAAAGGCCTGGAGGAGGGGGGGGCAACCCCAGAGTCTGCACCTGTACAGAGCAAAGGTCAGAGGTCAGTGACGCTGGCAGGAGGATGGGAGGATTAGGAACTCTCTTGCCCGAGACCCACCACAGAGACAAGATCTCGTCTGACTGCCACGGAAGGGGTATCAGGGGTGGGAACGTGGCAGAGGTGCCGGCTCTGGGGCCAACACACAGCGGAGGCCGTCTCCTGCTGGAGGAGTCTGTGCCTGTGCACCGCGCACCCTCAGGGTAATGGCAGCAACAGCAAACTCAAACAAAGTTCAAGGACAATGAAGCCCAGAGAGGTGGAGTAACTTGTCCAAGGACACACAGCTGGACAAGTGCAGAAGCAGCACTGAAACCCAGGTCTGCCTGTCTGAAGGGCTGTTTGTTATTTGCCTGCGTGTTTCTCACCTCCTAGAGGCGTCTGTTAAAGAAACGCCATGTCTGAAATGTTCAGAATGTTGAATGGTTCCTTTCCCTAACAGCCGCAAATAGAGCCAAGTCCCCATGCAGTCGCCCGGACAGATCTAAATTGCCTGACCAGGAGAGGCTCTCTCTGGGGGTCCCTATCTTCTTAAGTCCTATCCGAGTGGACCCAGCTCCTATGGCCTTTTATTAGACATTTTCTGCTGAGTCACAAAGACCCATCAGTTTCCAACTCCACCTGCTCCGAAAGTCGCTCTCCTTTGCTGAAAGGTTAATTACACCAAAAGGTTTCAAAAGATGTGGCTCTTCCCCTGCTTTCAGAGCTCTGTAAGTCAAGAAAGCTGACATCTCAGCTTCATGATGTTTTTTTTTTTTGTTTTTTTTTTTTTTTTTTTGATGAGCTAGTTTTTATACGGCAATAAACCAAGACAGGAGATCTCTACTAGGATGCTGGTTAACATGGCTGGAAGGGTCCCAGCGTCTTCAGGGAGCCCTTCTGAATAATGGCAAGTGAGGTCCAGACAATTTAGGGGTGCCAAATTACTTCTGTGTCTCCCGTACAGACACGGTACCATCCACCCAAGAAGGTCCTGGTACATGACTCACACAAGGAGAAAACGTGCATCTCTATGGCTTTGGCTTCCTGTTTGCCAGCCTGTATCCAGAAGCATCCTTCCCAAATAGAGCACAATTTTTGCTAATCGTTCCCCAACTTAAACCATGGTACTTGCGCCAGACTTTGATGCCTCGATGATGCAGTCTATATTTGAGATGTGTCTGCATATTTTTAGAGACAGCATTTAAAAATAAGTGCTTGATTTTGCTGGAGAGGTGGGGAGCTGGATGTGCTGGGGATGGTGGAAGCTTTCTTAGTGACAATTCAAATCCAATTCTGTCATACACACCGGATATGCCAGCATGCCATTAATTTACATCGATAATTAGAGTAAAATTTTGCTCATTTAGATGAAATGAAAAATCTTTATTAGCCAAACCTTTGTTAGTTGGCCCCATAGAATAATAAAGGCAACTGGATTAATTTTAAAGGTTTCTATCCATTTATGGTAATGGAGAGAAGTATTTGCAAATAGCGATCTCGCTCAGCTTTGATGATCTCTGGGACTGAACGGTTGGGGGGGAAAGCACTTCCATTTGTTAACAAAAATGATCATAATGCTTTAAAAAAGTGGGATTTTAGGAAAGTGAAATCTGATGTTCATATTACTCATCATGAATGAATTCCTTCTGTGGGGTGGCGAGTTCAGAGGCCTGAGTGGGGAGGGGGTCGGCTGTATGAATACTTATAGCCCTTAATCCTGAAACCCTGAGAAAATGAGGCCTCATCATGGAGTGACCCAACCTGGGAGCCGAGAGTGACCTTTCCACCCAGGAACCCAGGCTGAGCCGAAGCAGAGTCAGAGGAAGGACGGGGGTGGGGCTGCTTCCGGAAGTATTTCGGATTTCAGCTTCCACCTGAGCTATTCTCCGGGACGGGACGAGGGTGAGCGCTCGGAGCAGTGCAGTGTCTGCTGGGGAGGGAATTCTGCTTCCGTGCTTGGATCCCTGGTGCTCTGTGTCATCCCAGCTGTTTGGCCACTGGACCGTGGCATTGGAGAATGTGGACACTGAACCCACGACACCATCCATTCACTAGGACTTGCTGAGCACCTGCTCTGTGCTGGGCTCTTTTTGGCATTTGGGCCCCAGTGAGGAACAAGCCCTGGGCGCTGACATGTAGGGATATTACAGACTGAAGTCAGCAAGCAAGGCAGGCCCTCAGGATTCTGTCCTGCTGGGAGGCGGTCTTGGCTTTGGAAGGTCATCATGGAGGGCAGAAAAGCCAGTGCAACAGGTTGTCAGAGCTAAAAAGAGCACCATTCAGTTTTTGAGGAAGAAACTGCTGAGAATCTCTTCTGTGATGGGCAGGAGGCCTTCAAAGAGGGTGGCCTGTATCCAGCCTGTGGGGTGGACAGGTCACCAGCATGGCCACAGTGGTACCCCCAGAGCTTCTGGAAACACTGGCAATGGAGCCAGGGGGAGGCTGGGGAGAGGGAACGGGGGTTGGCGGGAGGCCCAGAGCAACTCCCAGGCTCTACGCTGCCCCATTCAGGTGTGGGGAGAGACCGGCTGCATCTTTGGGTGACAAGCCCAGCGATTACCCAGGAAGGAAGAGGGAGCGTGGTCACTGGAGCCCAGTTTAATTTGATTTTAAAAACTTGATTTTATATGTGCCCTGATTGAAAAGGTGCAATTCATGCTTGTTACACAAACAGAAGGCTCCTGTGAGTCTTCAGTGAGACTGAAAACAAAACAATAACAACACTACCACCCAAAACCTTCCAGCATTTTCAAGATAGAGAATAGCCCTAAACTCTGGCCTGATGTGCTCACACACCACCACGTAGGACAATGAACCAAATGCATTTCTTACTTGCTCATCTGTCAGAATCTGGACGTGGCGGGAGCAAATGGCCCTGAATTCATCCCTGGAGGCAGTGTTCGTTTTCATGGTGTCGAAGTTCTCAAACTCCTGAGCAATGGCGTGGCAGTGGGAGCCCACCGCCTTGTGCAGCCGAGCCAGCAGCTCCTGGTTTGCCATTTCCTTGGGACACGTAGACGGCGGGCCTTTGGGCATTTTCTCAGCCCACTCAGCAGCATTCTAGGCAAAAAAAAAAAAAAAAAGGAAGATTGATCCTTATAAAAAATAATAAGTCATCTCGTGGCTCCGGGCCCACCGCTCATCGCAGGTCCCAGGGGAGCCCCGGCTCTGTGAGGAAAAGTGCCACCCAGAGGCAGGTCTCAGAGAGGATCCAACCAGAGGTTCAGACTTGGCTGAAAGGGAAGCCTAGGCTCCCTGGCCTTGGAGAGGGAGCCACAAGTCAGGGCCACCGTGCAGGGGGAGGTCATGTGGAGGCGGCCCCTGAGAGGTCGGGCCTTTGTTCTCCTGCATCCACTCATTTGCTCTGTCCTTTGGTTCACTTCACAAACACACAGCGAGTGTCCGCTCTGAGTTAAGGGAGTAAACGTGGATCCAGACCGCTCTTATTTCTGGACATCAGTGCAGAGAATTTACACTCCCAGCGGTTAGAATTGGAAAGGCAGTTTCTGAGGGCCCTTACTATGACGTGATGCTGTAGCACCACTGCTGGCTAAGGGTTCCCTTAAGCCTAAAACTTCGAGGCCCACAGGGATTTCAGCAGAATCTGTGGGCTTGGAGGCTGAGCAGGGTAGTGGAGCAGGTATGTTGAGTCCCAGGCATTCCAAAGCTCTCCCGGGCAGTCTAGAGGCCGAATGTCAGGGCCTCATGGCGCTGTCCATGGTGCCTGGGAGCCTGGAGGCGGGGCGAGCCATGGCCTGGGCTCAGGGGCCGCTTTCTGGAGGGAGGAGGAACAGGCTATGGGGAAACAGGGGGTGGGGAGAGAAGGAGCTTCTTACTGGATGTATAGGCTATGTGCTGGTGAAAGCGCCAGGCAAGGTGAGCAGAGAGGAGCCTGGGGAGGACCGCAGACCACGTTCTACGTGTGCTGATGACCACTATGGTGGACAGGCGGGACAGCAGGAATAGCAGACGAGGAAGTTACTTAGTGATCACCAGCAGATGCTAAGACCCAACATCATTCTGTGTTCAGCCTGGGGCCAGTCAGGAGGGCAGACTGAGCTTGCGATGAAGCCAGACTTGGGCAACTGGGGCTTAAAGGGCAGCGGTGTCCTGAGCCTTCCGTGAGGGGACAGGGGTCGGGGGAGTGGACAGGGAAATAGCCCTGACATCCACCTCCTTGCTGCAAGCAGAAAAAGGACCCCCAAACCAGACCTGCATTTGCTGTCTCAGCGGTTCAGCTCCTGAAGTTTGAGGAAGGGGTGAGGCTGTGGGATGGGAGGGGACACTGGGCTCTGTGAGAATGCGTGGGTGACAATGCATGACAGCTGTCTCCCGACGAGGGTGAATTCTGAAATCTGCCGAATTTCCTCCATCAAAACCTGTCGTGACTGTTAGCGGTAACAGCTTTTGTGATGCGTAGCACTGTGCTAAGACCTTCACAAGATTTTCATGTTTAATCCCCCCAACTAGTATTAAAACTGGATTGTGTCTCGTGAAAAAATGTTCAACATCACTTGTCATCAGGGAACTACAAATCAGAACCACAGTGAGATACCACCTCACACCAGTCACAATGGCTAAAATTAACAAGTCAGGAAACGACAGGTGTTGGTGAGAATGCAGAGAAAGGGGAACCCTCCTACACTGTTGGTGGGAACACAAGCTGGTGCAGCCACTCTGGAAAACAGTATGGAGGTTCCTCAAAAAATTGAAAATAGAGCTACCCTATGACCCAACAATCGCACTACTGGGTATTTACCCCAAAGATACAAATGTAGTGATCCGAAGGGGCACATGCACCCCAATGTTCATAGCAGCAATGTCCACAACAGGCAAACTATAGATGGAGACAAGATGCCTTTCAACAGATGAATGGATAAAGATGTGGCCCATGTACACAAACGATTATTACTCAGCCGTCAGAAAGGATTGAATATTTACCATTTACATTGGTGTGGATGGAAGTGGAGGGGATTAGGCTGAATGAAATAGTCTCAGAGAAAGACAATTCTCACATGGTTTCACTCATGTGGAACATAAGAAACAGCACAGAGGATCACAGTGGGAGGGAGGGGAAACCGAATGGGAAGAAATCAGAGCGGGAGACAAAGCATGAGAGATTCTTAACTCTGGGAAACAAACTGAGGGTTTGCTGGGGATGGGGTGAGGGGTGGGGGGATGGGGTACCTGGGGGATGGGCAGTAAGGAGGGCAAGTGATGTGATGAGCACCGGGCATTACACACAACTGATAAATTATTGAACACTACATCTGAAACTAATGATGTACTACATGCTGGCTAATTGAATATAAATGAAAAGAAAACTTGGTCATGTCTCATTTTCAGCAATATATGTATTCTGTGTTACTCTCCTTCATGACAGAGCATAATGTTACTTTATGAAGCTGCATCAAACAGAATGATTCTGAAAATACCCTCAAAAACATGACACCACACTCGGACCCCAGCCTGTGTCATCTTCAACCACTGAAAGGTAAACAGATGCTTTTAAAGACATCCACCTGGAGCCATTCAAAGCAAGTGAATGCTTTTCTTTTCCCATTCTAGAAAACGAGACTGACCTTACTGGTGGATGTGATACATTTCCAGACAGTTACAGCTCACCTCCCGTAGCTAAGCACAGTGCTGTTTCCCTAAATACTCCATGGGGTGTTGATATTCAGAGTGCAAAGGAGCCTCCTCCAGAAGGAGAGTTGTGCTCGAAGTCTGACCTGACACTTGGTGCTCCTTTGCGCCCTGAGAAGGATGGGCCCCCAGCTGGGAAGAACACAGGTGGACAAGTCTGGCACAGGATGCGGGAGTCCTGGGTCTGAGGCTAGACTCTGCCTCTAACACATTGTGTGGCCCCATGCAAGCCCCTAGCCCCCTTTCCCCTTGGTTTCCTCATCGATACAAAGGAATAAGGAAGGGCTGACATGACACGGTTTATGTGAGTGCTCTTTGGAAGTTTTAACACAAAAAACAAATCGGAAATCCTCTCATTCTACCAATAGATGTAGAAGAATTCTAAGTAGATTATGCAACCTGGGTTAATATGGTTTCAACTCCAGAGGACACTGGATCATTTTTTTTTTTTTTTGGAAACTGGTTCATTTTTAAGCAAAAGAGACATTACTAAATTTAACTTGTATATTAGAAAGGCCTGAATAGACAGGTAACCATAAAAGAAACTGAAAAAGCTATTAAAAGATCTATCATCTATTATTAAAAAGGTGCCAAACCTAGCTGATTTTAAGGGCAAGCTGTATCTCACTTTTAAGCAATAATTTTTACATTAGTCAAATAATTCTAGAACACAGAAAGGAATATATGGTGTCCCAACTCATTATATACATTTCCCTAACACCAAAATATGATAAACACTTGAAACAAAAAATATAAACTTACCTAGTTTACAAGCACTAAGATGAAGAGATTAAAACATTTTTAAAAAGACCATTAGGAATACTTAGCACCATTATTTTTAAATCAAAAATCAACTAGGGTTTATCCCAAGTATAAGAATCCTCCAAGAATTAGCAGACCTTTCAATTCCTTATATGAGGTCACATATCGACAGATGGCAAAAGGCATTTAACAAAATCCAGCAACTAATCCTGTTAGAAACGGTGTAGCCATTTCTGCACCACACAGAGATGAAATGAAGATCTTGTGTGTAATACTCTTTCCCTAATTGAGAGCATTAGCCAGACATCGTCTTCAAACATAGTAAATGAGTAACATATTAAAGCACTGAAGTCCAAAACAAGATAGGCACGCTCAACTGTCAGTTCTACTATTCATGTTTTTAGAGGCTCTAGCTTCCGAAATAAGACAAGAAGATGAAATAAACCGAATGAATGTTGACAAACGAGATTCACTGTTATTTGTGGATGTGATCGTACAACTAGAAAATGTCCAGACAGTGAGGAAAGGGGCTGGGATAAAGCCAAAAGTACAAAACAGCAATACCATTTTTTGGGCAATAATGACTCCTTAGAAGTTGTATCGTGAAACCAACCCACATCTGTGTTGGTTAACAAGCTCTTGAATACTCTGGGATAAATTTCATATGAAAGCACAAGACCTACACAGAGACGGCTGCGTACATTCTACGGAGGGGCTGTCAGAGCAGGTTGGAATACAAAGGGACGTGTCCTGTGATCCCAGATAGGAAGATGCCATTTCAAAAGATCTCAAATTATAAATAAAGTTAATAAAATCTTAATAAAAATCTCAGTGGATATTTGGGAGAACCATCACACATATAGACACTAAAGCTGGTATGGAGAATAAATATAGGAGAATTGTCACGAAATTCTTGGGAAAGGCTAGCAATGAAGTTTTTGATCTGCCAGATATTAATATGCTATGAACTTGATACAATCAGAAGAGTGTAGCTTGGTCTAGAAACATGCAAGGAAATCAGCGGCCACCTGCTTAGATTGTCAGTGGACGAGAAATAGCCTCTGACTGCGGCCAAGCGATGATACCACTAGAGCAGTATGGACGGTGCGGCTGACTCCAAGACAGCTCTGGCTCAGAGTGACCAAAGAACATCCAAGTTTCAGAAAGGAAAATTCTTTCTTCTGTCCTGACCCACCCACTTTAAACCACGGTCCTCCTAGGTTTCCACCTTGGCCAAGGGAGACAGTCCTTCCAGTACCTTGGGAAATAAACAAGGTGAGCTCATGGAACTACAATCATTACAGAATTATTTACAAAATTAACAAGATTTTACAAAATTGGCAACAGTTTGGATGCCTGATAGTAGGGAAACAGTTAAATAAGATATGAGATTTCTTTTTTTAAGATTTTATTTATGTATTTGAGAGACAGCGTGCAAGCGCCAGTTGGGGGAAGGGCAGAGGGAGAGGGAGGAAGAATCGCGAGCAGATGCCGTGCTGAGCGCGGAGCCCAATGTGGGACTTGGTCTCACGACCCTGAGATCATGATCTGAGCCGAAATCAAGAGTCAGGCATTTAACAGACTGAGCCGCCCATGTGCCCCAAGATTTGATAGTTCTATAGGATGGATTACAGTGTAGTTATTTAGAATCTTTCAAGGAATAATTTAATAATATAAAATTTTTGTGATGTACTAAGTGGAAAAGGATCCAAAAAATGGTCCAAATGATTGTACATACACACGTGTGTGCACATACACACAAGTATTAATGCTTGTTCTCTGGGTGGAGAGGGAAGGGCAGCAAAGTCAGGAGGATAACTGGAGCTCCCAAGCTGGGAGGGTCAGGGGTCCTGGGGTCTGGGGCTTGGGAGAGTCTGGTGAGTGATGCTGAGGACAGCCTGGTGGGGAATCCTGCTCAATGGGACAGCCTGGGCCGTGAGTCGGACCCCTGCTATTATCTGACTCCCAGAGCCCCGAGGGGCGGGGAGCACGTGTGCTGGGCACACGTGACACGCACGCTGCCCTCGCAGAGAATGAATGCTCAGTGCACACCCATGAGTACTGTCCTGAGTCTTTCACAAATACTCGTGGGATGTCTTGTATGTGCCAGGCGCTCGTCTTAATACTGGGGAGGCAGAGGTACGAAGTAATCCTTAATAAGGTCTCTACCCGGGGGGAGTCTCCGGGAGGGAGGGAGAGACCAGGGCCAAGCTCACCTGAAAGCGGATTCTAAGCAGGTTGTGTGCTCCTAGAAGGGTGCACCATGCCGTGGACACAGCTGGTCTCCCCGAGGAGAGGACGACTGAGCTGGGAGGCCAAGGAAGTGCCGGTGTAAGTCAGCTGAAAACCCAGAGCCCGAGGCCATATTCAAGGCCATGTTCAAGGCTGCTGGCCTGCAGAGTCAGCTCTTCCCACAGGCCCTGAGTGGCAGCCCGAGGTGCCCTCATCCTCTCCTGGGCCAGGAGGGTGGGAGGCCAGGGGCCACACACACATACGGGCACTTGCCAATGAGAACAGAGGTGACACAACTTCCTGTCCAGACACACCGAATCCTCTCACGAAGGGGGTTTTGCTACCACTTAGAAATCGCCTTTGGCCTCCTGCAAAAGTAATTACTGTGTTCTCACTGCAGAAAACTTAGGCACGACAAAAATGCTACAAAGAATAAACAGAGATCGCCGCTCCCCTGCTCCCTGAGCCACCACGGCCATCACCTCGGTGACCAGGGTGCGCTGCTGACCCTGCGGACGGGGCCGCCCCCACTTCACACCATGCCGCCCAGAGCACTCCCTGCCTCCCTGGCCTTGCAAGGGCAGAGCCTCCTGGCTCTTCCATCAGGGCACACAGGGGCGGAATCGGTCAGGCGCCCCTGTTCTGGTTCTCATCCTGCTTTTGAACAAAGCTGCTCAGCCACCGCCAGCCTCGCTCTGAGTGACTGAAGACACCAGGGAAGAACAGATGGCTCTGGGTCTGCGCTTTTGTGTCCCGGGCACGTCTCATGTGATCGTTATATCTGAATGCGGGAAAATGGTGCTTTTTCTATAACTAGAAGGAATGTTTCTCCTAATCAGAAAGGACACCACGATCTTCCGATGTAAATGTCACTTTCCGCTACTAACTAGGCTTTCCATAAAAGGCACCATTGGGATCGGAATGATAGCGGGGATGTGGAGATCCACAGGGAAGGGATCAGGTGTCGTGCACCCACCTTCGTCCACACCGTTGTCGGGAACAGGAGCCGTGGGGCCTGCACCCTCTCATCTAACACCTGTATACACACTGGGCTGTTCTGGGTACTTAAAACAAACAAACAAAAAGAAGTGGAATCTTATACACCATAGGTTTGACCCGGCTGGAGAATTTCTGTTTTGAAGGAATTTTCTCTCATCTACTCAAGGGCATTCATGGAGCCTGGTTTTACCAAAACTACTGTCCCTCTTGATGTTGCAGGGAAACATGGACCACCCCGGCCAAGAAGAAAATTCCTTGTCTCCTTTGTGATTTTATAATGTTGGCAAAATATAGAAAAGAAACCATGTCCCAATATGGGAAGTATATAATCATCAAAGAGCCTATGAGTAACATGAAGTGCTCTTCAGTTTCAACGTGTCCATAGATCTCATTTAGTAAAAAGCAAGTCCGAGTTTTACAATGTACACCTGTGGTTCTAAGTCCTGCCATTGCATGGAATCTACCCAAGAGGCTGCTCTTTGTGGGTGGGGGTCAGAGGGAGGAGGTCTGCGTGGAGGTCAGAGGGAGGTGGCCTAGGTTGGGGGTGGTCAGAGGGAGGCGGCCTGGGTGGGTAGAGGTCAGAGGGAGATGGTCTGGGTAGAGGTCAGAGGGAGGAGATCTGAGCGCAGGTCAGAGAGAGGTGGCCTGGGTGGGGTGTGGTCAGATGGAGGCAGCTTGGGTGGGGGGCGGTTAGAGGGAGGTGGTCTGGGGTGGGGAGTGGTCAGACAGTGGCAAGCATGGGTCTGTGCAGAACTCATCTGGAGCGTGTGCCTTCCGCCCAGCTCCAGGGCTCCTCTTCCTCTTGCAGCCTGAGGTCTTTGATGCTGTCTGTGGCTCTGACTGGGGTTTCTCCCAGCGCAGGCAGCTTAAGAGCCAGGGAGAGCCCTGTAGGCACAGTGCTGGGATCCCCATACCATGTCCCATCCTCCCTGGTCAGGCCAGACCTGCCATCTCTGGGTGCCTCCCACCAGCACAAGAAGAAGGGGTCCACCTGCGTGGCTCAGGCTGGACCACAGCTGGAGGCAGTGGCCCCATTAATCCAGGCTCACCAAACTAGAGGGAGCGCAGGGGATGGGGGCCACACTGGTCAGGCCGAGGGCATTGGGCCTGGAGGGCGAGGACAGTCTCCCAACAACCGAGGGCTTTGGGGTTAGCCGGAGCCAAATGGAGTTGAGCTCTGCCTTCTTCCTGTGACCTTGAGCAAGACATAACACCCGTCTCTGCCTCATTTTCCTCCCAGGGATAAAGCAGGGATAAAAACAAAACCACCTCAAAAGATGAGGCTGCGATTTCAACAAAATGATACGTGCACGCTGGCCCCACACCTGGCACACGTGGGAAGCCATTCTTGCTGCTGCTGCTCCTGGGGGCTGTGATTCCAGACATTTCTGCCTGAGTCCGACAGACCCGGGTTTGAGTTCCAGCTCCTGGTTAATACTGTTTCTACCGTGAGTCATCACGGAGGCTTTCTGGTTAAGCCACCTGCCAGGGAGGTGGAAGCCGGGTCTGAGATGTGGTCACACACCCCACGAGCCTGGGCAGGAGCCCAGCAACACCGTGGGCACTCCACAGAGTCCTGGTCTCCTGACCAGCTGCCCCAGGCTCCGATTCAGCATGGCTGAGCCACAGCCCTGCTCCGGCCTCCTGGGGCTGGTGCCTTCAAGCAAGTCGCTTTGTTTCTCTGGGTGTAGGTCCTGCATCTGTAAAGCAGTGATAGCCTCAGTAGTGGAAGAGAACTGCCTCGTAAGAATCATCCAGAAGGCAGGTATAATCAGGGACTGCACCATCCATTTCAGGAAGGCACTGTACCAACCTGTTTGAGACAAAGGTGGATGGGCCTGTCTCTGCTGCAGGAAACTCACATTGTGGTGGTGGGGGAAGCTCCAAGTGAGAAGCTTGCTGACCTAACTCACACCTGACCACACCAAGGGGAGCGAGGGAGGGAGGAGCCCCCGAGGAGAGGGTTACACCAGCCACAAGAGCCAGCTGCAGGCAGGCTGTGCTCCGGAAGGATTCACTGAACCTGGGAGGTTGTTAGCTCACATGCTGTCTATCGTACTCTTCTTCCAACAGCTGGAAAAGGGAAGGATTCCAGAAAAGAGGCTTCTAGCATCCTGTCAAGTTCTTACCAGCCACGACCATGGCTGACTATGAAATCAATTTGCCATTAAGTCATATCCCAAACAACTTTTCTAGATAACGGGAAGAGAGAACACAACAAGGAAGAGGTGGATTGAAGTGTCAAATAATCCAGTAGGGTAGGAAACGGAGGTACGTGTCCATTGTTTCCTGTGGAATACTGCATTCAAGGCTCGATCGCTTCCATTCTCCCTGTGTCCATGTACTTTGCCGTGTGACTCTGGGGTTCCTCAGACTGAAGAAGCTGGGAATATGGCTTTGGATTCAGCCATGTGACTTGCTTTGGGCAAGGGAAGGTTAGCAAGTATAACAGGAACAAAGAATATAAAAAGTTCTTGCATGAGGGGGCAAACCCTCCTGCATGTGGGGGCGGGGGTGGGGACTGCCTCGAGAACAGGACCTGGGCACAGCTCTGGTCTGAGCAGGAGGCGAGAACACAGCAGAGATGTCCCAGTCAGGTCCCCTGAGCTGGGCCGCCCTGGATCCGCCACCCTACAGATGCAAAAATGGAATATGTGCTCATTGTCATGGAGGTTTTGGGGTTGTTTGTTACCTGGCGTAACTGACCAATACAGTTCTGAATGTCTAGTTAGCAAGAGAGAAAAAGGGGTGAGCTCAGAGTACAGAGAAAAGAAGGAAGCTGTTTGGCGCTGATGGTTTTCTGGCTGTTGGTGTTCACTGACAGTGGGCACTTTGCTTGGGAACTTTGTGACCCTCCTTGTGTCGGTGGCCAAGGTGGCAGTCATGTGGCTGGGAGTGAAAGGCCAGCCAGCATGGTTTGGCGAGTCCATTTCAGCTGTCAGATTAGAAACACATCGGTATATTCATGTAACTATTATGAAGGTTAAAAATAGTTAATCAGATCACATGATTCTTCCACTAAGTTTTGTTCTGAATACTTGGGGGAAATTATATAGTTTTTCTATCATTTCTTACAGGAGAAAAAAAAAATCCTAAAACTTCACACAGAGTAAGAACACAGCAGGTAGCAAAACTCCTAATTAAAAATACTCAGTAAAGAACTCCTCCACTTCCTTTTCAAGAACATGATAATTACCTTCTAAGAATTGAAAAATTGTTTCATTTGATCAAATATTTTGATTAGCAAAGAAATTAATTGTACCGTATCTCCATTTGTATTTACAGTGAATAAATGAATGTTAAAAATAACAACAGCAGCAAAACTGCCTGTCAAAAAACCAAAAACCAAAAACCAAAAACCAAAAAGGATAGGACATTAAAAAATCCAGACGAAAATAAAGGAGAAGCTCTGTGTGCCAGCGCAAGGGTACAGACCCTCACCGCCCCACCGAGAGCCCCCTGCACACCCCCGACAGTGCATTCGTGTCTATTAGGAGGTCCCAAGAGCTGTGCCATCAGGGGATTGGTGCCGATAGCCCAGTAAGCTGTTTGCAGAAGTGGGGCAGTGATGCTAGAATTCCAGGCAGAATCCAGGTTTCCTGGGGGCATGACCACGGCCTGGACCTGAGGTCTCTCCGTGCAAGAATTCTTTCTGGGCAATGCACAAGGGTCCAACCAAAGATCCTTCCCTTGGAAAGGTACAACCAAGATGAGCTCTTAGTTTGCAGGGCTGGGCTTTGAGAGGTCAGGACGCAGCTGCAGTTGGTCCCCAGGCTACTCTCCTGCAAGCTGACGATGGAGCTTAAGATGGACTGATGGCAAAGCTATGCTCTTCCCACCTTATCCTGACTCCAGTCCCCTACTCCATGTGTGAGAATCCAAGCCCCTACTGACAGTAGAGAGGTGACGACTCATACATGTGATGAGGGCCTACCTACTGTGTATCAGGCACTGGCTCAGACCCCGGGAACAGAGCAGGGGATGGCAGACAGATTTCCGGCCCTGGAGGAGCAGAAGTTTTTGGAGACGGCTGAGGAAGCAAGCAGAGGGGAGAGCTGCCCTGGGCCTGCCTCCCAGGGCCCTCCCTCATCTGGCCTCACTCCCACCCAAGCCATGCCAGTCATGCCCACAGGGAGAGGTTTTCCCCTCCTGGGTCCCTGCACACAAGGTCCCCACGCCCCGGAAACCCCATCTCCCGACCCCCAGACTAGGCTCAAGCTCATCCATACTGCCTGCACTCCTCTTGGCCCTGATGATGCAGAGCAAATTCTCCTCTTCCTCTGGTTCCAAGCTCACTTCCATCACACAGCTCATGAAGGATCTGTCCGGATGCTTTTGCAAATGCCCAATTCACAAACCCTTCGGTAGCGTGAAATTGCCATAAAATGCAGAGAAATAAAGCAAACATTTGAGCCACCCCTTCGACCCTTTAATGATTCAATAAACTCATGGCTGAAGTCATTTATGAAACTATTAAAATAAATTCTTCCACTCAAATAAATTCCACACCATATAATCACATCATTACTAAACATTAAACATTAAACACACACTCACTGAAGTAAGAGAGGATTAAAAAAAATAAAGAACGCAAACATTTCGGGTTTGCTCTTTTTGGGACCATGCAAAGCTCTTTCTGCACTGATGCACTTAATTCAAGTAACAGCCCCACGGAGCAGACGTGAGGATGGCTCCCATCAGCCACGTAGGCCTCCGAGAGCCCCGGCCTGCTGGGACTGGACCTCTGTTTGCTCAACCACAAAATATGGATAATGTAGAACCCACACCTTCAAAGGCTGTTAGGAGGTTGGCCGAGTTAATGTACACAGGGGCTTAGAGCCAGCGCCTGGCTCCAGTGTGCGCACCATCGGGGGCGGGGGAGGGGAGGGGCTGGGGGTGTGTGCGACTTACTCCTTCGTCTTAATCTCTCAGAATAGACCATCCAAATTCAGTCCTCATTAAAAGGCAAGAGATGGAACATTCTAGATTGCATGCCAGTGGTCACAGACATTTCTGCTGGAGTAGGAGTTACTCCCAGGGAGCTGTATGTTTGTATGGCCTGCCCAGCACCCGCCCCCGCCCCTGCCCCAGGGTGGGCCCAGCGCCTGGCACACATTCTTATCCACATTTGCTGAACGTTGCAAGTTAAGATTCTTTCAATGGAATGGGGCATCTAAAGCCAGAACATGGAGAGCTCACAGACAAGTTAGACACCTAGGCATAGGACAATAACCAAGATATGACCACCATTTGTATTTTGGATTTTCTCTGCAAGACTTATTTGGGACAATGACTTATTGGGTTGTCTCCAGGCTTCCTGTTATGGTCATGACCTTGTACAATCAATGGTACAGCTCAACTCGGGTCCTTAATTGATGCCAAAACAGCAGAGTCTGTTGTGACTCTGGAGGGACAAATGGATGGGGCCTGCCTGCACTGGCCAGGCCTCAGTCCATTTATTTGGAACATCTAGGTAGCGTCCCCCTGGGACTGGGAATTAGGAAAGGATGCCAACTCAGATTGGAGAGGACATGCTTGTGGAAGTGCTTTTGAGAACACCAGGCTGAGTGACAGTCCCAGGCTGGAGCATTGGAGGAGCTGGGACAGGGAGGTGGACCACACCCAGCCCTGCCTGCCAGAAGCACAGGATGTTTGGGTTCGAGAAAAGTCTATTCACTCAAATTCATAGTAACTACTTTACTAGAAATTCAGAATTGTGATTTCTTCCAAACCTCACTGACTGGACACGATCACTTTATGGTCTGCCTGAAACAGTTGTTTGAAAAGGGGTCCCTCAGATGGAGAAGGGGGGGCAATGTGACACCACACACCCGCCCACCAGGTGGAAGCCAGTCTGGCATGGCCCCCTTCACATTTCTGCCAGGGGCATCAGAAACCAGGCCACGCTCCCTTTGGGGGCCATGCCTATCCTGCTTCCAGCAGTGTCCTACCTGGCAGCTGTTAGGGAAGAAGGCACCCAGCCCCTGGTCCTTCCCCGAGGCGCCTCCAGACTCAGGTGCCGCCCAGGATGTGTCGGGGGAGGAAGTGTAACAGATGCAGATCTGGGAGTTTTTAACCTTGAAAGAGTGACTCTGCATATGCTAAGTGGTAATCAAGCTTAGCAGGTTGTACACCTAATTTTTCATCTCCTGGGACAATGTTATTTTTGGTCTGTGGCTTTTATCACTACAGTTGGCTTTAAGTGGGCTGTCTGTATTAGTGCAAATACCAGGTCAGCGCTAGGACTGGTGCAGATGCCAATGTTCAGAAGAAAGAGGCACTTGCTTGGGCCAAGGTACCAGTGTTCTCCACCGGTAGGGGAGCCAGCTCCCCAAACTCAAAGGCCCAGAGAGGGGAGGTGGGTGGGTCTGGTCTGCCTGGTTCCCATGAGGTGCCAGTGATATTCAAGGTTATGTGTGATAACATTCCTCTTCCTTCAGCTGAGGCACAGTGAGGCCAACAGCCCCTCCCCCTGGCCAGTCACCAAGGCCACCCCCGGTGTCCAAATTGACCTGAGCTTCCCCTTCACAACCTGCCACATCAATGGTCTCTAAGACAACAGGTAGTAAATGTTGGTTAGCAAGTGGAGAGCGAGTGAAATTTAGAGGAAACATTTAAAAATCCCTGAAACACTATCGAGAGGACTTAGCCTTTCTTGCTATCAGGAGCAAGAGTAAAGTAACAGAAATAATAATCTTAATAGTTTACTGAACTCATCCCTAACAATCGTAGAGCTCCTTCCTGAAAAGGGAGCGCCCCATTCTTTATCCACTCATTAAAAATACATGGACACCATTATATTTATAATAAAAAGAAAGATGAATCAAAGTAACACTGTTGGGAACTGACATAGATACAACATTCATAAAAGAGGACAAACATTTGGATGTGCTTTACGGTTCCTTCTGCAGTTAAAAACTACAATCTTACATTCTCCCCCGGAAACACCCATCTTCCGATTATTTAACATCTCCCTGCATGACTTTAAGGACCATATATTATAAACATAAAGTAAGGGAAGAGCTCATTGGCTCTCTGCACACTACGATGTGACAAAATAATTTCTCCTCCTTAAATAAGTATGCGTTTTGTTAAAAAAAATTCCATTATTTCCATGGTAATAAAGTAGAGAGATTTTGTATGGGTTTCTAGTATGTCTTTTAAAAATTCTATTTCTGCTCTGAGCGGTATTTTGATATTCATGGAGATACTGAAAGTGCACTTTCAGACTTAAAAGAAATGTTAAGCAGAAAGGATTCTTGAAAAACAAGGTGATCCGCTCTATTTTGCACACAGCATTTTGGATGTAAACTGTTTTTCCCAGAAGTGAAAAAGAGGTATTTGCTGAGGAGGGAAATTCAGGTAATGTTTTCACCTGGTTTGTGGGTGTCTTGTGGGAAAGGTACGAACGTTGTCATTCAGGAATTGTCCTTTGTCTTCTTTTTCACGAAGTCACTGGGTAGGATTTTGGTTTCCATGCTCTGTTCCCCTTCTTTGATGCCACCCAGGTTCATGTTTCTCATCTGGCAGGAGCGAGGAGGCAAATTCCTGATGGGTCCCCTTTCTTCCCCCAGCTCCCCAGCCTCTGAGCCCACAGGAAATCCCGAGCGTGGCTCTCAAAGCCAAGTGTGGGGCACGAGAATGGTGTGGCGCCCCGGGGCCCGAGCTTGGGCCAGGGGTGTTGACCGGCCCTGGCCCCAGGCCCCTGACCCGTACTCTGAGCCATGCTTCTTTGAAGCAGCCACAGGAGCAAGGAGGGGACCCCTCGCCGCATCCCAGGATTTGAAGTTAAGGCAGCATCTGTTCTGAGAAGCGCTCACATGATTTTCACATGTCATGTGTGACAGGCATATGAGACGGGAGATCAATACAAGTTTTGGAGGACAGATTGAGCAGGGTATCCGACAGAAAAAACGGATTGTGAGTAGGTGTAAAATTGTCATCTCTAGTCTCTGCATACTTTCAATCTACTCCAGGCCTTACGGAACGTGTTAACTACAATTCCAGTTGTTCCTTTTCCAAGAATGGATTGGGTTTGGGGAGGGATTATTCACAGTGAACCCGCTTTGCAGGGAGCGGTGCCGGCTGTCTTAATTACATTTTGGTGATCTCCTTTTAATTACTTGCCTCCTGTGCGTCCCCTAGAGGGAAAGGATGACTGGTACCATATTTCATGAGCTTGGGGGGATGCATTAACTATCACCATTATTTGTTACTTCTTTCCCTTCTATTAAAAACACCAGCCCAGGATTAAACTTCAGAAATCATCACGATAAAGACGGGCTCAACTCCGCTGCGTTCTCCTCCCCATTCCAGCCACTTCAACCAAGCTGACTCACGTCCTTGCTCATAAGTCTCAACGATCTCGAAGGGACTGAACTCTGGAGCCATGAACACAGGTTAGGGGTCGGGGTCTGCCCCTGCCATGCCTCCCCAGTCATCCACAGAGAAACAGGAAGAAGGCAAACCCCCATGTGGCCTGCCCTGACTCCAGTGGCCTCTGGGTGCCCCACATTGCCGCCCCACACCCTGTGCCTTCATGCTTTCAGCTTAAAAGCCCTTGATGCCTGTCCTCCGGGCCAGCATACCTGTACCCAAGTAGAAGCTTCTTCATCAAGCCAGGAGGAGCAGAAGGAGGGCCAGAAGGTGGCTCCGGCGGTGCTATGAGTGTCCCCAGTCCCAGCCCCTTCCGGCCCAGTGTGCTCACTTCTGTACCTAAGCATCTTTCCTCTCATCACTCACATTGCAATTAATCCAAAAACCTCACCCCAAGAAAAGCACTTCCAGGGGTGAAGGAGACCCTGTGAAGGAAATCAGGAGACGCGAGGGAAGCAGGTAGGCGACATTTGAAGCTCTGCCCTCGGTCGGGTAGTTCTAGAGCGGGCAGAGGTGCTCACGATGACCCTCAAGGGTGGATGGCCGTGGCCTTGCTGAGGCTGGAGCACTGCCTCCTCGGCTGGAGGGCGGGCTGGCCCCTGGCCCCTAGGCTGTGGTGAGGACCCTAGGTGGTCAGGCAGTACGTTGCTAGAAGGGTTTGGCTCCCACTTGGAAGGGCTCACCAGAGGCACGCCAGCCATGTGAGAAGGCCGAACACTAGAGGCACCTGCAGGGCCAGCGCTAGGAGACTGGACCCATCCACGAGTACGACGCTGTCCCAGCACAACCCCCACTCCCTCTTTCCTCCCTCTAGAAGACACAAAGCTGGGGCCGTTCCTGACTCTCATTCTCTCGTAGTGGATCAGTAAAGCCCATCTGTCCACTTTCCAGATGGATCTAGAATGGAGCCACGCCAGCAGGAGCTGCCTCCCTGCTCTGGCCCCTGTCCCCACGGTCCCTTCTCCATATGGCTGCTATGGTGACTCTTCTAACGTGTAAGTCAGGTCTGATGCTCCTCCAAGCCCTTGCTTCTGTCTGTCACTCAGAGTCAAAGGCAATACAGTCTTTACAACGTCCCCAAGCGACAAGGCCGCCTGCCCCAGCCGTCCCTGATGGCATTTCCTTCTCTTAGGCCCAGGGCAGCCACACCTCAAGCTTATGGGACACCCTCCTGCCGAGGCCTTAGACTAGCTGTGCCCCCTGACACCATCCCCTAGAGGTCACCTGCTCCCTCCCTCACCACCTCTGGCTCTTGGTTCCAGCCTTTTCAGATACGCCCTCCTTCTGTCCTGGTTTTCTCTTGGCAGTATGTACTGGCATCTGACATAGGATACGCTTCTCATTTCTTGTCCTCACCACTGCACCCCCCCACAACGAGAATGCAAGTGCCTGGATGGCAGGGCCCGTGTCAGTTTGGTTCCCTGCTGACGCAGAACCAGGTCAGTGCTGGCCCACGGGAAACGCTGGTGGATGGAGGAGTGGGCGAATCCACATGTGGGATGGCACACATCAAAGGCAATCCACGTTCTAGAGAAAAATCAATGAAGAGGAAGATGCCAAGCTCAGCACCGGAAGTGAAGAGCAGGACAGACCCTGCAGGGGGGTCTGGAGGGGAGGTGGGGTGAGAGAGTGAGACCTCGCCTCTCCTACCCACAGTCTGCAAACAACGCTCAGGCTTGTCTAAGAAATCGAAGGGTGACCAGGAGCTAAGAGGAAGCAGCCACTCTGGAAAATAGCATGGAGGTTCCTCCAAAAGTTCAACATGGAGCTACCCTACAGCCCAGCAATGGCACTACTAGAAACTAGATACCTACCCCAAAGATACAAAGGCAATGATCCGAAGGGGCACCTGCACCCCGGTGTTTAGAGCAGCAACGTCCACAGTAGCCAGACTGCGGGAAGAGCCCAGATGTGCACCGACAGATGAAGGGGTACAGAAGATGTCGTGTATGTATACAATGGAGTACCACCACTCAGCCATCAGAAAGGATGAAACCTTGCCATTTGCAATGATGTGGATGGAACTAGAGGGTATCATGCTAAGAGAAATAAGTTAATCGAAGAAAGCATTCATCACGTTTCTCACTCACATGTGGAATTAAAGAAATTGTTAAAACAGAGGATCCTAGGGGAAGGGAGGGAAAAAATAAAATAAGACAAAAGCAGAGGGAAACAAACCATAAGAGACTCAATCATAGGAAACAAACCGAGGGCTGCTGGAGGGGAGGGGGTGGGGGAACGGGGTATTGGGGGATGGGCATGG